>NW_028301578.1:1772500-2100000 GCF_042242905.1 Orbicella faveolata | reverse complement strand
AACGAACATGTTTACCAACCCATAGTAGTTATACACCACATTTATTTTCTCAGTGCAATTTTCTTACTCGTAAGTGGCGCATGATGTTATAGCTGGTTTTCACATGACGTCACTAAAATTCGAACTACAAAACTATTGATCTTCCAGAGATTTCACTTAAATGATGTATAAGAGCGGCTGAAAACTAATATTCATACAAATTTTTGCTCCGAATAGGTTCTTGGTTTTGTAATAAACCACGCTTGAATTTCTAAGCTTTTGCGTGACGCGGCATTTACATGACGGCCTAGAGAGCTGTCACGATGGTTAAAAAAGTGACTTATTTCGGGGAATTTGGCTATCTGAACAGTTTATGTCTTAGAAAAAGTATTATTTGAATGTTTTACAGTTCCTCGAGGGATAAATTCACGCTTTTGTAGCAAAACTCAGTGTCAGATGTTTCTGTTGGTTTCCAGCCGCCATGTTGGTGCCCATACGGATGGGCACCAGCATGGCGTTTCCATACAAATCTCTATAAATTTGGGCAGAAAATTTCTCCACATATCTCGCATAAGAAAAATTGCTGTGACCAGAATTTTGACGAGAGTCTTTGCATATTTACCTTCTTTCATTTCCCAGATTCTGGACTTTATCTATTGGCCGGTTTTGATTTTTATTTTGATCTATTTTGAATTGCGTGACAATGAAAACCAGCAATTGTCTGTTGTATGGGACACCAGAAGACAGGGAACAGCGACATAGAATAAACATCCCATAACCGTAATATTCGAAGTATCGCTTTCCGTTGAAAAGAAACATCGACGCGACACAAGCTAAGAGGGTGAAAGTGAGTGCACCGCTCGAAATGCTACACCTCCAAGCTTTGCCAAAAGAAAGACATACATATTTGTAGCCTCAACGAGAAGTAAAAAACATTTTTCATATATATATGTAAGTCATTAGGATTTGAAAAGAGATTTGAGGTACATAGAGTTTGTTGCTTAATGGTTTCTATATTTGCCAATGTTTAGGTTGTTTGCTATAAAAACATTTCAAACCACTAAGCTAGGGTTTTCCGTTGTGGCGATAATATATCAAGATCACCCGCGTTGAACTCAAAACCTGCCTACTGGTAGGGAAATATTTTCTATTTTAAACATCTTTTACTTTCTCCTTGCAAAATTTGTTTACAAAATCATGGAACTATGATCTAGCTCATGGTCTCTTGACAAAATATAAACGGAGTCAACGAGCGAATAGCATTGTCGTGTCGACGCTGTGTATGATCGGATCAAATCAATGACGTCATCAAAGTAGAACGAGTCTACGAGCGAGCAAGAAAACTCTGACTAGTCACACTTCACAGAAGGAGGACAAATACAAATAGCACAGGACAACAAGCAAAAATGTGGCAGGGAACCCTTATGTTCATCCTTGTCCAATTCACATGTGCGATCTACTCGTTACAGACACAAGGTAAGCCTCTTCTCTACGTAGACGTCTTTCGTTTACAGTCTCAATGTGAACTGATTTTGCTGCGCTTTTGATCTTTTGTAATTTAGTTCGGAGCGTTTTGGAGGCTAGGTTGAACGGAAAGTGCCGCTAGTCTATTATTAATGCTGGTGTTTTGTAAGCGGCCTCGTGGCCCAATGGATAAGGGATCTGACTACGAATCAGGGGATTCCAGGTTCGAATCCTGGCGGGCTCAATTCTTTTTGCTTGGGTTAATAATCAAATCATGGAGTTGGTGAACCGTGGTCGGTTCTTTCTTTTGCAAGTATTTCAAAATATTTTTTTCTTCCGGTCATGTTTGACTAAAACCCATCATAATACTCATAATTTTACGAGAACTCAAGGAATGGAAGATATATACATTCAATAATATGATCAGTGTCCTCGTACTGCTGACATGTAACTATGTACAGACTTTACATCTGGTTTGTTTGAATATCATAAAAGCCTGCAGCTGTATAGTTCTTTACATTACTGTTTTCGGTGATAGTACCGCAGCAGATAAGACGGAGTATAACGAAAACTTTGTATATATTCATACAGCATGACTCATTTAGGAAGAATGACCTGCTTTGGTATAATGGTTTTAGTAATGACCGTTGTGCCGCCCTATATGTTTTGTTATGAAGGTGTTTCTACTCACTGTAACTTGGTTTTCTTGAGATGTATTAAAACTTTGCGCAGATTTGCAACCATGAAAAAGCTGGCGGTAATGTCGGGCCGAACAAGATCTAGAAATTTTGATTTGGAGCCAAAGGTAGCGATATATATTTGTAGCCACTTTCCATAAACGCGAGCTGGAAGCACTACCCAGGTTTAAGATTAGTACCGTTAATTTGTTGGTTTTTAGATTACTTACAGTCACTGAAAAAAGGAGAAAATCACTAAAGAAAAGATGCGGCGAGGGTTTGGAAGATAAAAGAGATTGGGACGAAACAATGATGAGGCAAGGGTGTGGCTCAACCCAACTCCTTTTCGTCTATAAGACCCTTTCTCGTTCCAATTCGCGAAGATAAACTATCGTCGCGTCGGACTCCAGCACAAGAGAATGGCTACCGACAGTCTCGTTGATTTTGGAGTAATTGATTACACATTTCGACGAGCGTTTGTGACCACGTTAATAATGCTGAATTATGTTTAAATATAACTATTATTATTCCTCGCCTCTTGCAAGATATGTAATAAAGTTTTCATGCCACAAGCAGATATGCAGCTTATTCACGTCAAGGTATCGCTAACCTTGAAATAAGCCTCATGCTCCTAAGTGTGCGACAATTGCATCTCGCTCACTTTGTCACCTGATTTAATGTACATGTTAATCACCCTATTACCAGCTGCGACCCCGTGGCCCAATGGATAAGGCATCTCACTACGAATCAGGGGATTCCAGGTTCGAATCCTGGCGGGGTCGATTTTTTTTTTCCCTGAGGTAAAAAAATTTTAAATACACTCAAAATATCCGAGTCATTCGTAATACAAATATAGTCGTTATTTTCCCGGTAGTTAGTTTTTCGTTCTAAGCATTAACCGGAATAAAAAAAAAAAAAATCATTTAGTTTCGAGCTACTGCTCTCACCCAAAGAGCAATAAGCAAGTCTCTTTTTTTAAGTGATCAAAGCGTATAAATAATTGATAACATTAGATATGAATTAAAAAATTAGCTGTCTGGCCCCGTGGCCCAATGGATAAGGCATCTGACTACGAATCAGGGGATTCCAGGTTCGAATCCTGGTGGGGTCGATTTTTTCCCCTTAGGTATAAAAATTTTTAAATGCACTCAAACTATCCGAGTCATCCATAACACAAGTAAAGTCGTTATTTTCCAAATAGTTAATTTTTCTTTCTAAGCATTAACCGGGATAAAAAATGTTTATCAATAGGTTTAAAGGTCAACTGCTGTCAGCCAAAGAGCAAAGAGCGAGTCTCTCTTTTTCAGTGATCGAAGCGTGTAAATAATTTTTAACATTAATTGAAACCAATTCAGGACTTCAGGAGTGATTCATCGTTTTATTGCTACAGTCCTGTTTCGTATGGTCAAAAAATTAATTGTACTATATACGGCCCCGTGGCCCAATGGATAAGGCATCTGACTACGAATCAGGGGATTCCAGGTTCGAATCCTGGCGGGGTCGCTTTTTTTTTCCCCAGGTATAAAAAATTTAAATGCACTCAAAATAACTGAGTCATTCAAGATGCAAGTAAAGTCGTTATTTTCCGAATAGTTAGTTTTTCTTTCTAAGCATTAACCGGGACAAATAATGTTTTTCATTTTAGTTTTGAACATCTGCTCTCAGCCAAAGAGCAAAGAGCAAGTCTCTTTTTGCAGTGATCAAAGCGTATGAATAAGTGTTAACATTAGATATAAATTAAAAAAAAAAAACAGTCCTGTTTCGTATGGTCAAAAAATTAACTGTACTATATACAGCCCCGTGGCCCAATGGATAAGGCATCTCACTACGAATCAGGGGATTCCAGGTTCGAATCCTGGCATGGTCGATTTTTTTTCCCTCAGGTATAAAAATTTAAATACACTCAAAATATCCGAGTCATTCATAATACAAATATAGTCGTTATTTTCCCAGTAGTTAGTTTTTCCCTCTAAGCATTAACCGGAATAATAATAATAATAATAAAATCATTTTAGTTTTGAGCTACTGCTCTCAGCCAAAGAGCAATAAGCAAGTCTCTTTTTTTTAGTGATCAAAGCGGATAAATAATTGATAACATTGTTAACATTATATATAAATAAATTAAGAAAAACATTAGCTGTACCATGTACGGCCCCGTGGCCCAATGGATAAGGCATCTGATTACGAATCAGGGGATTTCAGGTTCGAATCTTCGCGGGGTCGATTTTTTTTCTCTCAGTTATAAAAATTTAAATGCACTCAAAATATTCGAGTCATTCATAGTACAGGTAAAGTCGTTATTTTCGGAATAGTTAGTTTTTCCTTCTAAGCATAGAAGCTTTTCCTTCTAAGATAATGTTTTAGTTGCTGCGTGGACACCCCAAGAGCTTAATGATGCCCTTCGACATGACTTCACGCTAATCTCTGACTGGTACACCAACAACAAATTAACGCTCAATGTGAAGAAGACTAAATTGATGCTTTCGGGTAGCAAGACAATGTTGTCTCCGTTTAATGGCTTTCAGTTTTCTACTGACGAAGGGCAAATAAATCGTGTTTCATCTTATTATTGGATGAGAAATGGAAATGGAAGATGCACGTCAATAGCCTCTTACAAAAATTAGGACATCGCCTGTCAGTTCTCAATCGAATCTATCATATGCTGGATCAAGAAAAGTCTCACATCATATTTTAATGGCCTTGTCCTACCACACCTAGATTATGCAGATATTGTCTGGGGTGACCAGCCTGGTCTTACAACACAGATGAAACAATTACAATCTTTTCAAAATCGCTTTGCGAAGAAGATCGTTAAGTCGAAAATGTCATCAGCAGAGGCTCTGACGTCGTTGCGGTGGGTGTCTTTATATTCGAGGCGGTTCGGTCATTGGTGTTGTGTTGTGCAAGATGTAATGAAAGGTAGCATCCCCGAACATTTCGGTGTATTCAGATCCACCATAACCAACAACGCGGTTGTAATACCCGAAATTGCTTCATGCCCAAGGTCAGTAGGCCAAGAACGGAATGGGGAAAAACCAAAACATATTATAAAGCCATTAACGACTGGGCCACACTACCAAGTGCTTTAAAGGAACTGATGCCGAAAACTATTTTTAAATACAAACTGAAACAGTTTTTATTGAACCATTTTAACCTTAGTTAGTAGAATTTTAATTCTTGTTTTAGTTTTTAATCTTAGTTAGCTTACCGCATAGGTTTTTCTCCTTTTTATTGTACTTTAGATTTTAATGTATTTTAAAGGTTTAACATTTATTTTCTCAGAGGACCCTCCTGAAAACCATCTTATGGTGATTGGTAGCTTCCTCTTAAACTATTATGTATTGTTATGTATTCTTCTTCTTCTTCTTCTTCTTCTTCTTCTTATTATTATTATTATTATTATTATTATTATTATTATTATATCATTTTAGCTTTGAACGTCAACTGCTCTCAGCCAAAGAGCAAAGAGCGAGTCTCTTTTTTTCAATGATCGAAGCGTATAAATAATTTTTAACATTAATTGAAACCAGTTCAGGATTTCAGGAGTGATTCATTGTTTTATTGTTACAGTCCTGTTCCTCTCGACGCGTATAAATTATTGTTAACATTATATATAAATAAATTAAGAAAAAAAAAATTAACTGTACCATGTACGGCCCCATGGCCCAATGGATAAGGCATCTGACTACGAATCAGGGGATTCCAGCTTCGAATCCTGGCGGGGTCGATTTTTTTTTCCCTCAGGTATAAAGATTTAAATGCACTCAAAATATTCGAGTCACTCATAATACAAGCACAGTCGTTATTTTCCCAATAGCAAGCCCTCATTTTCTCGTGCCAATAGTTAGCTTTTGTTTCTAAGCATTAATCGGGATAAAATAATGTTTTTCATTTTAGTTTTGAACAACTGCTCTCAGCCAAAGAGCAAAGAGCAAGTCTCTTTTTTCAGTGATCAAAGCGTATGAATAATTGTTAACATTAGATATAAATTTAAAAAAAATAATAATAACTGTACTATGTACGGCGCTGTGGCCCAATGGATAAGGCATCTGACTACGAATCAGGGCATTCCAGGTTCGAATCCTTGAGGGGTCGGTTATTTTTCTTAAGTGTAAAGATCAAAATGCGCTCAAATAATAAGCTCATATATTCTTACGATGCAGTTTGTTCTTCACAACCGTAAGCTAAGAGAAATGTTAGTCAGAAGTTAATAATGTTTTCAAAATAAAAAAAAAAAAAAAAATAAACAAAATAAAACAAAATAAAAATTTATATTTTTATCAAATGATCAAATGCAATGCTCACATCTAACGAGAAATAGTTCGTTTACATTTTCTTTTTATAGCGGGGTTGATATTTGTTTTGTGAAGTACCGTTTCGTAGCGATTGCGTTTTACTGAAATCTTTGCGGGTTACAGATTTTTCTCTTTCTTTTTCTTTTTCTTTTCCTTTCTGTTTTTGTTTTTGTTTTTCGTTTTCTTCTTCTCCTTCTTGTTCTTGTTCTTCTTGTTCTTGTTCTTGTTCTTTTCCTTCTTGTTCTTTTTCTTGTTCTTCTTGTTTCTTCCTCTTCTTCTTCTTCTTCTTCTTCGTCTTATTCTCTTTCTTCTTTTTCTTCTTCTTCTTCTTGTTCTTGTTCTGTTTCTGCTTGTTCTTCTTGTTCTTCTTGTTCTTCTTGTTTCTTCTTCTTCTTCTTCTTCTCTTTCTTTCTCTTTTTCGTTTTCTTTTTTTTTTTTTTTCCATTTTTTAATGCCGAGTCTGAAAAAGGGCAGTAGAGGTTTTTGAAACTGTGTTAATCAAAAAGATATCGTCTGCAAATAGCGGGGTTGATATTTGTTTTGTGAAGTACCGTTTCGTAGTGAACGCATTTTACTGAGATCTTTCCGAGTTACAGATTTTTCTTTTTCTTTTTCTTTTTCTTTTTCTTTTTCTTTTTCGTTTTCGTTTTCGTTTTCTTTTTCTTTTTCTTTTCCTTTTTCTTTTTCTTTTTCTTTTTCTTCTTCTTCTTCTTCTTCTTCTTCTTCTGCTTCTTCTTCTTCTTTTTCTTCTTCTTAAGTCTTATCCTGACAACTGAGGAAAACTGTTACTTGCATGTTGGCCAATATCGATTCATTTGTTTCACAAAACTGAAAAACAAAGGACAAATTCAGTCTTCAAATAGAACAATGTTAGAATTTTGAGACGTAACTAGCGAAGAATAAAACACTTGTGATCTACTTGTTTCAGTCTGATGGGAAGTCAATATAACTAGTTTGATATCGGAACCGCGTCAAATTCTACAGTGACAAAGTTATCTTCCTAAGAAGGAATTATGTGAAAATATGTATGCCGGATGATATATATATCAGTAAATCTGAGGGATATTTCCGTTCCTTTGCTTGGTTTAACGAACTGTGTGCGTGTTAACGAACATGTTTACCAACCCATAGCAGTTATACACTACATTTATTTTCTCAGTGCAATTTTCTTACTCGTAAGTGGCGCATGATGTTATTGTCTGTTGTTTGGGACACCAAAAGACAGGGAACAGCGACATAGAATAAACATCCCATAACCGTAATATTCGAAGTATCGCTTTCCGTTGAAAAGAAACATCAACGCGACACAAGCTAAGAGGGTGAAAGTGAGTGCACCGCTCGAAATGCTACACCTCCAAGCTTTGCCAAAAGAAAGACATAGATATTTGTAGCCTCAACGAGAAGTAGAAAACATTTTTCATATATATATGTAAGTCATTACGATTTAAATAGAGATTTGAGGTACATAGAGTTTGTTGCTTAATGGTTTCTATATTTGCCAATGTTTAGGTTGTTTGCTATAAAAACATTTCAAACCACTAAGCTAGGGTTTTCCGTTGTGGCGATAATATATCAAGATCACCCGCGTTGAACTCAAAACCTGCCTACTGGTAGGGAAATATTTACTACTTTAAACATCTTTTACCTTCTCCTTGCGAAATTTGTTTACAAAATCATGGAACTATGATCTAGCTCATGGTCTCTTGACAAAATATAAATGGAGTCAACGAGCGAATAGCATTGTCGTGTCCACGCTGTGTATAATCGGATCAAATCAATGACGTCATCAAAGTAGAACGAGTCTACGAGCGAGCAAGAAAAATCTGACTAGTCACAGTTCACAGAAGGAGGACAAATACAAATAACACAGGACAACAAGCAAAAATGTGGCAAGGAACCCTTATGTTCATCCTTGTCCAATTTACACGTGCGATCTACTCGTTACAGATACAAGGTAAGCCTCTTCTATACGTAGACGTCTTTCGTTTACAGTCTCAATGTGAACTGATTTTGCTGCGCTTTTGACCTTTTATAATTTAGTTCTTGTTAACGTTAGGCTCTTGGCTTAAGTTACTGAAATGACTAAAGAAAATCAAAATGTACCAATCAACCGTCTGTTGATTGTATATTACAAGACTACAAGTAACATCACAAAATTTCGCGAATTTCGACATATGGTCACATATGATGTTGACAGTGTCCTTTGACACCCATTAGATGTTTTACTTCTTTAAGTGCCATATACAATATCTTCATATCGCTTTGCATTTTGAAGCTTATCAGTCAGAGATTGAACAACTCTTCGTTCAATCTCACGGGCCAACGTACTTTACATTGGCAGAAGAAACTTTCTATTGATATATCGATCGCGGGGGGAGTTTCGTATAAAAATGACGGGGGTGTTCGTCGTAGCTTTTAGGAGTTAAAAACGCAGTTTTGTTACCTCTTATAGGTGTTTAGCCCAAAAGGTTCACAGCGGGAGCTTTTGCGGTAACTTTGAGGGTATTGAGGCGAAAAAATAGAACATAATATGTTATGTAAGAATTAATGCCTCTTAGGGGAGGGAAAAAGTTCAAGCCACGCCCACAAAACAGGATCTTGATATGGTACCCCTTAGGGGTTCTTTTAAAAATTTCCGACGGATGCTTGTCGGAAAATTTTAAAAGAACCCCTAAGAGGTACCATATCAAAATCCTATCCTTCCGGATATCGATCTTTCCAGTTTGTTTATCATATTATTTAATCTCTTGTTTTCTATGTATTTAGTTATTTATTAAGTTGTTTATCTACCTACCTACCTACCTATCTATCTATCTATCTATCTATCTATCTACCTACCTACCTACCTACCTACCTACCTACCTACCTATCTATCTATCTATCTATCTATCTATCTATCTATCTATCTATCTATCTATCTATCTATCTATTTCTGGTATTCTATTGCAAGACTGTTTACTTGCCATTGGGTCATAAACCTTGTAGAAAGCATACACTCCTTTAAGAAAAATAAACCTTGTAGAAAGCGCACACTCCTTTAAGAAAAATATGGCCGACTTCTATGGCCAACGATGGACGGATGCATGTTCGCAGATCATAAAAATGTGCTAACCCTGAAAAGACCATGGAAAGTACATGGGGATAGGGCTATTGCTAACATAAGACAAACGAAAACTAACTTAGTCGCTTTACGTGCTGTTTTTTGAGTGATTTATAATATGTACGGCCCCGTGACGCAATGGATAAGGTATATATCTGACTACGAATCAGAAGATTCCAGGTTCAAATCCTGGCGCTGTCGACTTTTTTTTTTTTTCTTTTTTTTAAAGAGTAAAGAAAAAAACCGCGCAAATAATCGAAGGAGATATTTAACAAATATTCATGAATTCTTACGAAGCAGTTTGTTTTTCTTAGCCTTCAGTCCGGCACTGAAAGAAAAAAACCCTTCCTTTTCTCAAATTTGAAAGAAAAAAGCTGACCAGAAATTAATAAATTAATGATAACAGTATTCCAAACAGCGGAATTGAAAATAATATTTCAATCAAATGATCTAATGCAGTGTGGAAATTCAACTAAATAATTACTTTCGTATAGCGAAATTTAATAGAGATCTGTTCAGGGATGTTCAGTTTCGTAGTTAATGCATTTTACTGAAACCTTCCCACGTTTTGTCATTTGAAAATAAATACAATAGCCAGACATCGAGGTTTTTGAATGATCACATTTAACGTTCGTTAAAATCTGAAATATCCAAGCGACGGATAACGGATGCGACAACACTCCGCAAGGATCAGGAGCCGAATGATCTTTTGCCACTTGAGTGGGTCATTAACTCTAACTAAACTGCGAAAAGAACAAAACAAAACAAAACAAAAAAAACAAAAAACAAAAAAAGATGAAAACGGTAAACAGTCACCGTACACAAGGACTTGTCGTTAGGTTTCCTTAGTTCCTTCTCTCTCACACTTCATCACTTCCTGAAAAACATGTGAATATTGAACAGCGCAGGGCTATAGGTTTTCTCTTTTTGGGTCCCAGAAAGGGTCTACCTTTTAAAGGGAGCCACAAGGCCGGCTCGATATGGTACAAAATCTTGGAACTTGGAAATAGATGAGTTGGAAAGGCATTAGGATTGATAAAATACCGGATCTGAAATGTAATAAAATGCCGCATGGCTGGTTCGTCCGTGCGTTGGTTCGTTCTTTCTTTCTTTTGTGGTCTTTCTTTTCTTTTTTCAGCATGATTTTTCTGTCCTTACTTCGAAAGAGACGCCACGACAGGGAACAGAGACATAAAATAGACATCCTATAACCGTAATATTCGAAGAATCGCCTTCCTTTGATCGAAAACAAACATCAAGACGACACCTCGCTCAAAGCTTTGCCAAAAGAAAGACAAGGATATTTATAGCCTCAATGACAACGAGAAGTAGAAAAATATATAGATATTATATATATATATTATGTGTCTTGTCTGCGTTATAGTCCTGAAGATTAGAAACGAAATTTTGGGTAAATAGTGCTTGTTGTTTGTTAGTTCCGATACTTTGTAATCTTTAAGTTATTCACAGGGGCTATAAAAACATACTTAAAGGAGTTTTCCTGTTAAATATCGGATGTTAAACCCGGCAATATTATTGCAAGATCACCCGCAATGTCTTCAAAACCTGCAGCTCCTGGTGGAAAAATGTCAGCCTTTTTTTTATTTTTAATCTTTTACACTCTCCTAGGGGGAATTTGTTTACAAAAATAATATGGACGGAGTCAAAATGTGTGGCCCCGTGGCCCAATGGATAAGGCATCTGACTACGAATCAGGGGATTCCAGGTTCGAATCCTGGTGGGGTCGACTTTTTTTCCTTGGAGTGAAAAAAAAAATGCACTCCAAAAAATCAAATCATTAGGCGAAAAATATTTTCTTTTCAAGAAAACAAGAGGAAACAATTTTCCCACCAGCTCATGATAATATTATGTTATTAGTACAGTTTCCATAAATAAAGTCACACATGGCGGATATGACGAAAACTTTTGATGACGAAATAGGATGTTTGTCAAATCCGAATTACTTTAAGCACGGACATCTGCTGTAGAGAAGTAAGATCCGAAGCCGAGCCTACGTCATTCCACAAAAATAGAGTGAAGTTGAAAAAAACAAAACAAAACAAAACAAAACCAAAAACAAAACAAAAAAGCAAAACAAAAACAAAACAGCAGCATCGTACTAAAGCACAATTTTTCTCAGATATGGCGAACACGTTCCTGTTTCTACCCTGTGCCCTCGTACATATAAACCACTTGTCGGTGTGCCGCCAATAAGAATAAGGCTTTTGATGTAGATATATGAATGAGCCCTTGTATTCTTTGGAGGAATTCCTTATACTAGAACGAAAATAGACTTCAGTTGCATTACTTTTTCTTATTGCTGTAATTACACTGGCCCAGTGGCCATTCGACTTTGAATCAGGCGAATACAGGCTCGAGCCTAGGCGAGGCCGTTTAATTTTTCCCTTGATTTTGTAAAGGAAACCAAGTGAAAAGCATATTCCGTTCAGACTCGCATCGTTCAAATGAACGGAAATTATTTTACCCTTAAATTTGCGTAACACAAATAAATCAAACAAGGAATATAATAGTTACACGGGAAGATCCAAAACACAGTTTATTACATCGTAGGTTAAGTTATTAATTACAAGGGAATACAAACAAGTTGAGGCTATTTTTTCCAATTCTTTAAAGAACTCCTTATTCTTTGCACTAAACATAAAGGAAGTCTCAAAGCCCATAACTTGTAACTCTTAGAGTATTCAAACCATGACAATAGAACTTGAAAATAGTAAAAACCAATAAAGAAAGCAAAAGATATCTATAAAAGCAAATGTGACCGGGAGAAAGTACAAAGTAGTCTGTACGCAATGTCCACATCTTCACAAATCTTTGGAACAGCCGCGCGCTCTATTGAAGAACACCCTTTTATGACGTCACATTTTTGTCCGGCTTATTCTTTGTTTTTGTCACAATACGGTTAGAATTAAAGTGTCTTTGTATTGTTGGGATAGCAAGTTTATACGAAGCTGTAACACAATCATTGCAAGACGCTGGGAAATTCAGACTGGACAAGAAATAAGAATGTGGCAAGGACTCTTTCTGTTGCTGTTTTCTGTTTCTCGAATGCGTCCTAGCGCTGCCGTTTTAGATGGTGAGTACAGTCTGTTACTTGATTTTACATCCTTATCTAGTTTTAATACTCACCATAACTGTGAGATCACGGTCAAATTCTGTAAGCAGCTATATAGTAGCGATCTTTACCGCCTGCCTAAATCATTAGGCCCAAATGACGAATATTCTCTACAGAGAGGATTTTCCTAACGAGCAGCAGTTTATTCGTGGTAAATAAATAACATGTATTCGAGAGGTGGCACTTTATATTTTACTTGGCAGCGTCTTCGGCTTTGCAGCAAATTAAAATCGATTATTTTAGACAAACAAAGACACGCCGCTTTCCTTATCTCAGGCCTCCAACGTGTTGTTATTAATATGGCCCCGTGGTCCAATGGATAAGGCATCTTACTACGAATCAGGGGATTCCAGGTTCGAATCCTGGCGGGGTCGATACTTTTTCTGCAGGTCTGAGAAATCGAACGCACTTAAAAATGACCCAAGTATGGCCGTAATTTTTCGAATAATTAGTTCTTCTTCTCATTAACCAAAGAATTTTTTTTTTAATTCTAGTTTTGAAACACTTCTCTAAGCCAAAGAGCAAAGCGGTAGTCTTTTTTATTTTCAGTGATCAAAGCGTAAATATACTTGCTAATATACGATATAAATTAAATAGTAATAGTACAGTGGAACCCCATTAATACGACCGCCTTCGGGCCATGGAAAATTGGTCGTATTAACGGGGTGGTCGTATAAACGAGGTGCCGTCACATTATGATGCAACACGCCTTAAACATGTACTGCACGTGAATACCTTTAATTCCGCTATAAATCAACCTTTTTACAATTATTCTTCAACCTTACCACACCAATTCGTTGCAACTGAGCAAAACCGAGTACATGTGATGCGAAAAACAATGACGTCTTTCAGTTTCTCAACAGGATATGGCTTCTTGTGAAATGTCCGTTAGAGCCGTTATTGGTCAGATTATGTCTGTCTTCATTCAGCTTCCTCACTAGTCAATTTAACTAGTCGTATTAAGGGGGTAATTTTTTAAAGAAAATAAGGACTAAGTACTCCAAATGGTGGTCGTTGGCCCTAATAACAGCGTGGTCGGATTAACGGGGTTTTTAGATAAGAGAATGTGTAGGCTTTTGCTCGGGCCACAAAAAAAGTGTTCGTAATAAACGGGTGGTCGTTTTAACGGGGTGGTCGTATGGCGGGTTCCGCTGCAGATAGTTTCTTCACATTTGGTTAATATAGCGGGGTTGATATCTGTTTTGTGAAGTACAGTTTAGTAGCTAATGCATTTTCCTGAAATTTCTTTACGTCTTGAAATTAAATTGCCAGAAAAGCATAACTTCATTGAACATAAATTCAATCAATCTCCACAGGACTATAGATTTCGCCGTTTCGGTCTCAGAAAGGGTAAACTGATTTAAAAAAGAATAAGTTTACAAACACTGAAAACACACCTTCGCCTAAAAGTTCAGGGACTTTAACGACTCTTAGAAACTATCTCACTGTTATGGCGCAATGCTTGCTCTTTGCGCTTATCAGTTTTTTTTTTTCTTGTTTGCTCTCTTTAGCTCTCTCTGAGTTCCATTTTCTTTTTCTGGCTTTGAGGGAGAATTGAACTGAGGGGGCTGTCGAAGCTTATATTTTAAGTCTTGTCTTAGCCACAACTGAGAAAAACTGCTACTTACAAGTTGGCCAATATCGCTTAATATGTCTCAGAAAACTGAAAAACAAAGGACAAATTCAGTCCTGAAATAACAATGTTAGTAATGTTAGAGTTTGGAGACGTGACTAGCTAGGAATAAACACTTGTAATCTACTTGTTTCAGCCTGATGGGAAGTCAGTATAACTAGCAGAGCCGTACCTAGGATTTTTTGTCTGCGGGAGCAAACTCCGCACACCCTCACAGGGGTCTCCCGTATACTGAGGGTTTCTAATTAGACGTTTTGTTTTCAGCCCTTCACAGAAAGTTGCCTCTAAAACCTTTAAGGAAACAAACCACACTGATGCTTTTTGTGTTAAATTGTCATGATTTATTATGGCATAAACAACTTGTTTAGTTTGAAATAGTCCCCGAAGTCTCTGCTACACAATGATGATTTACATACCATCTTTAACTCAAGCTATACTGTGAAGAGCAGATTATATTAACACTTTGTATGGATGGTCTCAAAAATGGGTTGAAAGCCTTCGTTAGTTTGAACACACATTGACTTGAAGCAACTAATCTAAAATTGCAGGTTTCGGTATCAGAATGCCAAGTCTCAAAAAACGAGTCTATATTAGGGTGTTTTAGATTCTTCTCCAAAAATTTGACTTCATGTCATAGATCTCATTTGGAGTGGGAATGAAGTCCGTTCCGCCATGAATTAACAGCATAGCAAGGCCATTTAATCGATTTTCTCTCATTGATGACCGAGTTCATAGCTTAAGACGGCGTTGGGCTGAGAAGGTGTGTTCGCAACTGAGGCTTCCGACAGGCGTTGTTAGAAAGATCGACAGCACCTTGTGAATGGCGGGAAATTCTTGCAGACTGCAGTCATGCATTGTTCCCTCTTGTCCTGACACTGGCTCCATCGCGTGTTTCATCCTCCACCTTGCGAGCTCTGCGTCAAAATTAGACTTCTCCAGGACAAAAAAAAAAACATTTAGTTTTCCTGGCGGCGGCAACTGCCCTCCCCCCCCCCCCCCCCCCCCCGGCGTCAAATTCTACATTGAACAAACGAATCTTCCTGGAGAGGGAATAAGTAAAAATATGTATGCGATAATATGCCAACAATAATTATGTAAGAGATATATATCAGTAAATCTGAGGGATATTTCCTTTTCTTTGCTTGGTCTGAGGGAATGCGTGCGTGATATCCAACACGTTAACCCAGCCTTAGCAGTTGTTCAACAGATTTATTTTTTGGCGCCGTTATAGTCTTGCCCAAAACTGGCGCATGGTTGACAGGGAACAGAGACAGAGTAAACATCTCATAATATAACCGTGATATTCGAAGCATCGTTTTCCCTTGAAAAGAAACATCAACGCGACACAAGCTAATAGGTTGAAAGTGGAGTACACCGCTCGAAATCCGATGCCTCCAAGCTCTGTCAAAAGAAAGACATGACTATTTATAGCCTGCTCAATTGTAACGAGAAGTAGAAAATATTTTTTATATATCTATATAATAGATAAGTCTCGATTTGAAAAGAGATTTGAAAAGAGATTTTAGGTAGCTTCAATATTTGCCAATCTTACGGGGTCTTAAGGTTATTTGCAGGTGCTGTAAAAAAGCATATTCTAAGCCGCTTAGGGTTTTCCGTTGTACTGAAGTCTTAAAAGACTTTAAAGTGATCTTTTAGCAGGATCACCCGCGTTGACATTGAAACGTGGCTGCTGGTAGGGAAATGTTTAATGTTTTGAACATCTTTTACTTTCTCCTTGGGATATTTATTTACAAAATCAAAGGACAATGATCTGGGTCATCGTCCCTCGATAAAATATAAATTGAGTCAAAGACAAAATCTCATTGCCGACGCTCTGCGTTATAATCGGATCAAATCAATGATGTCATCAAAGTAGAATGCATTCATTTTCGCGTCTACAAGCGAGCAATTCAAATCTGACTAGTCACAGTTCACCGCAGGAGTAGCAGAACAAATAAAGAATACAACAAGCAAAAATGTGGCAGGGAACTGTTATACTCATCTTTGTACAATTTTCACGCGTGGTCTTCTCGTTCCAAGGTAAGCCTCTTCAATACGCGAACAGATTTCCTTCGCCTATAGTCTGAATGTGAATTTTGCTGGCCTTACACCGATTGTAATTTAGTTATTGTTAACGTTATGCTCTTGCCCAAAATAATTGAAATGACGAAAGAAAATCACGATCTACCGACAACCGTCTGTTACTCGAGTATATTGAAGACTTGAAACAAATATCAATGCCGACATAAGATATTTACGGTCTCCTTTCAGTGACACCCTTTAGATGTTTCCTTTTGACTGCCGTTTACCGTGATCTCTCAATATCGTTTTACATTTTGAAGCCTGTATTAGAGTTTGCAATTGATGTTTCTTCAATCCAAAGTAGCATGTGTGCTTTTTTGGCAGAAGCAACTCTCTGTCAATTGATAGATCGATCTGTCATGTTTATTTGGTTATCATATTATTTAATCTCTTATTTTCCATTTATTAAGGGGTTTATTTAGTTGTTCCTCCATCTGTTGATCTTTGCTATTCTACTGTTTCAAAACTGTTAGCTGTTTACTTGCCATTGAGTCATAGAAAGAGATTATCAAGGAAATACTTGATAATCTCTTGGTCACGAACCTTGTAGAACGATTATATTCCTTACCCCTTTGAGAAAATTCCCGACTGCTATTGCCGAAGGTGGCTGGATCGTTGCATGTTCGCTGATCATGAAAATGAAAAGACCATGCCATGGGAAGTAAATGGGGATAGAGCTATTGCTAACATAAGACAAACGAAAACTAACTTAACAGCTATATTTGCTGTTTGTTGAATGATTTCTAATATGTCCGGCCCCGTGGCCCAATGGATAAGGCATCTGACTACGAATCAGGGGATTCCAGGTTCGAATCCTGGTAGTGGTCGATTAATTTGTTTTCAGAGTGAAGAAAAATTGAAGAAAAAATCGCGCAAATAATCGAAGTAGCTATTTAACAACAAATATTCATGAATTCTTACGAAACAGTTTTTTTTTTTTAAGTCAAAGTAAAAAAAACCCTTTCCATTCTTTTCTCAAAATTGAAAGAAAAAAATAAATTAATCAACTAATTAATGGTAGAGTATTCCAAACTGCGAAATTGAAAATAATAATCCAATCAAATGATCTAACGCAGTGTGGACATTCAACTAGATAATTACTTTCGTGTAGCGAAATTGAATAGAGCCGGATCTGTTTAGGAATGTTTAGTTTCGTAGTTAATGAATTTTACTAAAATCGTTCTACGTTTTGTATTTTGAAAATAGATATAAGAGCCAAACATTGAGGTTTTAAATGATCACATTTAACGTTCGTTAAAATCTGAAATATCCGAACGACGGATATCGGATGCGATGACACTTCGGAGGGCTCCAGAGCAGAGAGATCTTTTGCCACTTGAGTGGGTCATTAACTCTAACAAAACTGAAAAAAAAAAAATAAAATAGGGTGAAAACGGTAAACAGTCACCGCACACTCAAGGGCTTGTCGCTAGGTTTCCTCAGTTCCTACTCTCTCCCACTTCATCACTTCCTGAAAAACATGTGGATATTAAACATGAATTTTTTTAATCCGGACAATTCTAGTTTTGAACAACTCTTCTAAGCCAAAGAGCAAAGCGCTAGTCTTTATTTTTTAGTGATCACAGCTCAAAAAATAACTGCTAACACGATATAAATTAAATAATTAATAGCGCTATGTCTGGCCCCGTGGCCCAATGGATAAGGCATCTGACTACGAATCAGGGTATTCCAGGTTCGAATCCTGGCGGGGTCAATTATTTTTCTTACTGAGTAAAGAAAAAATGTGCTTAACTAATCAAAGTGGATATTTTACAAATATTCATACATATTCTTACAATACAGTTGGTTCTTCAAAAAGATAAGTCAAGGGAGGAATTACCTTCCTTTTCTCAAGTTGTAAAAAAAAACTGGCTAGAAATTAGTAATATTCCCGAAAGCTATTTTTACACCTAACTAGCTATTTTCTTTACATATATTTGGTTTGTATGGCGGGGTTGATATCTGTTTTGTGATGTACAGTTTAGTAGCCAATGCATTTTACTGAAATCTCTCTACAGTGTACGTCTTAAAATTAAATTACCAGAAAAGGCTAACTTCATCGAACATAAATTCAATCAATCTCCAAAGGGCTAAGGATTTTGCCGTTTTAGTCTCAGAAAGGGTAAACTCAGTTTTAATCGGACTCAGTAGAAGTCTGGTGTTTAAAAAAAAGAATAAGTTTAGAAACACTGAAAACACACCTTCGGCTAAAAGTTCAGGCCAGGGACTTTAACGACTCTTAGAAATTATATCACTTGTGTGCCGCAATGCTTGCTTTTTCCTTTGTGCGCTTATCACTTTTTTTTTTTTCTTTTTTCTTTTTTTTCTTTTTTGCTCTCTTTAGCTCTCTGTGAGTTCGTTTTTATTTCCGGCTTTGATGAAGAAGTGAAAGGGGCTGTCGAAGCTTATACTTAAAGTCTTATCCACAACTGAGAAAAACTGTTACTTCCATGTTGGCGAATATTGCTTAATTTGTTTCACAAAACTGAATAACAAAGGACAAATTCAGTCCTGAAATAGAACAGTGTTAGAGTTTTGAGACGTGACTAGCAAAGGATATAAAACACTTGTGATCTACTTGTTTCAGTCTGACGGGAACTCAATATAACTAGTTTAATGTCGTAGCCACGTCAAATTCTACAGCAAAGGAATCTTCCTGGGAAGGGAAAAAAGTGAAAATATGTATGCGATAATATGCCAACAATAATTATGTAAGAGATATATATCAATAAATCTGAGGGATATTTCCTTTTCTTTGCTTGGTCTGACGGAATGCCTACGTGATATCCAACACGTTAACCAAGCCTTAGCAGTTGTTCAACAGATTTATTTTTTCGCGCTCTTATAGTCTTACCCGAAAATGGCGCATGGTTGACAGGGAACAGAGACAAAGTAAACATCCTATAATATAACCTTGATATTCGAAGTATCGCTTTCCCTTGAAAAGAAAAATCAACGCGACACAAGCTTATAGGTTGTAAGTGGAGTGCACCGCTCGAAATCCTACGCCTCCAAGCTCTGTCTAAGAAAGACATGACTATTTATAGCCTCCTCAATAGCAACGAGAAGTAGAAAATATTTTTATATATCTATACGATATGTAAGTCTCGATTTGAAAAGAGAATTTAGGTACGTAGAGTTTGTTGCTTTATAGCTTCGATATTTGTCAATCTTAATGGGGTCTTAAGGTTATTTGCAGGAGCTGTAAAAAAAACATATTCTAAGCCGCTTAGGTTTTTACTTTGTACTAAGTCTTGAAAGATTTAATAGTGATATTTTAGCAGGATCACCCGCGTTGACATTGAAACGTGGCTGCTGGTAGGGAAATGTTTAATGTTTTGAACATCTTTAACTTTCTTCTCCTTGGGAAATTTGTTTACAAAATCAAGGGACAATGATCTGGATCATCTTCCCTAGATAAAATATAAATTGAGTCAAAGACAAAATCTCATTGCCGACGCTCTGCGTTATAATCGGATCAAATCAATGATGTCATCAACATAGGATGCACCATTTTCGCGTCTACAAGCGAGCAATTCAAATCTGACTAGTCACAGTTCACCGCAGGAGTAGCAGAACAAATAAAGAACACAACAAGCAAAAATGTGGCAGGGAACTGTTATACTCATCTTTGTACAATTTTCACGGGTGATCTTTTCGTTCCAAGGTAAGCCTCTTCAATACGCGAACAGATCTCTTTCGCCTATAGTCTGAATGTAAATTTTGCTGGACTTACACCTATTGTAATTTAGTTATTGTTAACGTTATGCTCTTGCCCCAAATAACTGAAATGACTAAAGAAAATCACGATCTACCGACAATCGTCTGTTACTCGAGTATTTTGAAGACTTGAAAGAAATATCACAAAGTATCGCTGAAACAATGCCAACATAAGATATTTACGGTCTCCTTTAGTTAGATGTTTTCTTTTGACTGTCATTTACAATCTCTAAATATCGTTTAACATTTTGACGCTTGTATTAGAGTTTGCAATTAATGTTTGTTCAATCCAAAGGAGGATCTGTACTTTTTTGGCAGAAGCAACTCTCTGTAAATTGATAGATCGATCTGTCATGTTTATATGGTTATCATATTATTTAATCTCTTATTTTCTTTTTATTAAGGGGTTTATTTAGCTGTTCCTCCATCTATTGATCTTTGCTATTCTACTGTTTCAAAACTGTTAGCTGTTTACTTGCCATTGAGTCATGGAAAGAGATTATCAAGAAAATACTTGATAATCTCTTGGTCATGGGCCTTGTAGAACGATTATACTCCTTACTCCTTTGAGAAAATTCCCGACTGCTATTGCCGAAGGTGGGCGGATCGTTACATGTTCGCTGATCATGAAAATGAAAAGACTATGCCATGGGAAGTAAATGGGGATAGAGCCATTGCTAACATAAGACAAACGAAAACTAACTTAACAGCTATATTTGCTGTTTGTTGAATGATTTCTAATATGTACGGCCCCGTGGCCCAATGGATAAGGCATCTGACTACGAATCAGGGGATTCCAGGTTCGAATCCTGGCGGGGTCGATTAATTTTTTTTCAGAGTAAAGAAAAATTAAAAAAACAAAAACAAACAAAAAAAAAACAAAAAAAAACGCGCAAGTAATCGAAGTAGATATTTTACAACAAATATTTATGAATTCTTACGGAGCAGTTTTTTTTTTAAGTCAAAGTAAAAAAAACCCTTTCCATTCCATTGAAAGAAAAAAAAGAAATTAATAAACTAATGATAGAGTACTCCAAACTGCGAAATTGAAAATAATAATCCAATCAAATGATCTAACGCAGTGTGGACATTCAGCTAGATAATTACTTTCGTGTAGCGAAATTGAATAGAGCCGGATCTGTTTAGGAATGTTTAGTTTCGTAGTTAATGAATTTTACTAAAATCGTTCTACGTTTTGTATTTTGAAAATAGATATAAGAACCAAACATTGAGGTTTTAAATGATCACATTTAACGTTCGTTAAAATCTGAAATATCCGAACGACGGATATCGGATGCGATGACACTTCGGAGGGCTCCAGAGCAGAGAGATCTTTTGCCACTTGAGTGGGTCATTAACTCTAACAAAACTGAAAAAAAAAAAAAGCAAAAAAAAAAAAAAGTGGAAACGGTAAGCAGTCACCGCACACTCAAGGACTTGTCGCTAGGTTTCCTCAGTTCCTACTCTCTCCCACTTCATCACTTCCTGAAAAACATGTGGATATTAAACATGAATTTTTTAATCTGCACAATTCTAGTTTTGAACAACTCTTCTAAGCCAAAGAGCAAAGCGCTAGTCTTTATTTTTTAGTTATCACAGCTTAAAAATAACTGCTAACACGATATAAATTAAATAATTAATAGCACTATGTCTGGCCCCGTGGCCCAATGGATAAGGCATCTGACTACGAATCAGGGTATTCCAGGTTCGAATCCTGGCGGGGTCGGTTACTTTTCTTACTGAGTGAAGAAAAAATGTGCTTAACTAATCAAAGTGGATATTTTACAAATATTCATACATATTCTTACAATACAGTTAGTTCTTCAAAAACAAAAGTCAAGGGAGGAGTTACCTTCCTTTTCTCGACTTTTGAAACAAAACTGGCTAGAAGTTAATAATATTGCCAAAAGCTATTTTTACAGCTAACTAGATATTTTCTTTACATATATTTGGTTTGTATAGCGGGGTTGATATCTGTTTTGTGATATACAGTTTAGTAACCAATGCATTTTACTGAAATCTCTCTACTTCTTGAAATTAAATTGCAGAAAAGGCTAACTTCATTGACCATAAATTCAATCAATCTCCACAGGGCTATAGATTTTGCCGTTTTAGTCTCAGAAGGGGTAAACTCAGTTTTAATCGGACTCAATAGAAGTCCGGGGTTAAAAAAAAGAATAAGTTTAGAAATACTGAAAACATAACTTCGGCTAAAAGTCCAGGCACTTTAATGAGTCTTAGAAATCATATCACTTGTATGGCGCAATGCTTGCTTTTTCCTTTGTGCGCTTATCAGGTTTTTATTATTATTATTATTATTATTATTATTATTATTATTATTATTTTGCTCTCTTTAGGTCTCTGTGAGGTCGTTTTTATTTCCGGCTTTGATGGAGAAGTGAAGGGGGCCATCCAAGCTTATATTTAAAGTCTTATCCACAACTGAGAAAAACTGTTACTTGCATGTTGGTGAATATCGCTTAATTTTTTTCACAAAACTGAAAAACAAAGGACAAATTCAGTCCTGAAATAGAGCAATGTTAGAGTTTTGAGACGTGACTAGCAAAGGATAAAACACCTGTGATCTACTTGTTTCAGTCTGGTGGGAAGTCAACATAACCCTGAACTAGTTTGATATCGGAACTGCGTCAAAATCTACAAGAAAAGAATCTTCCTGGGAAGGAAAAAAAGTGAAAATATGTATGCGATATTATGTCATCGATAATTATGTAAGAGATATATATCAGTAAATCAGGGGCATATTTCCGTTTATTTGCTTGGTCTGACTGAGTGCGTGCGTGATATCCAACACGTTAACCCACCCTTAGCGGTTGTTCAACGGCTTTATTTTTTGGCGCTCTTATGGTCTTACCCGAAAATGGCCCATGGTTGACAGGGAACAGAGACAGAGTAAACATCCTATAATATAACCGTGATATTCGAAGTATCGCTTTCCCTTGAAAAGAAACATCAACGCGACGCAAGCCATGAATAGGTTGAAAGTGGAGTGCACCGCTCGAAATCCTGCGCCTCCAAGCTCTCTCAAAAGAAAGACATGACTATTTATAGCCTGCTCAATTACAACAAGAACTAGAAAATATTCTTTATATATCTATATGATATGTAAGTCTCGATTTGAAAAGAGATTTTAGGTACAGAGAGTTTGTCGCTTTATAGCTTCGATATTTGTCAATCTTAATGGGGTCTTAAGGTTATTTGCAGGAGCTGTAAAAAACATATTCTAAGCCGCTTAGGTTTTTACTTTGAACTAAGTCTTGAAAGACTTTATAGTTATATTTTAGCAGGATCACCCGCGTTGACATTGAAACGTGGCTGCTGGTAGGGAAATGTTTAATGTTTTGAACATCTTTAACTTTCTTCTCCTTGGGAAATTTGTTTACAAAATCAAGGGACAATGATCTGGATCATCTTCCCTCGATAAAATATAAATTGAGTCAAAGACAAAATCTCATTGCCGACGCTCTGCGTTATAATCGGATCAAATCAATGATGTCATCAAAATAGAATACATTCATTTCCGCGTCTACAAGCGAGCAATTCAAATCTGACTAGTCACAGTTCACCGCAGGAGTAGCAGAACAAATAAAGAATACAACAAGCAAAAATGTGGCAGGGAACTGTTATACTCATCTTTGTACAATTTTCACGGGTGATCTTTTCGTTCCAAGGTAAGCCTCTTCAATACGCGAACAGATTTCCTTCGCCTATAGTCTGAATGTAAATTTTGCTGGACTTACACCTATTGTAATTTAGTTATTGTTAACGTTATGCTCTTGCCCAAAATAATTGAAATGACTAAAGAAAATCACGATCTACCGACAACCGTCTGTTACTCGAGTATTTTGAAGACTTGAAAGAAATATCACAAAGTGTCGCTGAAACAATGCCGACATTAGATATTTACGGTCTCCTTTCAGTGACACCCTTTAGATGTTTCCTTTTGACTGCCATTTACAATCTCTAAATATCGTTTTACATTTTGAAGCTTGTATTAGAGTTTGCAATTAATATTTGTTCAATCCAAAGGAGGATGTGTGCCTTTTTGGCAGAAGCAACTCTCAGTCAATTGATAGATCGATCTGTCAAGTTTATTTGGTTATCATATTATTTAATCTCTTATTTTCTTTTTATTAAGGGGTTTATTTAGTTGTTCCTCCATCTATTGATCTTTGCTATTCTACTGTTTCAAAACTGTTAGCTGTTTACTTGCCATTAAGTCATGGAAAGAGATTATCAAGGAAATACTTGATAATCTCTTGGTCATGGGCCTTGTAGAACGATTATATTCCTTACTCCTTTGAGAAAATTCCCGGCTGTTATTGCCGAAGATGGGCGGATCGTTGCACGTTTGCTGATCATGAAAATGAAAAGACCATGGGAAGTAGATGGGGATAGAGCCATTGCTAACATAAGACAAACGAAAATTAACTTAGCAGCTATATTTGCTGTTTTTGGATAATTTCTGAAATGTCCGGCCACGTGGCCCAATGGATAAGGCATCTGACTACGAATCAGGGGATTCCAGGTTCGAATCCTGGCGGGGTCGGTTATTTTTCTTCCTGAGTGAAAAAAAAAAAAAAAAAAAAAAAATGCGCCCAAATAGTCAAAGTAGATATTTTACAAATATTCATATATATTCTTACAACACAGTTTGTTCTTCAAAAACATAAGCCAAGGTAGGAATTATCTTCCTTTTCTCAAGTTTTAAAACAAAAGTGGCAAGAAATTTATATATAATATTCCCAACGGCTATTTTTACATCTAACTAGATAGTTTCTTTACATTTGTTTTGTATAGCGGGGTTTATATCTGTTTTGTGATATACAGTTTAGTAATTAATGCATTTTATTGAAATATTTCTACGTCGTGAAATTGAACTGCCAGAAAAGCCTGACTTAATTGGACATAAGTTCAATCAATCTACAGAGGGCTATAGATTTCGCCGTTTTGGTCTCAGAAAGGGTAAACTCAGTTTTAATCGGACTCAGAACAACACCGGCGTTTAAAAAAGAAAATCAGTTTAGAAACACTGAAAACAGACCTTTGTCTAAAAGTTCAGGAACTTTAACGACTCTTAGAAATTATATCACTCGTATGGCGCAATGCTTGCTTTTACTTTTGTGCGCTTATCAGGTTTTTTTTTTGTTTTGTTTTGTTTTGTTTTTTTTGCTCTCTTTAGCTCTATGTGAGTTCGTTTTTATTTCCGGCTTTGATGGAGAAGTGAAAGGGGCTGTCGAAGATTATATTTAAAGTCTTATCCACAACTGAGATAAAATTGCTACTTATATGTTGGCCAATATCGCTTAATTTGTCTCAGAAGACCGAATAACAAAGGACAAATTCAGTCCTGAAATAGAACAATGTTAGAGTTTTGAGACGTGACTAGCAAAGGATAAACACTTGTGATCTACTTGTTTCAGTCTGATGGGAAGTCAATATAACTAGTTTGATATCGGAACCGCGTCAAATTCTACAGTGACAAAGTAATCTTCCTAAGAAGGAAATAAGTCAAAATATGTATGCCGGATGATATGCCAAACAATCATGCAAGAGATATTTAAGAAATAGAAAACATGTACCGTGTTTCTATCGAGTTATAGAAACACGAGTGGAAGTTTGAGAGAACGAGAAATGCTGTAAGAACACGAGCCGCAGGCGAGTGTTTCCACAGCTTTTTCGAGTTCTCCCAAACTTTGACGAGTGTTACTATAACTCGATAGAAACACGGAGAACGTGTTTTCTATTTTTTTTTTTAGAAAACACCGCTACGAAAAAAAGGGAGACAACTTTTCAACTTTGATTATCAAAATTTAAATTCTCTTTGCACGCGCCATCATTACGTCAACAGCTCGTGCAAGTTTTGTGTTTCTATCGCGTTATAGGAACGCGATTTTCATCCAATCAGCGCGCGTATTTTCTCAGGACTGTTTTCTAAATCTGAGAGATATTTCCGTTTCTTAATTGCTTGGTTTAACGAAAGCGTGCGTGATAAAGCACTTGTTTACCCAGCCATAGCAGTTATACACCGCAAATATTTTCTAGTGCAATTTTCTTACCCGATAGTGGCGCATGATGTTATTTAACAAATGGTAAACGCCATAGCGTGCACTATTGAGTTATGGACGCACGCGGGAGGTTGCTAAGGACGAAAGAAGCGTAAGAGTCGCACGAGGCGATAGCCGAGTGCGACTCTAGCTTCTCGAGTGCTTAGCAAACCTCCCAAGTGCATCCATAACTCAATAGTGCACGCTATGGCGTTGACCATTTGTTTTATAACATAACATTGAGACATTGGAACAACAGAAGTCCTTTTATTGAGCTACATCACAAAAAAATGTTCGTGTAGTCTTACATGACAAGAGAAAACAAGCGCGCGAAAATTCATCTTCATCTTCAGACAACTGTGAAGACAGTTTCGCATTTCTGGCAGAAGGACGTCGGCCATTACTTTGGAAACAATGTCTGTCAAAGGATTTGCTTTGTAAACATTAACACACACGTCCGCAGTGTACACCAATGAGCAAATAGTAGACACTAAATTAACCAATCAGAGCGCGCGCTTTGCTTTAGTTATGTTATAATACCCATTGTAAAAGATACTAAATACAGAGAACAGAGCAATGGCATAAACATGCTATAACTGTAATATTCGAAGTATCGCTTTCGCTTCAAAAGAAATATCAGCACGACACAAGCTAAGAGGTTGAGAGTGAAGTGCGCCGCTCGAAATGCTGCACCTCCAAGCTTTGGCAAAAGAAACACATGGATATTTATAGCCTCCTCAATGGCAACAAGAAGTAGAAAATATTTTTTTTATATATATCTATATAATATGCAAGTCACGATTCGAAAAGAGATTGTTGGTACATAGAGTTTGTTGCTTGATAGCTTCGATATTTGCCAGTCCTAAGGGGTCTTAAGGTTATTTCCAGGTGCTATAAAAAAAAAAAAAAAAAAAAAAAAAAAAAAAGCATTCTAAACCGCTTCTGCTTTTCCGTTGTGGCTAAGTCTCGAAACACTTTACAGTGATATTTTAGCAAGATCACCCGCGTTGACATTGAAATGTGGCTGCTGGTAGAGAAATATTTACTGTTTTGAACATCTTTTATTTTCTCCTTGGGAAATTTGTTTACAAAATCAAGGGACAATGATCTGGATCATCTTCCCTCGATAAAATATAAATGTAGTCAAAGACAAAATCTCATTGCCGACGCTCTGCGTTATAATCGGATCAGATCAGTGACGTCATCAAAGTAGAATGCATTCATTTCCGAGTCTACAAGCGAGCAAGAAAAATCTGGCTATTCACAGTTCACCGCAAGAGTAGCAGAACAAATAAAGAAAACAACGAGCAAAAATGTGGCAGGGAGCCCTTATGTGGACCTTGTGCAATTTTCACGTGTGATCTTCTCGTTACAAGGTAAGCCTCTTCAATACGCAACAGACTTCTTTCGTTTATAGTCTGAATGTGAATTTTGCTGCGCTTTTGATCCATGGTAATTTAGTTCTTGTTAACGTTATGCTCTTGGAGAAAATAATTGAAATGACTAAAGAAAATCAAAATCTACCGACAATCGTCTGTTACTCGAATATATCAAAGACTTAAAAAATATAATATCACAAAATCTTGCAGAAACAAAGCATGTAAACATAAGATGTTCACGGTGTCCTTTGACACTCATTAGATGTTTCACTTCTTTTAACTGCCATTTACAATCTCTACATATCGTTTTGCATTTTTGAAGCCTGTGTTAGAGTTTGAAACTGAAATGTCAATTGATATATCGATCTGTTATATCTGAGTACATTGGTTATCACATTGTTTAATCTCTTATTTCTATTTACTTGGTGATTTATTTACTTGTTTCTCTATCTATTTATCTTTGCTATTCTACTGTTTCCAAACTGTTAGCTGTTTACTTGCCATTGAGCCATGGAAAGAGATTATCAAGGTAATAATCGATAATCTCTTGGTCATGGACCATGTAGAACGATTATATTCCCCGACTCCTTCGAGAAAAATCCCGACTTCTATTTGCCGAAGGTAGGCGGGTGCATGTTCGCAGATCATGAAAGTGAAAAGACCATGGGAAGTAGATGGGGATAGGGCCATTGCTAACATAAGACAAACGAAAACTAACTTAGCATTAAAATGTACGGCCCTGTGGCCCAATGGATAAGGCATCTGACTACGAATAAGGGGATTCCAGGTTCCAATCCTGGCGGGGTCGATTTTTTTTTTTTCAAAGAATAATAATAATAGAAAAAAACCGCCCAAATAATCGAAGTAGATATTCAACGACAAATATTCATGACTTCTTACGAAGCAATTTGTTTTTCTTAGCCTTAAGTCAAAGAAAAAAAAAACTTTTCTCAAATTTGATAGAAAAAAGAAATTAAGAACTAATGATACAGTATTCC
Source organism: Orbicella faveolata (assembly GCF_042242905.1). NCBI lineage: Eukaryota > Metazoa > Cnidaria > Anthozoa > Scleractinia > Merulinidae > Orbicella > Orbicella faveolata. The sequence continues at coordinate 2,071,475 of NW_028301578.1, read as the reverse complement.
AAACAGCGAAATTGAAAAAAAACAACAAATCAAATGATTTAGTGCAGTTTAGACATTCAACGAGATAATTACTTTCGTGTAGCGAAATTAATAAAGATCTGTTTAGGGATGTTCGGTTTCGTAGTTAATGCATTTTACTGAAACCTTTCTACGTTTTGTCATTTGATAATAAATACAATAGCCAGACATCAAGGTTTTTGAATGATCACATTTAACGTTTGTTAAAATCTGAATATCCAAGCGACGGATAAGGGATGTGACGATACTCCGAAAGGATCCGGAGCCGAATAATCTTTTGGCACTTTAGTGGGTCATTAACTCTAACAAAACTGAAAAAAAAAAAAGAAAGAAAAAAGTGAAAGCAGTAAACAGTCACCACACACTTAAGGACTTGTGGTTAGGTTTCCTTAGTTCCTTCTCTCTCACACTTGAACATAATTTTTTTCAATCTGCGCAATTCTAGTTTTGAACTCCCCTAAGCCAAAGAGCAAAGCGCTAGTCTCTTTTTTTTTTCAGTGATCAAAGTGTAAAAATAATTGCTAACATACGATATAAATTAAGTAGTACTATGTCTGGCCCCGTGGCCCAATGGATAAGGTATCTGACTACGAATCAGGGGATTCTAGGTTCGAATCCTAGCGGGGTCGATTATTTTTCTTACTTAGTAAAGCAAAAATGCGCTCAAATAATCAAAGTGGATATTTTACAAATATTCATATATATATTCTTACAATACAGTTTGTTATTCAAAAACATAAGCCACGGGAGGAATTACCTTCCTTTTCTCAACTGCTGGCCAGAAATTTATAATATTCCCAAAAGCTATTTTTACATCTAACTAGATAGTTTCTTTACATTTGGTTTGTATTGCAGGGTTGATATCTGTTTAGTAACTAATGCATTATACTGAAATCTCTCTACGTTTTGAAATTAAATTTCCAGAAAAGCATAACTTCATTGAACATGAATTCATTCAATCTCGATAGGGCTACAGATTTCGCCATTTTGGTCTCAGAAAGGGTAAACTCAGTTTTAATCGGAGCTCAGTAGAAGTCCGGTGTTTAAAAAAAAGAATAAGTTTAATTTAGAAACACTGAAAACACACCTTCGTCAAAAGTTCAGGGACTTTAACGACTCTTAGAAATTATCATTGTTATGGCTCAATGCTTGCTCTTTCTTTTGTGCTCTTATCAGGTTGTTTTTTCTTTTTTGCTCTCTTTAGCTCTTTGTGAGTTCCATTTTGTTTCCGGCTTTGAGGGAGAAGTGAAGGGGGCTGTCAAAGCTTATAATTAAAATCTCATCCACAACTGAGGAAAACTGCTACTTCCATGTTGGCCAATTTGTCTCGACAAATTCAGTCCTGAAATAGAACAATGTCAGAGTTTTGAGACGTGACTAGAAAAGGATAAAACACTTGTGATCTACTTGTTTCAGTCTGATGGGAAATCAATATAACTTGTTTAATATCGGAACCGCGTCAAATTCTACAACAAAGGAATCTTCCTGGGAAGGGAATAAGTGAAAATATCTATGCCATGCCAACAATAATTATGTAGAGTTATATATCAGTAAATCTGAGGGATATTTCCGTTTCTTTGCTTGGTCTGATGCAATGCGTGCATGATATCGAACACGTTAACCCAGCCTTAGCAGTTGTTCAACGGATTTAATTTTTGGTGCCCTTATAGTCTTACCCGAAAATGGCGCATGGTTGACGGGGAACAGAGACAGAGTCAACACCCTATAACCGTAATATTCGAAGTATCGCTTTCCGTTGAAAAGAAACATCAACACGACGCAAGATAACAGGTTAAAAGTGGAGAGCACCACTCGAAATTCTACACCTCCAAGCTTTGCCAAAAGAAAGACATGGATATTTATAGCCTCAATGGCAACGAGAAGTAGAAAATCTTTTTTATAGCTATTTGTAAGTCATTACGACTTGAAAAGAGACTTTTAGGTACATAGAACTTGTTGCCTGTTAGTTTCGATATTTGGCAATCTTAAGGTTATTTACAAGTCCTAAAAAAAACATATCTTAAACCGCTTAAGGGTTTCCGTTGTAACTAAGTCTTGAAAGACTTAGCGATATTGCAAGATCACCCGCGTCGACCTCAAAACCTGACTGGCGGTAGAGAAATGTCTTGTTTTTTTAACATTTTTCACCTGCTTCTTGGGAACTTTGCTGACAAACTCAAGGGACGGTGATCTTGACAAAATACAAATGGAGTCAACTAGAACAGAAGCTCATCGACGCTGTGTATAATCGGATCAAATCAGTGACGTCATTAAAGCAGAATTCCGAGTTTAGTCAACGGAGTCTGTCAAGAGCGGTAAGCTAGCATGACAAATCTGACTAGCCACAGCTCATAGCGAAAGAAGAGTAGCCTGCGTAGCTTGGCGGTTTGTAAGCAATTTGAGCGCGCTAACAAAACGGGGAAGCCGCGAAAGAGGAAAGATAAAAGACACAACAAGCAAAAATGTGGCAGGGAACCCTTACGCTCATTCTTGTCCAATTTTCACATGCGATCTCTTCGTTACAAGGTAAGCCTCATTAATACGCAGACTCCTTTCGTTTATAATCTAAATGTGAATTCTGCTGAGCTTTTGACCTTTTGAAGTCTAGTTCTCGTTGACTTTATGCTCTTGGCCAAAATAATAGAAATGACTAAAGAAAATCAAAATCTACCGACAACGTCTGTGACTTGTATATTACATGACTTCGAAATAATATCGCAAAATCTTGCTAAGAAATGCCGACATATGATGTTGATAGTATCCTTTGACACTCACCAGATGTTTTACTTCTTTTAACTGCCATTTACAACCTCTTGATATCGCTTTACATTTTGAAGCTTGTATCGGAGATTGAAGAACTGTTTGTTCAATCTGACGGAACCAAGTGTGCTTTATTGGCAGAAGCAACTCTCTATCAATTGATATATCGAGTTTGTTTATCATATTTTAATCTCTTGTTCTCTATTTATTTATTGATTTATTTAGTTGTTTATCTATCTATTTATCTCTGCTATTCTATCGCAAAATTGTTCACCTGCCATTGTATCATAAACATGATAGAAAGCGTACATTCGCCACTCCCGCACCAAAGATCCCGATTTCTATTGCCGATGGTGGCGTATGTTCTTGAAAATTTGCTTTACCCAAAGAGACCAAGTCGCTTAGGTATTAATTATCTTTTATTAAGGCGCAACGCAGTTCGTTTCCAATTCCCTTTAATATTAAAATGAATCAATCAGCTCTGAGTGACTGAACATATATGGGGAGTAAAAGTGGATGGGAAATGAGGGGGTAAGCTTGTTACTAACCCTAATAATAAAGTCATTATATATTATACTGAAATGCTAGTGAGAAACATTAAACGAAAACTAACGCAGCCACTCTATCTAATGGCTTTTTGATGGTGTGTAATATGTACGGCCCCGTGGCCCAATGGATAAGGCATCTGACTACGAATCAGGGGATTCCAGGTTCGAATCCTGGCGGGGTCGTTTATTTTTCCAAAGAGTAAACGGAAAAAAAAGGCGCTCAAATATTCGAAAAAGATATTTAACAAATATTCATATATTATTACGAAGCAGTTTGTTTTTCTCAGCCGTAACACCAAGAAAAAAATCCTTTCTTTTCTCAAATTCAAAAACTAAACTGACCAGAAATTAACGATACAGTGTTCCAAACAGCGGGATTAATTGAAAATAATATATTCAGTCAAATGATCTAACTCGACGATGTAGACATTCAACTAGATAATTACTTTTGTGTAGCAAAATTAGAGATCTGTTTAGGGATGTAGTTAATGCATTTTCTGAAACCTTTCTACGTTTTGTAATTTGAAAATGAATATATCCCTGACATCGAGGTTTTTGAATGATTCCATTTAACGTTCGTTAAAATATAAAATATCGGAACGACGGATACCGGATGTGACGACACTCCGGAGGGCTCCGGAGCCGAGTGACCCTGTGCCTCTTGAGTGGGTCATAAGCAGCAACAAAACTAAAACAAAAAACAACAATGGAAACCAAAAATAGTAAAAACACACTCATGTACTTGTCGTTGTGGTTTCCTTAATCGCTCCTCTCTGTCATTTCAACCCCTCCGCAAAAACATGCGGATCTTGAACATGAGTGTTTTTCAATCTGGTCTCAGAAAAGGTATACCTTTTAAAGGAAGCCACAAGGGCGGTGTATTATGCTAGAAAAATCCTACAACTTAGCATAAAAGAATCGAAAAGGCAGAGAAATTGATAAAATCCCAGCCCGGATATAAAATGCAATAAAATCACGCTTCGCCGGTTTCTTTTCTTTTCTCTTTTCTTTCTTTCTTTCTTTTTTTTTCTTACAAAAATCCCACTCTGAAATTAGGCAGTACCGGAGTTTGAAGTTGCATGTATGTCAGTCAAATAGATATGGTCTGATAATCATTTATTTTGGAAAAGTCATATTTATCTGAATAGAGTAAGTTTTACGACATTGAAAAAACACCTGCGCCAAAAAATGAGGGATTTCATCGTTTCTTGGATATTCAGATATGACAATCATGGCTCACTCTGTCCTCTCATTTGAGTCACATTTATGTGTTTCTTTGCTCGCTTTTGCTCTCTGTGAGTTCCATTTTGTTTCCGACTTTGAAAGAGAATGACGGTGGCTAGCAAAGCTTACCTATATAGAGGGTTTTATTCTTAACTGAGAAAAACAGTTGTTTGGATGTTGTCCAAGATAGCTTAATTTTTTTTTTTTTTTTTTTTTTTTTTTGCTACGAAAACGTATAACAAAGGACATGCTTAGGCCTGAAATAATAATAATAATAATAATAATAATAATAATAATAACAATAATAATAATAATAATAATACTTATATTATAATAATAATTATACTTATATTATACTAGTGTATAATTAATAATTATACACTACGCAAACATTACGTGAGGACGATAATAATAATAATGATAATAACATTTCTAAAGTGCCCTTTCCCAAGGGTCCAAAGGCGCTATTTACAAGGTTAAAAATTCATATTATGAAAAGAAGTAAAAAGCTAGAATAGAACAAGGCTAGAGTTTGAGACGTGACTAGCAAAGGATAAGGTCTGCTTGAGTCAGCCTGGACAGTCACTATGACAATTTTGATGTCGGAACAGCGTCAAATTATACACTGTATATATCTGATTGGAATCTTAATTCTCAGGAAGGAAATAACTGAAAACAGATGTGCGATAAGCTACGGCTACTAGAACCAATAATTACGTAAGAGAAAAATACCATTGAATATTTCCGTTTATGTGCTTGTTCTAGTGACGGAATGCCTGATAACGAACATGTTAACCCAACCACAGCAGTTGTATAATGCGCTTTTTCACGGCATTTTATTGCCCGTGAGTTGTAAAAGACGCCGAACAGGGAACAGAAACATAAAATAAACCGCTGTCCTTTGAAAAAATTATCGACACTTTACAAGCCTACAGGCTAAAAGTCAAGTGAGCCACTCGAAATTCAACACCTCGCTTAAAGCTTTACCAAAAGAAAGACATGGATATTTATAGCCGCAAAGGCAACGAGAAGTAGAAAAAATATATATATTTATGTGACATGTGTGTGTTATAGTCCTGAAGATTTGAAACGAAATTTTGGGGAAATAGTTCTTGCCGCTTGTTAGTTCCAATACTTGGTAATCTTTCAGTTATTTACAGGGGCTATAAGACCATGCATGCTTGCAGTTTTCCTGTTACCTATCGGATGTTAAACCTAGCGATATTATCGCTAGATCACCCCCATCGTCTTCAAAACCTGGCCCCTAGAGGAAAAATGTTAGTTTTTTTTTTTAAAATCTCAGTTTTGCACTCTCCTTGGTGGAATTCATTAACAAATATGGATGGAGTTAAAAAGAAAAATCTCATTGATACTATGTAAAATTGATGACCAGCGATCAAAATGTCCGATACGGATTAAATTGATGACATCATCAGAGTGGAATGTACCGGAATTAAACAATGCCATCGGATACATTCATTTCAGAATCTAGCCAAAGCCAACGTAGTCGGTTAAAATCGATAAACCAGCAGGAAACGTCTGACTACGTAGTCACAGTTCACAGCTAGAGAAGAAGAAAAAACATAGGGCATAACAAGCAAAAATGTGGCAGGGAACTCTTGTGCTGATCCTCGCCCAATTTTCGTGTGCGTTCTCGTCGTTTCAAGGTAGGCCTGTTCAAAACAATAAGTTAACGTATTCTTTGTTTCCTTTATGGTGTGAATGTAAATTTTGCTGTGCGTTTGCTATTTTGTACTTATGTCTTTGGACAAAATGGTTTAAGAAGATCACAGTCTATCGATCAACTCTCCGGTTATATCTATATTTCAAGATTCGAAAGCAATACGCAAAATATTGCAGAGAAAATGCCAGCATATGATGTCTCCAGACCTCATGCCCTTAAACCTCCGGGGGGACTTCCATCAGAAAACGTCGAAAATGCTCCTCGGAAAATTTGAATTAAACTCCTAAAGGAAACCAGTCTAGGCATGTCTTGAGTTTTATTTCACCACTCTAAAATGGACATGACATCGCTTTTTATTATTTTTTTCGAGAACCCTAAAAGATACCTTGACAGTTAACTGAATCTTGGCAGTTGCGTCCTGAACACCCGACGCCAGACCAAAATCCCAGCATAACATGTCTTACTTCTTCTTACTGTCATTAACAATTTCTTCTAATCGCTTTAAACTTTGAAGCCTGTTTTATAAGAGATCGAAAAAGTGTCTGTTCAATTCAAAGGGACATTGCGGACTTTCTTGGCAGAAGCAACTGTTTGTCAATTCATATAACGAATCTTCGAGGTTGTTTAGATATTTTTTAATCTGTGAATTTTATATTTATTTAGTGATTTATTTGTTTATCTATATATATTTAGCTTTGTTATTATTTTATTGAAAACCTGTTTACCTGCCATTGAGTCATAAACCTTGTAGGAGGGGTACATTCCCCACTGCCTTCAAGAGAAATATCGTTTTCTATGCCAAAGGTGGGTGGATGTTTGCAGGTCATGACAGTCTGCTAGACCTAAAAAGACCAAGACGCTGATGGATTGAATCATCGTTTACTAAGGTTCAATACAACTCGCTTCCAGTACCCTAAAGTCAAAGCTTTGAGTGACTGTCCATTTTTGTCGGACTTAGAGTTTTCATCGAGACTCGCCGCAAAATTCTTGAGCTTGTTTGCCATTGTCAACACCTGTAAATGTCTTCACATGAAACTGAAGAAGTAGAAAACGTCTCTTCGCAGGTAAGTGTCTGTCGTCTGCAAGACATATTTGGGCGCACTGACCACGATAAGTTCAAAGATATTTTTGATTTGGAAAACGATAGCACTTGAGGGCAAGAGGCGGTAATTTAGATATTTCTTCGTCATCTCTATCTCGTGTCGTATGCACTGATACAACGATACAGAACTGAAAGATGTTGATAGAGTTAACTCGGAAATGCTGCAGTAAGTTTACACGGTGAACACGAACGAGAAAAAAAAATTATGTAGCCGCAATACATATAAATAGCTTACCTTGGCACGTTGATGTTAAGCAAACAAATCTTGACCACAGGTTGTATAATTAGGGAGACAATTCGTCTAAAAATTCCTATAAAGCAAAGTTTGTGGTGAATCTGTTTCCAATTATGTCACGTTCACAGTCTTTGGAATGTTAACTTCATATGAATCGAAGCTGACCTTGAAGAGTGCTCATCTTTTCACACCTCACGCTTTGCCGCCGGATCTCCTCAATAGAAACAGTTAATCGTGACAGAATCAAGAATTAATAATAATTTTATCATAAATTGTTAAGGTGGCTCACAACAGCGTGCAGCAACTTCCAGAACTAATTCTTTGGTGGGTCTTTACAACCACTTTTACCAGTTGATTGGCCTTCATTGATGGCATCAAATAGGTAGTTGTTCTTTCAAACGCTTTGTTTTACCAGTATTCACTATCGAATTGTGATCAGCATGATACGACACAACTTTAAGCAAGGCCTAGAAAGTTCTTCAAAAGAGATTCAAAGACACCTTAATTGTTTATAAATTAATATACAATGTATTGCGCTAATTAAAATTCCGATCAATTTAGGGTTTCGGCAGGTTATACTCTTGCTATGCTTCTGTAGCATTATATTATATTTTGTAAATGTCCTATTTGCCAGATTTGAAATATATCGTGCTAAGGTTCAAAAATATTTTATCCTTTTCCTGTGGTTTTTAAAACCAGACTTAATACCTTGAACATTACATGTATGTGCGTATCTAGCATGTCTAGCAACGTTCCTGACTGAGTCGATCTGGAATGATCTTGTTGTTAAAGCAAATGAAAAACGTTAACCGCAAAAAGGGCCATTGCTAAATTAAAAAAAACGAAAACTAAGTTAGCCGCTTTACCTGCTGGGTTTGTGACGGACCATAATATGTCCGGCCCCGTGGCCCAATGGATAAGGCATCTGACTACGAATCAGGAGATTCCAGGTTCGAATCCTAGCGGGGTCGATTTTTTTTCCCGTCAGATATAAAAATTTAAATGCACTTAAAATGTCCGAGTCATTCATAACACAAGTGTAGTCGTTATTTTCCGAATAGTTGGTTTTTCTTTTTAAGCATTAACCGGGATGAAAATATGCTCTTCATTTCAGTTTTGAATAACTGCTCTCAGCCAAAGAGCAAAGAGAAAGTCTCTTTTTTCAGTGATCAAAGGGTATAAACAATTGTTAACATCAGATATAAATTTAAAAAAACAACAACTGTACCATGTCCGGCCCCGTGGCCCAATGGATAAGGCATCTGACTACGAATCAGGGGATTCCAGGTTCGAATCCTGGCGGGGTCGATTATTTTTCTTACAGTGAGCAGTACCTTCCAGAAATAAGACTTTGTGGGTCTTAACAGCCACTGTTTACCATTTGATCGGTCTTCATTAAATAGCATCGAACATGTCATTATTTTAAAATAATGCTTTAAAAATACACAAGCAATTAAAATCTAAGGATCCAATGTTCCCATGTATCGGCGACCTCATGACGCCATTATCAAGGAATGAATAAAGTAACATGTAAAATGACATGTAATTGTTCTTTTTAAACGCTGTATTTTACCATGGGCATAACAGTTCTGGTCACAAAAACCTTAATTCTAGCTTCAAGTATCTAACTTGAACAAGCTCGGTGATCCATTATTCCTTATCAAATTGAGATCAACAATGGTAAGATACATCCAGAGCCACCTTAAAAAAGAGCTAATAAAGAGCCAGAATTCAGATTAATGACCCATTAATTAATGGGTTTTGATATGTCATACTGTCGCTTTAGTTATTTAGCACTGTATTCTGCTCTGTAAACCCTGGTTCAGCCCACGCATTCTCATAACGGCAGTCAAGACGCCCACGACACAAGCGTAACCACGTGGGCATGCACAGAATGGATAATTGCTTTATTTTTGGTTCCGCTCCTCCTCACCTCGATACAGTAAAACAAGATGGCGGGTTCTCGCTTATGCTTATGTTTATGCTTTCAGCAGCGCGGTCAAATGTGACATAAGCATAAGAGCAAGCACAAGAAAAACAGAAACTTTTGTTTTGTTTTAATTTGCTTGTGCTTATGCTTGTATTGGTGGCATCCTCACTACTGTTATGCTTATGCTTGTGCTTATGTCGCAGTGAAAACCAGGCTTAGTTCTATTTGCTGCTTTTAGAATAGTCGTGTTATATCTAAAAATATCTTATAAGGGACCGTTCATTTTTTATGAGGGAGGGGGGGCTGGTGGGATTTGGGAAGCACCATTTAAAAATCGCATGACGCCCCCTCAGCTTACCAATTTTTTCACATGGCCTCCCCTTATAGCGGACATTTTTTGGGATGACCCCCCCCCCCCCCCAAAAAAAAAAATTGAACAAACAATATTTAGATTTCAACTTTTTTAATATTTCTCTTTTATCCCCCTACTTCACGTTATTGTGCTCACTATGAAGACAATATTTACAATCTCTTTACGACAGAGAGCTGTTGTTTAAAAAACAAATCAAAGGAAAGAGAAGTCAATTTCGGATCTCCTAGTTATGGCTCGCCCTGAGCGTGTGGCACTTGGCCTCTAATTGGCATCTTCCTCATCTGAATTGATGAATGCAAGAGTGACGTCACTTGAGTCATCTTCTCCCCCAGAGTCAATGGCATCACTGTCATACTCATCATTGTCACTTTCATCCGTTTCACTGCTGTCAGCACTTGCCCTGTTGTCATTTTGTGTCAATGTCCTGGCATTTCTCAGTGTTGGTTGGCCAGCTCTGAGAGGACTCTTCTGCTGCAAGCATGAATGTCTTACAATTGCCTTTACTTTCTCACTCTTGCTGCTTTTCAAATGCTGCTTCAGCCCGTGGTGGTTTGAGTACTTGTTTAGTTCTGGAACACGTAGCTTTTTAAGCTTGGTTAGATCTTCGCACAACTCAGTCCAAGGATAATCCTCCTCCCTACTTAACTTTGCCTTTTCTTCTGCTCTCTTTTTCCTTTTAAATTCCAGCACTTCAAGATGCTGAAGATAATCCACCACAAACTTCGATTTGACAATAAACTTATCTGCAAATAGAGCAACGCTCTCTGGGTCAGATAAAACCAGCCTGCCACTTCCATGCTCGTTCTTCTTTATATTGTTAATCCAATCGGGGAAAGAGCGCATTACTACATGAGCATCATGAAAGAGGCTCATTTCAAAATGCGCAATAATGGCCAAAGCGACGAGTCGTTTAAGAAAAGGTTTACAGCTGAACGATCCAGGCAGTTTGACATCTTACAAGCAAAAGAAGCAATTTTTCTAGGTGCGGATGGCTGTTCAGAAAGGGCGAGTGAGTTTTCCATGCAAGGGTACCAGTTGAAGCCCAGTGATGGAAGAAAACTGAACTTCTCCATCAAAGAGCACAGAGCAATGGTGGAAAAGTTGAATGTCATATTGAAAGATGTAAAGGAACACGATTCCACACTCTTTCAGTTCAATGGGCTTGCTTTAAAGCAGGGCGAAGAATTTGCCCACAGTTTTAATGTAAAACAGATCAAATGTACAGAAGCTAAGTTGACGAAGGTCACGCAGGACATGGAAGCACTAGAAAATAAGAAGAGCAATTATAACAGCATATTCAAAGGCATACTCAAACAGCACATCAACAAAAGGAGAAGGAAAAAAGAAAACCGCAGAAAGTCAAATGAAAGAAAGAGGAAGCGGACTGAAAACAACGTCCAACGAGTTTATGGAATCTGTGTTGGAAACCCGCTAGGAAATGATCTTCCACAATGCCTTGTGTACCCTCCTAGAACGGCCGTTCCGGTAGAGTGTCTTAAAGTTGAGGATGTTGCCACGTCGATATTTAGAAGAGATGGGCCATACATCGCACAGCTCTTGGAAGGGAATTATTTCACTAATGCTGCAAGAAGCAGAATCACCACCAACCTTGAGCGGGAAGTCAGAGATTATGTTTACACCTTCATGTACCCTGAAGAGTACACTCTGACGGAAAGCAGTGCTGCTTCTTGCAGCATTGGTGAAAGAGACTCCCATAGCAGCACAAGCGGCGACGAAGAACTCGACGACAGCGGAGATGAAGATGAGTGCCAGTGAAAGTTGCATTCGAAAATAACAGTGTTAAATACTTCTTTTCAGTAGCTACAAATGCTTTTTGTCGCTAACCGTTTTTTTAAAGCAGAAGGAAAGTTTGTAATAAATTTGTATCCTGCCTTCTATGTTTATTCTATAGCAATTTTTTTGATATTCAAACATTATGTCATTTTAAAGTTTTACTAAAATATTTCACGTGACCCCCCTTTTCCCTTATTTTTTTGGGATGGCCCCCCCTCGAAAGCCATTTTCTTTCGCATGGCCCCCCCCTCCAAATCCCACCAGCCCCCCCTACCTTATAAAAAATGAACGGTCCCTAAATTTTCTTAGGGGCACGGTGATTAAATGTATGTTACAGTTAGCGAGTCTGACAACATCCCAGAGTCGATCAAGGAGTGAAATTTTTCAACAGAGTTAGGCCCATAAGGACCCATTTTTTTTTTTTTTTTCGTTTCAATACGCCTATCTTTTAACCAAAGCTTGCTAATTTTCTTTTTTCTTTCGGTACCAAAACGTGCAAAAACGTATCCTGGAAATGACGTAAACCATTTAAATGCATTCACAAGTCATCACGCATGGCTAAGTTGACGAAACATATCGGTGGACAAAATATCACTGACCAGCGTCTGAACGACATATGTCCGTTGCAAAATTCTTATAGGCCGCAATGATGCTGTCAGAGGCGAGTATATACGCATTTATCGGCTTTGCTTTAACCATAAAAGGACATGTTATTGCTCATCCAGAAGGTAAATATCTTTAATTCACTTTCTTGGTCAATACGCAATAATAACAATGAATCTTAACAATTAACTTTGCGATGTTATCAGCAATAGCCAGTTTTTCTTTTCTTTTTTTTTTTTTTTCTTTATTCCGCTGGGTTTTAATAGTTTTCCATTATTTACGGTGCTTGGTTGAACTTGTGCCGAATAGGACGCTTATTTTTATCTGGTCTTGACGTGCAATACCAACGGTTAAATAACATCGGTATTCGTGCAGTGAGATCATTTTGCATGCATGGTTCATTAACATTGATGCACTAAGCAAAATACGAGCGCTTTCAGCAGCTCAGACAGTTTTATAAACCGAAACGCCTATTTGGGCGACAAATGCCCGTATTTGCAAAACAATTTCGCGCCTTAGTGAACTCGTTCAAGGTTTCATATCAATAGCAATTGATTTTCTTTTCAGGAAAATTTTTCAATAGCCTGATTAGCCTACAGTGCAATATTCTGCTGTCACATCTTTTAAATTTCTTGGCTAACCTTGCTGCTTTGACCCACATTATCGTTTTAGCATAATTGTACTTCGAAATTATTTCCAATTGGCGTTTGTGGATGCCATTATATTACAGTTTTGATTGAGAGCCCAGAATAAAGGTCGACTTGTTCGACACGGTAAGGGACGTATTGCGACACAGCAGGAGCTAACTATTGTAAAAAAAAAGCATCTTGAAGGACCTTTCACTAAAACGACAAAACTGATAATCGCGGCAGCATTTTTCACAACACATCACCAAGGGGATTCTAGATTTAACAGAATTATGAGATTTTTTGCAAGATTTACAAGGGAAAATTTATAATCTTGTTTATACTCTTTTGTTGGTTAGTAACAGAACTTTACGTCAACCAAGTTCAACTGTGCTTAATGCCCTAATTCTCCAATTTTGCACAATCCGTAAAATATCTCTGATGTCAACCACAATTAAATACAGTAGACTTGTTGTTAACTTTGCTTTCTAACAGCTTTTGTCGCAGGAAATGTGTGACATACTTCAGACAATCCAATATTAGCACCGAGACTTATCGAGATAAATCCCGGTCTTAACAATGCTTATTTTAGACTGCAGTGCTGAAACTGAAGAGACACGCGAGGTACACTCGTTTACAGGCGTGGCTGTAATCGTTTCTTTAGGGCGCCTGAGATAGACATAAAGTTCTGTCTCCTATCCAACCATTATCAATTCTGATGGTCTTCCTATCTTAGTTCACTGTTGTCGAAACGCTTCCTTTAACATTCGTGCATCACCATTCAAGAGTTTCCGATCTTATAAGGTTAATATCTGGAGCTAGAAAGGGCTAATTAACGATTTATTTTAAAATATACACTCGAGTTTTTTACGATGTTCCAGCAGCAAGACTTACGCCATTAATTAGATGCACCTAGGAGGTATTTCATTGTTTATATATTTTAAAGTTTACGTCGTTTGTCGTTTATTAATTATTTTGTACTGCCTCGGGGGTACTTACTAACCCAGGCTAGACTATTTTTAATAAAAGGCGTTCAAGAATTTTCTTGATGTTATACTTGTCGTGGTATAGTATTAACCCTCTAATCTCGTGGCAAAAGTGCGTGCGACATTTACAAGGAACGTCGACAACGCTGCACCCAAGTTGTCTTGCTAACTACTTGTCAAACTCATTAATCATGACCGTGACGGTGGTTTCGACACCCGGTCTTAATTAGCATAGACTTTGACGATTGAAGATATATCAAACAGTCGAGACAGTGTTTCATCGGCTATCCAGACACCTCGAATTTCGTCAAAAATACTCCGCTGCGCGTCGCATTTTCAACTGTGTTCTCGGTGTTCGCATATTCCGAGGATACACTGTCTCGACTGTTTGATATACTACTTGAAGTAACCAAACTGGGGACGCCAACCGAGGGATTAAGCAGGCAAACAATCCGTAGCCGTTTAGAACTTATGCCCTCAGAGAGTAAAAGTCGCCGAAAGAAGGAACAGATTGTTGTGACTTAGAGATTGGATAACCAACTTTCACGATATGGCTGACCTGTGGTATGAAATTAGGCGCAATGTTTTGGTGGATTTTATTACGTTGCAAAAGTGGAAAAGGGTTTCTGCAACATTGAATAGCAATGCCATGTAATTTATTTCATTTTCAATAATATCTGGCGAAGTATTGTGAGGCTCGTAAAAAATTCTGATGAAATAGCAAGCGATACGGTATGGACTAGCATTCCATCCCGGGGTAGGTGGGAAAGGGGAGAGAGGAAGGGGAGGTTGGCAGTTGCACCCATTGTTTCCATACCTTCAAACTACTAAAACCTATAAAAATATGGTATGGCTGGATGGGGAAGGCAAGTATGGTTAATGAAGACTGCGTAGAGTTAAAAAGTGTGTAACGGTTAAGAAAAGAAGTAAGTGTCTATTTCTCAATTATCGTTTAATTACAGCTAAAAACGCACTCTGAATGCCGTATGCTATGCACCGAATGCTATGTGTACCAATTAGAACTAGAATCTAAATTAAGTTTATATAACTATGTTTATATAACTACTTTTTATAAGGCACTGAGATGGATGTTGTGGTAATTTCATCTCTGTTAATATCTGTAAATACTCTAAAGAATGTATCGTACAAGCATTTTAAAGGGTGGGATGTTAAATCCTTTCCTAGATGATTATTTTAGATCGCCAGTAAGTTACATAGCAAGATCTTATTTTTAGCTTTAGTTTAGCTTAGCTTTTTCAATCTTAATCGTACATATTGTTTGCTCCTTTTTTCTTCCTCTTGATTTTTAAGAACTTTTTAATCATATCTAGTTTTAATTGTAAATGTTTTTTTCTTTTACTTGGCTTTTTTCAAGATGGCTACTACTTCATTAATTTTATAACTATTAAGTGTCACCCACTTTGAATAAAGGCTGTTTGATTGACTGATTGATCAATTGATTGATTAATTGGTTGATTGATTGATTGATTTATTGATCGATTGATCTATTGATCGATTGATCGATTGGTCGGTCGGTCGATCGATCTGTCGATTGATTGATTGACTGATTGATTGATTTGTTGATTGATTGGTTGATTGATCGATTGATCTCATGAATAGTGTGACTATTTTTAAACATTATTATTTTGGGGTCCACTACTAAAGGTCCTGGATGTGGAGCCCTACTCACAGATTCCGTCGTTGGAAGCGAGATCAGGGTGACCTCGTCGCTAAACTCCAGTTTTGATGAAGATCATGCTGTGCTCAACAGTTCCAATGCTTGGTGCTCCAATGCTCTCAACACAGCACAGTATTTAGCTGTCATTTTAGGTGAGAACACTAGAAGTATGTACTTGTCTTGTAGGACTTAATGGTTAGTTGTGAACCATTGCAGAAACAATAACTACGTTTGTAGTCCGAAAATAATTTGTGTTCTCTCTTGTAATTGCTGTTATGAACGAATTGATGGAAGGGGTGGGCCTGAGCTGGACTCTGGATCGAACGGTCTGGGTACGGGCCCTGTCTAGGGTTATTGTGTTGTGTTCTTGGGAGAGACACTTAACTCTCTCATAGAGTCTTTTTCCATCTATTAAAGGTCAAATTTAATAATAAAGTAACCCTGTGATAGAGAAGCTTATCCCACTCAGAGACACTAGAAAGATTCCTAACCAACCAGAAACATCATAACCTTCGGGCACTCGCCACAGCATTATATGAATCACAGCGTTCACCATTTTCAGCCGAAGTCGCCACTCTCTACGGCATTTCGTACTCGGAAGGGGCTCTTGCGTGAAAAGAGCGAGGATTCTCGAGGTTAGACCTTTCATCCGCGAAATGTTGTAGAATAAGTAGAAAACGATTCTGCCTTGGCAACTTTGTGCCCAAAGTAAGTGCACACGTTGCATTTGGTGGAGACATGAGCACAATCTAACTTGAGCATGAGCACGATCCATGAGCACGATCCAGTTTGAACAATTCTGTAAACGAAAGGCATAAAACAAACATTGTGCGCAACAGTGCGTTTTGACAAGTGTTTTATTTTTTTGCGACTTTATGCTGATATTTTTTTTTCGTAAACAGACCAGCCAGCCAACCTCTCAGGATTTGAGCTTCAAGGAAGAAGTTCTACCAATCAGTTTGTAACCAAGTTTAAAATGGGGTACAAATCTGACGCTGATCAGAACTCGCCGCAAATTTACCCTACGGATCAAAATCAAAAGGTACTTGAAAATCTGTCACTGATTACGCAAAGAATTTTTCTGATCATGACTCGTCGCGCAGTACGTTGTCACGTCACGTAAGACGTCGTGACAAAATAATGTCTGCGTGGAGTGTTTAAACAATCTGTAGAAGAACTTTGACTTCTATTTTAGAACTGGGTATTCCTTTAAACAAAAATTGTTGCTTAGCTGAATGACGGTGGATTAAGTTCGTGTTATATCTCTAAGCGAATTACAACAGTGGTGACTTTCAGCAATTCAACTACTGAACAAAAGCAACTTTAACATCAAGACGACTAGAATCTTTAAAAAAAAAAAAAAAAAACACTTAGTATGTCCGCAATGTGTGCAAGTGTTATTTGCAGGTTTACATGCATGTGCGTATCTGTGTCGTCTTCGAGTATAATGCATTGCTTTGGGGTGATCTGAATTAGGATTAGTGATCCGAGATCACTTGGATCATGGTGCATAAAAGACACCGATAAATCCGTGACCAGAGTGGATTCATCGGTTCCTTTGATGTACCATGATCTGAGTGATCACGAATCACTAATCCTGATCCAGATCACCCCAAAGGAACGCACCCTAAAACACGAACGTGAGTAGAGCTTCGCTGCTTCATTCTTCATTCGCATAGCTTTCGAATTCTGGAGCTCCACGTATCTGTATTGGCTGTATAGACTGTCATTTTGTACAATGGAAACATGGTCCGCAATGCGTACACGTTTGTAGGGTCTGTTTAGGTTGTGTTATTTCAGCCTGCGAGCACGTTCTCGTGCGTTGCAGCGGAAGCAAAGTTCATGAGCAAAGTCGCGAGAGATGAGTCAGCGAGCGAAGCAAGCCGGTGAGGGGCCTGGTAAAAAAAATGAGAGCCTGCACGAAAGGCACATACTGTTTTCCCAATACAGCGCGTTCGCCCACGAACGCAGCATTCTGATTGGTGAAAAATGACAGGTCCTATTAATATGACCAAAACCAGCAGCGATTATCAAACACAAACGTGGCGTCCATGTAGGAATCCAAGTGTGGGATTTGTCCTGAAAGCTCTTTTAAAAACTTTTCTTCGAAGCAAATATCGTGGTCGATCTAAAACAGGAACATGGTAAAGCTGTGAATTGTCTTTTAGAGGGAAGGGATTTTTTTTTTCGGTTATGCCAACTGGATGCGGTAAAAGGTTTATATTTCAACTGTTTGCAACTGCAATGACGATCAAGAAAGTTCGCCATGTACAATCTTCAGATACTGTAGTGTTAGTGACTTATGCTAACCAGCATAATTCAGGATCAGATAAATGAGAGAAAATCACTTGGCTTAGATTGTGCCGCGATTAAAAATGTCAAAGATTTGTCTAACGTTGCCAGCGGCAAAACACAAGTATTATTTGCATAACTAGAGCTAAAAGAACTAAAAGTCTCCTCGTGCAGTTTGCTGTCATATTTGTTGATGCATGTTTTTCTCAGTTTCTATTGGCTAATTATTGGACACATCTAGCTAGCGAGTTGTCAAAATCTTGGCACCTTCCGAGGAGCTGCATTCAGAAAACAACATCGTCATTAAAGGCTTTCACTCTCACCGGCTCGCTTCGCTCGCCGACTACGTTTTCTTCGTTCGCCGACGGCTTTGCTCGTGCCGCCAACGATGATAGCCTGCTCGCAGACTACCTCGTCCGCTGCCTGATCACGAAGTATTCACCGAAATGATAATTAGCACACGGATAACGAGAATATAGAAACCATCACTAAATGAAAAGTTTCACACCGCTCGCTGAAAAGGTGTGTGTTAATTTTTTCTATTCTAGGTATTTCGACCGACGCCATTAGATGGAGATGAAATTGTGTACTTTCCACTTAACGGAACCAAGATGCAAACTGTAATATTTTATCCTTCTGAATGGAATGGTCATATCTGCATGAGGATAGAGTTATATGGATGTGTACCAGGTATGTATATATGCGAATCGATAGCAAATGAAACTTACTATATATTTGTAATGGATGGTCGTGCAATAGCCCTTTTCACGGTTAATTTTTCTCATTTGCATTACAATGTAATCCAACGTGGATGCGGAGCAATTTCGGGCTAAAACTACAAAATAGCCCGAAATTGCCTCACATACATGCTAGATTTTATTGTAATGCAAATGAGCAAAGGTAACCGTGAAAAGGGCTATTAAACGCGTCAAAACGATGAAGATTCTAGGAATGCAAATCAACCTATTGATTAAGGTTTTACTGGCAATCATTCGATAAAGCGCGTGGTAATTCTGACAAGTTTAGAACTAGTAGGTGCAACCATTGTTTAATATAAGGCTCCGTCCAGACTACGTCGGGGAAATTTGGAAACGGCGTTTTCACTCTCCCGATTTGAAAGCGCGTCAAATGTTTTTCGTTAACACTACGCCAGAGACATTTAAAAACGCAACAATAACCGGCCATTTTGGATTTGACCTCGGGCAGGGAAATCAGATTATTGTGACGTCACCTTTTTCGAAAACCTCCGTTTAATAAAACGGGAAGCCTGGCCTTTTCAAATTCTTCTTGCTTGAAGAGCGGGTTTTCTCAAAGCTCCGTTTACTTAACGGATTAGTGTGGACGAAAGGCCCAACCGTAGGAAAAAAGCTGCGTTTTCCAATTTCTCCGACGCAGTGTGGATGGGGCCTAAGAGACGTAATCATTGCCGGTTTAAATGTTTTTCTTAACTACGTTTGTTTTATCGAGCACAAGATTAATATTTTTGTGGCAAATGATCAACTGTTAACGATTTTTCTTAGTGGATGGAGGCTATACTCCCTGGTCAAATTGGACTTATTGTTCCAGTTCATGTGGTAAAGGGACCAGCGTTCGCTACAGAACGTGTTCTGATCCTGCTCCGGCTAATGGCGGTAAAGACTGCATCGGAGAATCAATCCAGATCAAGGAGTGTGTAGGAACATCATGCCCAGGTGCGTATTCCACCCTTACTCTCATATTCCTTTCATATGTGTTAAAGAAATTGCGCGTACGAGGTTACGTACTCTCTAGCTTGCTTATGAAAATGCGCTTGGTATACGGCTGATGCCCGTGAGAAACCAGGAGAAAACCGCATTGTTTTGAGGTCGCACTCTGATTAGGACAGGGCCTCTCAATTCACTGGAGACTACATTGCATACTCGCGAAAAGCTATTTAAAATGCAATGGCGCAACTATTATCTTACGTACCAACACTTAATTGTCGGTACCCAATACTCAATACTCAATACCCCGTATACGTAGGATAATGGATGTGCCATTCTGAACAAAATATATTGTTGATCATTATTTAACAAAGCCAAAATTCTTGGGTTAGACACTACAAGACGCCAGTCTGTTTAAAAGCTATCTCTTTTTTTGTTGTTGTTAAGTACGAAAGAAAAGACTTTTATCATCTCGTTTTGGTGGGGCGGTGGTTTGGACATGCAGAGCTATTCCGGGTACCGTAAATAAATATTAAATGAATATTATAATACGGTGCAACGTTACATAAAGTTTTCGCTCAGCAACGAAGTACCCGCTAGTTCAGTGTGAAGGCTTCTTGTTTTACATTACTTTCTCATTTTATTGATAGTTGATGGCGGTTTTTCTAACTGGTCGAACTGGACTCGATGCAGTGTCTCCTGTGGGACTGGATTCGAGTCACGCCAACGAACTTGCACTAATCCATCCCCTATGCATGGCGGGAAACTTTGTGAGAGCAGTTCTTCCGTAGACGTTCGAACCTGCTTCACAGTAGATTGTAATCCGCAAGGTAAATGTTGCTTTTTTTAGCTTTTCTTGGCAGAGTTGTTGAGTGATTGAAATGGCATATTAGCCAAATATTTAGCAGAAAATACCTTATGCTTCTCCCATGTCATCAATGTCAGATGGCTGTTTGCAAACGCTCATTCTGACAGCTGATTTGAAAGCCACTCAAAATTGTAGCCTAAGATATAGTACAATTTACTGGTAGTCTATCAAAAGGGGAAATAACCGCGACGGGATATTTTTTTCTATAAATAGAAATTCTCGTTTCTTTTGCCATAGTTGGTAGTTATACAGGAAGAATATGTTAATGTTTCGATGTTAATTTTCTAGGGGACCCTGCCGACACCGTAGCACGCTCATCAGACGACGGGAAAGACGAAAATAAATACTGTAAGTTACATAGCTTTATTCGCAGGCGTAGCAGATTTCAAACAATTTTTTTATTAAGAACGTTCGCGGCCAAAATGTTCCTACGTACATATAATTTTTTTTTAACTTGCCGTGCATGCGCAGTAAGGCAAAGATCAACTTTGGCTGAAAAGAAAAAAATATGGGGGGTCGTCGGCGTGCTCGTTCGTTTTGAAGTAAGGCTCATTGAAGACCTTGCGTTTTTACAAGCTTTTGCTATTTTGAGACGATCTTAACACACGTCGACTGCCAGGAATTGAAGAAGCTGCATTGGTAAAATTAAGATCAGGTATACGTACTCAATTCAACACAACTAAGTCCACGAAGTAACCTTTTGTAGTTGATGTCGTTCCTCGAGGTAGAATAGGCCTTGGCAAAGAACACATAATAACTTGCCCCTCCAGATGTCTTCCTTAGCGCGCGCTTGTTGTACAACGTAATGTGACGTTGCGATACGAATTGCGTGTGCAGTAAAGATGCGCGGTAACAATCCTCCGTAGGAAAAAAGATGGCGACTGGTACATTTACCCATAGCTCTTAGCGCACGAAAACCCTTAACAACGTTCGTAAAAACGTGCAGAAACGTTATAAAATCTTCAAAACTAAGCTACTCAATGTCCTTAGTACAGGGACAAATATTGTAAAAATTGGGCTTTCTTTGTGCCCTGTAGGCTGTGTTAGGTTCGCAAGGCATTTTGGTAGAATGTACAGCCGTCATCCGTCCTCCTATGGTGGATTGGCACGAGCCGACCTAACCATGTGTAATCGAGTCTTAACTGCTGTTTTTTTTTTTTTTTTTTTTGCTTTAGTTATT
This sequence comes from Orbicella faveolata, assembly GCF_042242905.1. Lineage (NCBI taxonomy): Eukaryota > Metazoa > Cnidaria > Anthozoa > Scleractinia > Merulinidae > Orbicella > Orbicella faveolata. Next base: position 2,049,892 of record NW_028301578.1, on the reverse strand, counting down.
TCTATGTTGCTGTTAGCGGTGGCTTTGGTGCTTGTTATCGTCATTTCAGTGGCTATAATCTGTGTGACACACAAGAGATATGAACACAACAGGTAAGGGTCAGAGATGAAAAAGAGTTCAGTTATATAGCGTACTCAAGGACCGTTCTGATATGGCTGTAAATTTATGCATTTTTCCTATATTTTTACCAGTGCTTTCTTTGGTTACAGTTTTAAATGTAAAACTGAACAAGTACGCTGATAAAAGAAAAAAAAAATCGTTTAACTACTTTCCTACAACTTTATTTAAGACAGACCGCCCCCGCGGACGAAACTTTGGAGGAATCTCGATCGCGTGTGAAATTTTTTGATTGAATTATTAAAACTGCAGACTTTTCTCGAATGCATCAACAAAGATTTGCCAATAACGGCAGTTGTTCCTCGAATTGTATATGTTAAAAATTGTTTCATGTCTAACTTGGGTCTATCGAGTTATGGATGGACGTAGGAGTTTGAAATGCATGAGAGGTACAGGGTATTAAGACTAGGCATCGCCACAATCTAGTTCCCAGGGATTTTCATATAGAAATGGGAAGAAGTCCTGGGAACAAAATTGCATCTCTAGCTTCTAGTCTGGCAGTGCTGTCAAACTTGAGCGTCGATAACTTGATAGACGCCCAGCCAAAAGCATGAACCAATGTTTTAGCCATTCAACCAAAAAATCCGAAAATTTCGAAACGGGAACAAATGGGTAGGGAAATCTTCTGGTACGGTTTCCAAGAAATCTGGAAATTGTTGAATTTCCGAAAAGCGAACCATTTAACCGAACGAAAATTCCGGAAATTTCGGGAAGAAAGTCAACTGGAACGGAAATTCTCTGTAAGAAAATTCCCAAAAAATGTCGGTTTACCTCGGAAGGTTATCCTCTTTTCTGAAAATTCCGGAAAATTTTTATAGGTATCTCCTTTTTCCCCAGTAAAATTGAAGAACAATTTTGTCTAACTTTATCTCTATTTTAGGATCAACAATTCCATAGAGAACAAGAGCAACGACAGGATGGCAAATCATCATGAAGAAATTGCAACGACAAGTGTGAATTTGGCTAAAGTTTGACGTAGAAACAGCAAAAGAACTTTTCCGAGATAACCGAGTTGACAATGCTCAAATGGGCGATTTTGTATTAAAATTTCAATAGAACCTCGTTATATCGAACTTGGTTGCTTGGACCTCACAACTAATTCGTCTCAAATAATTTTCCCTTGCATATACTTTTTTAGTCACTTACTATCGGTTACATCTCGAATGATTTTTTGTCTCCCTTTAGAGTTCGAGTTAGCGGAGTTCAATTTTAACTAGAAAATACCGTCGTTGTCTTCAGTTTTGTTACTCAGGTTCATATGTTATTTAGCTTAATTATACGTGAACAGACGTAGTTTATGTTAAGTTATTTAAGAATGTTCATGAATAAAAAAAGTAAATACTGAGTGTTTAGTCCTTATTCTCTTGTATAAAATCAACACGTACGATGAAATATAGTCTCTAACATGCAGTTGAACATCAAATGGGATTTCAAATCTCTAAAACATGATTATTGATTTCTATGTAATGTAAACACAAAAACAAAAACGCACAGAGAGCACACGTTATAACGTACATATAGAGGAACGACAGGGAATGCATCGGATACGCGTTAAGGAAAACACGAGGTAGGTGCTTTGGACCGTTATTTTTGAAGGGTGTAGGGTGTGGGTGGGCAATTTTTTGGGGCATGAAAGTTTTTTCTCACCTTTATGTTGTGCATAGGCATACGGGCACCTTCGGACTGGCGATCCGAAAAATTTACGCAATGCCCGAATACGTGAGTGTTGAAATCGGGATGCAAACACACTCAAATTGTATGAAAAAAACTAGTGAGACAATCTCAGATAGTGCAGAGTGTTATGCAGGGCTGTCATTACGTTTTGAGTCATTTGCTGCCTGTATGTAGCTTGTAAGTTTATTTGAATTGTGCCAGCTTAGTGAGCAATAGGCAAGTTCATCTATAACATTAGGGCCCACCAAGCATACTCTGCTTTAACAGGTGTTATGGGCTTAAATGTCGACCCAATAGTCTACAGCAGTTGATCTAGTCATCTACTTGTAGGTGACATGTAGTGGTCCCCAAGACAGCTTGGGCTTTGCCCCTTGACAAATATGGCAGATACTATAGAAACCTTGATCAATAGTCATTTGTGTAATGTTATCATTGTGAGTGTGCACTCAATAGAGTAAAACAACTTGACATCACTTATTTCAACACAAATTTACATTTTTTTACCCCTAATGTTTTTAATGGTAAACAGCAAGCTTTTACAGTAACTGTGGTGGACATCCGCCATGCTTTCACACGGTACTAAGTAAATTAACTTAGGCCTATCTCAGCGTTCCTAGCAGGTCACATTATTGGCAGTTTCTGCTAATTGCAATACTGCAAATACTGTACCTTGTTGTTTACAAATGACACATTGATCATATGTCCAGTCCAACTGTTCTTGGACTACGCAGCTCACATCACATAATTATCTCAAAACAATAAGCATGGCTGAGTATTTCAGGCAGACCCAAGTTCAACTCCTTGGCCAAGCTTGTAAATAGCCAACTGGTTTGCCTTCTGCCAGTTAGGGTTTTTAACCTTGTTGTGTTTGACTTGAATCATTTGTTCCTGACATTGAATTACTTAGTCCACTAGCCTTTATGCTTTGTAAAGTGACCGAGGGTAAATTAGGGTTATTTACTTAATATATTAACTACATAAATGACAGTTACTTGGTTAACTGATGTCTGTTCTTTTAATTTCCATCTTCTGTTCCACATGCACAGCTAACAGTGTGTAATATGCCTTGGCACTGTTTTTGAATAAGCTCTTTAGTGTCTTTATACTGGGTAAAGAAGACCACCGAAGTGACTTTCCATACTCGTAGATGGGTATGTATATTCAGAGTTCCATTTGTGGTCATTCTTGCTTTAAGACACAGCACAGTCTGATTTGCACAGATCTTTTTGCAGATGACTTGAACAGCATATTTAAGTGGCATCCATAATCGTTTTTGGAATTCTTCTTTAGTAATAGAAAAGTAGTACCTGTAAATAGCTCACCTTGGCACGTTGATGTTAGGCAAACAAATCTTGACCTCACTCTGCCGTATGATAAGGGAGACAATTCGTCTAAAAATTCATATAAAGCAAAGTTTGTGGTGAATCTGTTTCCAATAATGTCACGTTATACAGCGTCTGGAATGTTAAGTTTATATTAATCGAAGCCGACCTTGAAGAGTGCTCATGTTTTCACACCTCACGCTTTGCCGTCGGATCTCTCCAATAGAAACAGTTAATCATGACAGAATCAAGAATTAATAATAATTTTATCATAAATTGTTAAGGTGGCTCACAACAGCGTACAGCAACTTCCAGAACTAATTCTTTGGTGGGTCTTTACAACCACTTTTACCAGTTGATTGGCCTTCATTGATGGCATCAAATAGGTAGTTGTTCTTTCAAACGCTTTGTTTTACCAGTATTCACTATCGAATTGTGATCAGCATGATACGATACAACTTAAAGCAAGGCCTAGAAAGTTCTTCAAAAGAGATTCAAAGACCCCTTAATTGTTTATAAATTAATATACAATGTATTGCGCTAATTAAACTTCCGATTAATTTAGGGTTTCGGCTGGTTATACTCTTGTTTTCGTTCTTCAGCTTTATATTCTATTTTGTAAATGTTCTATTTGCCGAATTTGAACTATATCGCGCTATAGTTCAAAAATATTTTATCCTTCTCCTGTGGTTTTTAAAACCAGACTTAATACCTTGAACATTACATGTATGTGCGTATCTAGCATGTGTAGCAAAGTTCCTGACTGAGTCGATCTGGAATGATCTTGTTTTAAAGCAAATGAAAAACGTTAACCGCGAAAAGGGCCATTGCTAACATAAGACAGATAAAAACTAAGTTAGCCGCTTTACCTGCTGGGTTTGTGACGGATCGTAATATGTACGGCCCCCGTGGCCCAATGGATAAGGCATCTGACTACGAATCAGGGGATTCCAGGTTCGAATCCTGGCGGGGTCGACTTTTTTTCCCGTCAGGTATAAAAATTTAAATGCACTCGAAATATCCGAGTCATTCATAATACAAGTGTAGTCGTTATTTTCCGAATAGTTGGTTTTTTTTTTTAAGCATTTACCAGGATAGAAATATGCTCTTCATTTTAGTTTTGAATAACTGCTCTCAGCCAAAGTGCAAAGAGAAAGTCTCTTTTTTCAGTGATCAAAGCGTATAAATAATTGTTAACATCAGATATAAATTTAAAAAAACATTAATTGTACTATGTCCGGCCCCGTGGCCCAATGGATAAGGCATCTGACTACGAATCATGGGATTCCAGGTTCGAATCCTGGCGGGGTCGATTTTTTCTCCTACAGTGAGCAGCACCTGCCAGAAAGAAGACTTTGGTGGGTCTTCACAGCAACTTTTTAGCATTTGATCGGTCTTCATTAAATAGCATCGAACATGTCATTATTTTAAAATAATGCTTTAAAAATACACAAGCAATTAAAAACTAAGGATCCAATGTTCCCATGTATCGGCGACCTCATGACGCCATTCTCAAGGAATGAATAAAGTAACATGTAAAATAACATGTAATTGTTCTTTTTAAACGCTGTATTTTACCATGGGCATAACAGTTCTGGTCACAAAAACCTTAACTGTAGCTTTAAGTATCTTTAACTTGAACGAGCTCGGTGACCCACTATACCTTATCAAATTGAGATCAACAATGGTAAGATACATCCAGAGCCACCTTAAAAAAGAGCTAATAAAGAGCCAGAATTCAGATTAATGACCTATTAATTAATGGGTTTTGACATGTCATACTGTCGCTTTAGTTATTTAGCACTGTATTCTGCTCTGTAAACCCTGGTTCAGCCCACGCATTCGCATAACGGCAGTGAAGACGCCCACGACACAAGCATAAACACGTGGGCATGCACAGAATGGATAATTGCTTTATTTCCGGTTCCGCTCCTCCTCACCTCGATACAGTAAAACAAGCTTTTAAGATGGCGGGCTTTCGCTTATGCTTATGTTTACGCTTTCAGCAGCGCGGTCACATGTGGCATAAGCATAAGAGCAAGCACAAGAAAAACAGAAACTTTTGTTTCGTTTTAATTTGCTTGTGCTTATGCTTGTATTGGTGGCATCCTCACTACTGTTATGCTTATGCTTGTGCTTATGTCGTCGTGAAAACCAGGCTTAGTTTTTTTTGCTGCTTCTAGAATAATCGTTTTATGTCTAAAACTATATTATAAATTTTCTTAGGGGCACGGTGATTAATTGTATGTTACAGTTAGCGGGTCTGACAACATTCCAGAGTCGATCAAGGAGGGGAACTTTTTAACAAAGTTAGGCCCATAAAGACCCTTTTTTTTTTTTCGTTTCAATTAACCTACCTTTAAACCAAAGCTTCCTAATTGTTTTTTATTATTTTTTTGGTACCAAAACGTGTAAAAACGTATCCTGGGAATGACGTAAACCATTTTAAAAATGCATTCACAAGTCATCACGCATGGTTAAGTTGACGAAACATATCGGTGGACAAAATATCACTGACAAGCGTCTGAACGACATAAGTCCGTTGCAAAACTCTTGTAGACCGCAATGATGCTATCAGAGACGAGTATATACGCATTTATCTACTTTTCTTTAAACATAAAAGGACATGTCATTGCTCATCCAGAAGGTAAATATCTTCAATTGACTTTCTTGGTCAATACGCAATAATAACAATGAATCTTAACAATTAACTTTGCGATGTTATCAGTAATAGCCAGTTTTTTCTTTATTCCGCTGGGTTTTAATAGTTTTACATTATTTACGATGCTTAGCTGAACTTGTGCCGAATAGGACGCTTTTTTTTATCTGGTCTTGACGTGCAATACCAACGGTTAAATAATTTCGGTATTCGTGCAGTGAGATCATTTTGCATGCATGGTTCATTAACACTGATGCACTAAGCAAAATACGAGCGCTTTCAGCAGCTCAGACAGTTTTATAAACCGAAACGCCTATTTGGGCGACAAATGCCCAAATTTGCAAAACAATTTCGAGCATTAGTGAACTCGTTCAAGGTTTCATATCAATAGCAATTGATTTTCTTTTCAGGAAAATTTTTCAATAGCCTGATTAGCCTACAGTGCAATATTCTGCTGTCACATCTTTTAAATTTCTTGGCTAACCTTGCTGCTTTGACCCACATTATCGTTTTAGCATAATTGTACTTCGAAATTATTTCCAATTGGCGTTTGTCGATGCCATTATATTACAGTTTTGATTGAGAGCCCAGAATAAAAGTCGAGTTGTTCGACACGGTAAGGGACGTATTGCGACACAGGAGGGGCTACCTATTGTAAAAAAAAAAGCATCTTGAAGGACCTTTCACTAAAACGACAAAACTAATAATCACGGCAGCATTTTTCACAACACATCACCAAGGGGATTCTAGATTTAATAGAATTATGAGATTTTTTTGCAAGATTTACAAGGGAAAATTTATAATCTTGTTTATACTCTTTTGTTGGTTAGTAACAGAACTTTACGTCAACCAAGTTCAACTGTGCTTAATACCCTAATTCTCCAATTTTGCACAATCCGTAAAATATCTCTGATGTCAACCACAATTAAATACAGTAGACTTGTTGTTAACTTTGCTTTCTAACAGCTTTTGTCGCAGGAAATGTGTGACATACTTCAGACAATCCAATATTAGCACCGAGACTTATCGAGATAAATCCCGGTCTTAACAATGTTTATTTTAGATTGCAGTGCTGAAACTGAAGAGACACGCGAGGTACACTCGTTTACAGGCGTGGCTGTAATCGTTTCTTTAGGGCGCCTGAGATAGACATAAAGTTCTGTCTCCTATCCGGCCATTATCAATTCTGATGGTCTTCCTATCTTAGTTCACTGTTGTCGAAACGCTTCCTTTAACATTCGTGCATCACCATTCAAGAGTTTCCGATCTTATAAGGTTAATATCTGGAGCTAGAAAGGGCTAATTAACGATTTCTTTTAAAATATACACTCGAGTTTTTTTACGATGTTCCAGCAGCAAGACTTACGCCATTAATTAGATGTACCTAGGAGGTATTTCATTGTTTATATATTTTAAAGTTTACGTCGTTTGTCGTTTATTAATTATTTTGTACTGCCTCGGGGGTACTTACTAACCCAGGCTAGACTATTTTTATTAAAAGGCGTTCAAGAATTTTCTTGATGTTATACTTGTCGTGGTATAGTATTAACCCTCTAATCTCGTGGCAAAAGTGCGTGCGACATTTACAAGGGACGTCGACAACGCTGCACCCAAGTTGTCTTGCTAACTACTTGTCAAACTCATTAATCATGACCGTGACGGTGGTTTCGACACCCGGTCTTAATTAGCATAGACTTTGACGATTGAAGATATATCAAACAGTCGAGACAGTGTTTCATCAGCTATCCAGACACCTCGAATTTCGTCAAAAATACTCCGCTGCGCGTCGCATTTTCAACTGTGTTCTCGGTGTTTGCATATCCCGAGGAAACACTGTCTCTTGTGTTTGATATACTACTTGAAGTAACCAAACTGGGAACGCCAACCGAAGGATTAAGCAGGCAAACAATCCGTAGCCGTTTAGAACTTATGCTCTCAGAGAGTAAAAGTCGCCGAAAGAAGGAACAGATTGTTGTGTTTGACTTAGAGATTGGATAACCAACTTTCACGATATGGCTGACCTGTGATATGAAATTAGGCGCAATGTTTTGGCGGATTTTATTACGCTGCAAAAGTGGAAAAGGGTTTCTGCAACATTGAATAACAATGCCATGTTATTTATTTCATTTTCAATAATATCTGGCGAAGTGTTGTGAGGCTCGTAAAAAATTCTGATGAAATAGCAGGCGATACGGTATGGACTAGCATTCCATCCCGGGGTAGGTGGGAAAGGGGAGAGAGGAAGGGGAGGTTGGCAGTTGCACCCATTGTTTCCATACCTTCAAACTACTAAAACCTATAAAAATATGGTATGGCTGGGTGGGGAAGGCAAGTATGGTTAATGAACACTGCGTAGAGTTAAAAAGTGTGTAACGGTTAAGAAAAGAAGTAAGTGTCTATTTCTCAATTATCGTTTAATTACAGCTAAAAACGCACTCTGAATGCCGTATGCTATGCACCGAATGCTATGTGTACCAATTAGAACTAGAATCTAAATTAAGTTTATATAGCTATGTTTATATAACTATTTTTTATAAGGCACTGAGATGGATGTTGTGGTAATTTCATCTCTGTTAATATCTGTAAATACTCTAAAGAATGTATCGTACAAGCATTTTAAAGGGTGGGATGTTAAATCCTTTCCTAGATGATTATTTTAGATCGCCAGTAAGTTACATAGCAAGATCTTCTTTTTAGCTTTAGTTTAGCTTAGCTTTTTCAATCTTAATCCTACATATTGTTTGCTCCTTTTTTCTTCCTCTTGATTTTTAAGAACTTTTTAATCATATCTAGTTTTAATTGTAAATGTTTTTTTCTTTTACTTGGCTTTTTTCAAGATGGCTACCAGTTCATTATATTTATAACTATTAAGTGTCACCCACTTTGAATAAAGGCTGTTTGATTGACTGATTGATCAATTGATTGATTGATTGCTTGATTGATTGATTGATTTATTGATCGATTGATCGATTGGTCGGTCGGTCGATCGATCTGTCGATTGATTGATTTACTGATTGATTGATTTGTTGGTTGATTGGTTGATTGATCGATTGATCGATTGATCTCATGAATAGTGTGACTATTTTTAAACATTATTATTTTGGGGTCCACTACTAAAGGTCCTGGATGTGGAACCCTACTCACAGATTCCGTCGTTGGAAGCGAGATCAGGGTGACCTCGTCGCTAAACTCCAGTTTTGATGAAGATCATGCTGTACTTAACAGTTCCAATGCTTGGTGCTCCAATGCTCTCAACACAGCACAGTATTTAGCTGTCATTTTAGGTGAGAACACTAGAAGTATGTACTTGTCTTGTAGGACTTAATTGTTAGTTGTGAACCATTGTAGAAACAATAACTACGTTTGTAGTCCGAAAATAATTTGTGTTCTCTCTTGTAATTGCTGTTATGAACGAATTGATGGAAGGGGTGGGCCTGAGCTGGACTCTGGATCGAACGGTCTGGGTACGGGCCCTGTCTAGGGTTATTGTGTTGTGTTCTTGGGAGAGACACTTAACTCTCTCATAGAGTCTTTTTCCATCTATTAAAGGTCAAATTTAATAATAAAGTAACCCTGTGATAGAGAAGCTTATCCCACTCAGAGACACTAGAAAGATTCCTAACCAACCAGAGACATCATAACCTTCGGGCACTCGCCACAGCATTATATGAATCACAGCGTTCACCATTTTCAGCCGAAGTCGCCACTCTCTACGGCATTTCGTACTCGGAAGGGGCTCTTGCGTGAAAAGAGCGAGGATTCTCGAGGTTAGACCTTTCATCCGCGAAATGTTGTAGAATAAGTAGAAAGCGATTCTGCCTTGGCAACTTTGTGCCCAAAGTAAGTGCACACGTTGCATTTGGTGGAGACATGAGCACAATCTAACTTGAGCATGAGCACGATCCATGAGCACGATCCAGTTTGAACAATTCTGTAAACGAAAGGCATAAAACAAACATTGTGCGCAACAGTGCGTTTTGACAAGTATTTTATTTTTTTGCGACTTTATGCTGATATTTTTTTTTCGCAAACAGACCAGCCAGCCAACCTCTCAGGATTTGAGCTCCAAGGAAGAAGTTCTACCAATCAGTTTGTAACCAAGTTTAAAATGGGGTACAAATCTGACGCTGATCAGAACTCGCCGCAAATTTACCCTACGGATCAAAATCAAAAGGTAATTGAAAATCTGTCACTGATTACGCAAAGAATTTTTCTGATCATGACTCGTCGCGCAGTACGTTGTCACGTCACGTAAGACGTCGTGACAAAATAATGTCTGCGTGGAGTGTTTAAACAATCTGTAGAAGAACTTTGACTTCTATTTTAGAACTGGGTATTCCTTTAAACAAAAATTGTTGCTTAGCTGAATGACGGTGGATTAAGTTCGTGTTATATCTCTAAGCGAATTACAACAGTGGTGACTTTCAGCAATTCAACTACTGAACAAAAGCAACTTTAACATCAAGACGACTAGAATCTTTAAAAAAAAAAAAAAAAAACACTTAGTATGTCCGCAATGTGTGCAAGTGTTATTTGCAGGTTTACATGCATGTGCGTATCTGTGTCGTCTTCGAGTATAATGCATTGCTTTGGGGTGATCTGAATTAGGATTAGTGATCCGAGATCACTTGGATCATGGTGCATAAAAGACACCGATAAATCCGTGACCAGAGTGGATTCATCGGTTCCTTTGATGTACCATGATCTGAGTGATCACGAATCACTAATCCTGATCCAGATTACCCCAAAGGAACGCACCCTAAAACACGAACGTGAGTAGAGCTCCGGTGCTTCATTCTTCATTCGCATAGCTTTCGAATTCTGGAGCTCCACGTATCTGTATTGGCTGTATAGACTGTCATTTTGTACAATGGAAACATGGTCCGCAATGCGTACACGTTTGTAAGGTCTGTTTAGGTTGTGTTATTTCAGCCTGCGAGCACGATCTCGTGCGTTGCAGCGGGAGCAAAGTTCATGAGCAAAGTCGCGAGAGATGAGTCAGCGAGCGAAGCAAGCCGGTGAGGGGCCTGGTAAAAAAAATGAGAGCCTGCACGGAAGGCACATACTGTTTTCCCAATACAGCGCGTTCGCCCACGAACGCAGCATTCTGATTGGTGAAAAATGACAGGTCCTATTAATATGACCAAAACCAGCAGCGATTATCAAACACAAACGTGGCGTCCATGTAGGAATCCAAGTGTGGGATTTGTCCTGAAAGCTCTTTTAAAAACTTTTCTTCGAAGCAAATATCGTGGTCGATCTAAAACAGGAACATGGTAAAGCTGTGAATTGTCTTTTAGAGAGAAGGGATTTTTTTTTCGGTTATGCCAACTGGATGCGGTAAAAGGTTTATATTTCAACTGTTTGCAACTGCAATGACGATCAAGAAAGTTCGCCATGTACAACCTTCAGATACTGTAGTGTTAGTGACTTATGCTAACCAGCATAATTCAGGATCAGATAAATGAGAGAAAATCACTTGGCTTAGATTGTGCCGCGATTAAAAATGTCAAAGATTTGTCTAACGTTGCCAGCGGCAAGACACAAGTATTATTTGCATAACTAGAGCTAAAAGAACTAAAAGTCTCCTCGTGCAGTTTGCTGTCATATTTGTTGATGCATGTTTTTCTCAGTTTCTATTGGCTAATTATTGGACACATCTAGTTAGCGAGTTGTCAAAATCTTGGCACCTTCCGAGGGGCTGCATTCAGAAAACAACATCGTCATTAAAGGCTTTCATTCTCACCGGCTCGCTTCGCTCGCCCACTACGCTTTCTTCGTTCGCCGACGGCTTTGCTCGTGCCGCCAACGATGATAGCCTGCTCGCAGACTACCTCGTCCGCTGCCTGATCACGAAGTATTCACCGAAATGATAATTAGCACACGGATAACGAGAATATAGAAACCATCACTAAATGAAAAGTTTCACACCGCTCGCTGAAAAGGTGTGTGTTAATTTTTTCTATTCTAGGTATTTCGACCGACGCCATTAGATGGAGATGAAATTGTGTACTTTCCACTTAACGGAACCAAGATGCAAACTGTAATATTTTATCCTTCTGAATGGAATGGTCATATCTGCATGAGGATAGAGTTATATGGATGTGTACCAGGTATGTATATATGCGAATCGAGAGCAAATGAAACTTACTATATATTTGTAATGGATGGTCGTGCAATAGCCCTTTTCACGGTTAATTTTTCTCATTTGCATTACAATGTAATCCAACGTGGATGCGAAGCAATTTCGGGCTAAAACTACAAAATAGCCCGAAATTGCCTCACATACATGCTAGATTTTATTGTAATGCAAATGAGCAAAGGTAACCGTGAAAAGGGCTATTAAACGCGTCAAAACGATAAGGATTCTAGGAATGCAAATCAACCTATTGATTAAGGTTTTACTGGCAATCATTCGATAAAGCGCGTGGTAATTCTGACAAGTTTAGAACTAGTAGGTGCAACCATTGTTTAATATAAGGCTCCGTCCAGACTACGTCGGGGAAACTTGGAAACGGCGTTTTCACTCTCCCGATTTGAAAGCGCGTCAAATGTTTTTCGTTAACACTACGCCAGAGACATTTAAAAGCGCAACAATAACCGGCCATTTTGGATTTGACCTCGGGCAGGGAAATCAGATTATTGTGACGTCACTTTTTTCGAAAACCTCCGTTTACTAAAACGGGAAGCCTGGCCTTTTCAAATTCTTCTTGCTTGAAGAGCGGGTTTTCTCAAAGCTCCGTTTACTTAACGGATTAGTGTGGACGAAAGGCCCAACGGTAGGAATAAAGCTGCGTTTTCCAATTTCTCCGGCGCAGTGTGGATGGGGCCTAAGAGACGTAATCATTGCCGGTCTAAATGTTTTTCTTAACTACGTTTGTTTTATCGAGCGCAAGATTAATATTTTTGTGGCAAATGATCAACTGTTAACAATTTTTCTTAGTGGATGGAGGTTATACTCCCTGGTCAAATTGGACTTATTGTTCCAGTTCATGTGGTAAAGGGACCAGCGTTCGCTACAGAACGTGTTCTGATCCTGCCCCAGCTAATGGCGGTAAAGACTGCATCGGAGAATCATTCCAGATAAAGGAGTGTGTAGGAACATCATGCCCAGGTGCGTATTCCACCCTTACTCTCATATTCCTTTCATATGTGTTAAAGAAATTGCGCGTACGAGGTTACGTACTCTCTAGCTTACTTATGAAAACGCGCTTGGTATACGGCTGATGCCTGTGAGAAACCGGGAGAAACCGCACTGTTTTGAGGTCGCACTCTGATTAGGACAGGGCCTCTCAATTCACTGGAGACTACATTGCATACTCGCGAAAAGCTATTTAAAATGCAATGGCGCAACTATTATCTTACGTACCAACTCTTAATTGTCGGTACCCAATACTCGATACTCAATACCCCGTACACGTAGGTTAATGGATGTGCCATTCTGAACAAAATATATTGTTGATCATTATTTAATAAAGCCAAAATTCTTGGGTTAGACACTACAAGAGGCCAGTCAGTTTAAAAGTTATCTCTTTTTTTGTTGTTGTTAAGTACGAAAGAAAAGACTTTTATCATCTCGTTTTGGTGGGGCGGTGGTTTGGACATGCAGAGCTATTCCGACTACCGTAAATAAATATTAAATGAATATTGTAATACGGTGCAACGTTACATAAAGTTTTCGCTCAGCAACAAAGTACCCGCTAGTTCAGTGTGAAGGCTTCTTGTTTTACATTACTTTCTCATTTTATTGATAGTTGATGGCGGTTTTTCTAACTGGTCGAACTGGACTCGATGCAGTGTCTCCTGTGGGACTGGATTCGAGTTACGCCAACGAACTTGCACTAATCCATCCCCTATGCATGGCGGGAAACTTTGTGAGGTCAGCTCTTCCGTAGACGTTCGAACCTGCTTCACAGTAGATTGTAATCCGCAAGGTAAATGTTGCTTTTTTCAGCTTTTCTTGGCAGAGTTGTTGAGTGATTGAAATGGCATATTAGCCAAATATTTAGCAGAAAATACCTTATGCTTCCCCCATGTCATCAATGTAAGATGGTTGTTTGCAAACGCTCATTCTGACAGCTGATTTGAAAGCCACTCAAAATTGTAGCCTAAGATATAGTACAATTTACTGGTAGTCTATCAAAAGGGGAAATAACCGCGAAGGGATATTTTTTTCTATAAATAGAAATTCTCGTTTCTTTTGCCATAGTTGGTAGTTATACAGGAAGAAACACGTTCTAAAAGCAAATGGGATATTCTAAAACGCAATTTCTGGAACAAATAAAGGAAATCGGCTTAATTTTTTCCAGATAAAATTGAAGAAATCTGGCATTACATGCCCTTTTTGGCTATTTTTTTGCCAGTGGTAAACATTTTGGCACCATTTTGCATTAGGTGCTTAAATTTTGCCACGAGAATTGAAAAGGTTAGCTGGTAAGAAATGAGTAAATAACTGAAAACTTTACCAGGACCGGAGCTTTGAAGACAGCTTTGGTAAAAATGTCACGAAAAGTTAAGATTTTGCCAAGATCTAGTTGCAGGAATCAGCTTAAGAGAGGGGTTTTCTGCAAGGAAGGCAACAAATATGGTAAAAAGTAAGCCTAAATGTTTATTCTTGGTAAAAAGGTTGTGAGAGGCAGCTTTCTCTTGGCATAAAAGAACGCGAATTTTGTTAATTTTGCCAATTTTAAAAACGATTGGCAAATTTATCGGTAATTGAGGTAATCTCTGTCAATTTTCTTCTTCTACGAAACATTTGGCAAGGTACATGGAAATTTCCATGTACCTTTTACAAAACATAAGGCAAGGTACATGGAAATTTCCATGTACCTTTTACAGAAAATAAGGCAAGGTACATGGAAATTTTCATGTACCTTGCACGAAACACATGGCAAGGTACATGGAAATTTCCATGTACCTTGCAGCGAAACACATGGCAAGGTCCATGGAAATTTCCATGTACCTTGCACGAAACACATGGCAAGGTACATGGAAATTTCCATGTACCTCGCAACGAAACAGATGGCAAGGTACATGGAAATTTCCATGTATCTCGCAACGAAACAGATGGCAAGGTACATGGAAATTTCCATGTACCTTGCAACGAAACACATGGCAAAGTACATGGAAATTTCCATGTTCCTTATGACTACACATAGCAAAACGTATATGGAAATTTCCGTGTACCTTGTGGTACACATAAACAAGCATTTCCCCATCTGATAATCAATTGCTCAAGTAAATCTTGGAAAATATAAAATCTAACTACAGCCTGAAAATTACTGAAAAATGAAATAGTTTTAATTAATCAACAGAAAGATACATCAATTTTGAACAATAGTACTCTTCTCTCTTTGAACGAGACATGGACCTGGAAATTAAAGAAACAAAATACATCAACGCAGCTGGTTATACATACACTTACTCTAGTTCTCCAGCTCTTGAGCCTTATTTTGGTTCAAGTAACAATTAATCTAATGATCTATTCACCATCGAAATATTTTAGTTGCCATTTCAAAATGAGGTAAAGCCATCTCCTACGAAAGGTTAAAAAGACTAGCTCTGTTGGAAAAAGTTCAAATTCGCTAACAAAAAAAAAAGTCGAACTAGAAGATACCACTTTCCGGGTGCCACTTCCTTTGAATAACCTTTTGACCAGAGCTCAAGAAGCGGTATAGTCACCTTCGAAGCCGTTTGGGGCTGCGAAGGAGACTAGGAGCAGTACTAAAATATTATAGCTTTTTTTTTACGCTGTGTCTAAATGACCGGCAGCCGGTCAAGGTTTTCAAATCACTAAATGACCGGCAGTCTCATATTGTTCTCAAATTTAAGAAATAAAAGGAACCCATCCAATTCAAATTATCATATGTCGATTAAGAACTGCCAAGCGATCCAGGAGAGCTGTATAGATCGCAAGTATAACGCTTGGTTTGCGCTCGGCTCAGAGAGCGAGACCATGGTTTGTGACACAAGATTTTTTTTGGGTCGACTGCCGGTCACGGTTTTCAAATCACTAAATGACCGGCAGTCTCATATTTTTCTCAAATTTAAGGAATAAAAGGAACCCATCCAATTCAAACTATCATATGTCGATTAAGAACTGCCAAGCGATCCAAAAGAGCTGTATAGATCGTAAGTATAACGCTTGGTTAAAGCTCGGCTCGACTGCCGGTCGCGATTCCTTAAATTTGAGAAAAATATGAGACTGCCGGTCATTTAGTGATTTGAGAACCGTGACCGGCACTCAACCCCAAAAAATTCTAAGTGTCACAAACCATGGTCTCGCTCTCTGAGCCGAGCTTTAACCAAGCGTTATACTTGCGATGTATACAGCTCTTCTGGATCGCTTGGCAGTTCTTAATCGACATATGATAGTTTGAATTGGATGGGTCCCTTCGATTCCTTCAATTTGAGAAAAATATGAGACTGCCGGTCATTTAGTAATTTGAAAACCGTGACCGGCTGCCGGTCATTTAGCCACAGTGTTTTTTTAATTGATCTACAGCGCAGTGATTAATTAAATTATATCGAGTCGTACTGTTAAAATGGCCAATACACGTAGCAGAAAGATTAATTAATATATTATGCTTTTCGACAATATTGACCGTTGAAACTCTTTTAGGAGACCACACCGCGGCCACAGGTAACTACAATTCGACGTTTACGGCTAACGGCAAAAAAATTGCCTCTTTGATTTTGCAGATTTTGTGGTCTTTTCTTTAAATATATCACACAAAAATAGCAAAACGACTCCTAATGTTCACCTCAAGTACAAATCTACATATCCTCAAATACAAATCTATAAAACGCACAAACAGCTAAGACAGACGGCAAAACATTCACCTTTGCCGTTCGCCGCGTAAACGCCATGCTTTATCTCACTGATAAACTCGGTCAATAATAGGTTTCAGGAGATCGGGCGCGATTCATTCCACTTACTTGCACACAGATGTTTTGTCTCCTAAACTCGGCAGTACCTCTGCATAGGTCCCATCGTAACAATCAAAATAGAGCAAACCTCCTTCCTCGAAGTTACCGCTCTAATCGTTCTTTGCCCTTTTGGCGGATTGCAATACGTGATTCCGTTAAACCGCAGTGACATTATCTCACTGACATTTTGGGTGTGCTATTGTTCAGGTTTCCGTAAAGGCCTAGTAATTAGGAGCAGCTTCCTTCATTTACATGTGTCGATGTGCTTTGAATAACGAGGCATATGACAATAGTTCTTATTCAATGGAATGCAAATAAGTGCCCGGTTTATTCGAGCGCGAGTTGTGTATGTGTCAAAAATAACTTATTTTTATTTTATATTTCTCCAAAAACGGAGAAAAGCAAAACACTACACTTTAGAGAGAGTGTTATTTTGAGAAAAGTGTTGGTTTTGCTCGGATTCGCAGAGTTATAAATTAGAATCAGCGGGATCCGGGTCAGCTGAATGCTATTGTAACCGTAGAAATTAACCTATCGTTGCGGTTTCGGAAACGAAACTGTCGGACAAGCTGCTTTCATTTCCGCTGTGATGTTTAACGGTCGAATTTTATCTCATGTGCTATATTTTTGAGAATCGTAGTGCCGTCCCGACTAAATATTGAACTGGCTTATTAGTATGACGAATCAAACATATTCTTGCGGTGAAAGTAGACGTGAGCTGGTGGCCTTATAAGCTGTAAGGAAGCAGGCTAGGGGAAACGGCAGAAGCGGTACACCATTAATTGTTGTGGAACTGCCAACAAGTGAGGTTGTATATCGAAACTCGGCGAGAACACAGTCCGTGAACATGCTACAGTTCAGTTCATCAATTTACAGGTAAAAAGAAATATTCATTTTGCCTTGTTAAGCGTTAAATGACTAGAATTAAAATAGTCGCGGAATGAGCCCATGAACGTGTCAAGTATCTTTGTGGGTTAGTACTCGGGCCATTTATCATCCAAAAGTGCGCCATTTCTGTAATTTTCGAAAACGTACATGTTGCATTGAAAACCTAATCATTCCCTTCATAAAGCTAAAAAAATATCTTTAAGTGAAGAAAAACGTTTTGAGACCGATTACACGTAAATATATAAAGGAGATGGCGTATTCTGAGTAAGCAGTTTACAAACATTGAGTCGTTGAATGCTGAAATCCATACATACAGTCCAAGATAAACACAGTGAACACGAAACAAACAGAGACTAAATCGAACTCTTCGAAACGTTTAAAGATTTCAGAACATTGTTTTACAATATATTGACATGTGTTGTTTCTTTAATTTCTAGGTCCATGAATCTTCAAAAAAGAGCTGTCTTGCTAACACCGTGACAGGATGCTGTGTATCTTACAATAAATTTGTTTGATATCATATAATTTCGAAACATCTGCCTCGTCTCACTCACTAAATTTCGTTGAAGGGCTATCTGACGCGTTCAAAACAGAGAACGATTTAAGAGCTGTATAAATATGCCTCATACATTTTATGTCTGGAAATTTCCATGTACCTTTACAGAGTAACGCAAAAAGGAACAGGGAGTGCGTGAAGGTACAAGGAAATTTCCATGTACCTTAACATGTGTGGTGTAGGAAGGTACATGGAAATTTCCATGTACCTTAACATGTGTAGTGTAGGAAGGTACATGGAAATCTCCATGTACCTTAACGTGTGTGGTGTAGGAAGGTACATGGAAATTTCCATGTACCTTAACATGTGTAGTACAGGAAGGCACCGTACCATGTGTAGTGCAATTTTTCTTTTTACCTGCGTTTGAAAGAAATCATGCTCTTGGAGGTAAATTTTACCATAGGAAGTGACTTTGTTGCAAAACTTAACTTCTTCTTAAGAAATCTTGCCAGCCTTAATTCTCTTTTCACCGCACCTGGTAATAGTTTCACTGAAGTGGCTGATTATTGCCAAAAAATCGGCGTTTTAGAATATCCCATTTTCTTTTAGAACGTGTTAAGAATATGTTAACGTTTCGATGTTAATTTTCTAGGGGACCCTGCCGACACCGTAGCACGCTCATCAGACGACGGGAAAGACAAAAATAAATACTGTAAGTTACATAGCTTTAATCGCAGGCGTAGCAGATTTCAAACAATTTTTTTATTAAGAACGTTCGCGGCCAAAATGTTCCTACGTACATATAATTTTTTTTAACTTGCCATGAATGCGCAGTAAGGCAAAGATCAACTTTGGCTGAAAAGAAAAACAATATGGGCGGTCGCCGGCGTACTGGTTCGTTTTGAAGTAAGGCTCATTGAAGACCTTGCGTTTTTAGAAGCTTTTGCTATTTTGAGACGATCTTAACACACGTCGACTACCAGGAATTGAAGAAGCTGCATTGTTAAAATTAAGATCAGGTATACGTACTCAATTCAACACAACTAAGTCCACGAAGTAACCTTTTGTAGTTGATGTCGTTCCTCGAGGTAGAATAGGCCTTGACAAAGATCACAAAATAACTTGCCCCTCCAAATTCCAAGAAAACTATGGTCACAAGAGAACAAAAAAATTCGATATATTAGTAACTTCTCACGGACAGATGTCTTCCTTAGCGCGCGCTTGTTGTACAACGTGATGTGACGTTGCGATACGAATTGCGTGTGCAGTAAAGATGCGCGGTAACAATCCTCCGTAGGAAAAAAGATGGCGACTGGTACATTTACCCATAGCTCTTAGCGCACGAAAACCCTTAACAACGTTCATAAAAACGTGCAGAAACGTTATAAAATCTTCAAAACTAAGTTACTCAATGTCCTTAGTACAGAGACAAATATTGTAAAAATTGGGCTTTCTTTGTGCCCTGTAGGCTATGTTAGGTTCGCAAGGCATTTTGGTAAAATGTACAGCCGCCATCTTTTTTCCTACGGTGGATTGGCACGAGCCGACCTAACCACGTGTAATCGAGTCTTAACTTGCTGTTCTTTTTTGTTGTTGTTGTTGTTGTTGTTGTTTTTTGCTTTAGTTATTCCTATGTTGCTGTTAGCGGTGGCTTTGACCCTTGTTGTCGTCATTTCAGTGGCTATAATCTGTGTGACGCACAAGAGATATGAACACAACAGGTAAGGGTCAGAGATGAAAAAGAGTTCAGTTATATAGCGTACTCAAGGACCGTTTTGATATGGCTGTAAATTTATGCATTTTTCCTATATTTTTACCAGTGCTTTCTTTGGTTACAGTTTTAAATGTAAAACTGAACAAGTACGCTGATAAAAAAAAAATGGTTTTACTACTTTCCTACGACTTTATTTAAGACAGACCGCCACCGCGGACGAAACTTTGGGGGAATCTCGATCGCGTGTGAAATTTTTTGATTGAATTATTAAAATTGCAGACTTTTCTAGAATGCATCAACGAAGATTTGCCAATAACGGTAGCTGTTCCTCGAATTGTATATGTTAAAAATTGTTTCATGTTTAACTTGGGTCTATCGAGTTATGGATGGACGCAGGCGTTTGAAATGCATAAGTGGTACAGGGTATTAAGACTTACCCGAGGCATCGCCACAATCTAGTTCCCAGGGATTTTCTGACATAGAAATGGGAAGAAGCCCTGGGAACAAAATTGCATCTCTGGCGTCTGGTCTGACAGTGCTGTCAAACTTGAGCGTCGATAACTTGATAGACGCCCAGCCAAAAGCATGAACCAATATTTTACATTTGATCACAGTGGAGCGATCATGAATGTAAGTGATAAACAAAGTAAGCGCTTTCCATAGGCCAATCAACCAAAAAATCCGAAATTTTCGAAACGGGAACAAATGGGTAGGGAAATCTCCTGGTAAAGTTTCCAGGAAATCCGGAAATTGTGGAATTTCCGAAAAGCGAACCATTCAACCGAACGAAAACTCCGGAAATTTCGGGAAGAAAGTCAAATGGAACGGAAATTCTCTGCAAGAAAATTCCATAAAAATGTTGATTTACCTCGGAAGGTTATCCTCTTTTCTGGAAATTCCGGAAAATTTATCTAGGTGGCTCCTTTTTCCCAGTAAAATTGTAGAACAATTTTGTCTAATTTTATCTCTATTTTAGGATCACCAATTCCATAGAGAACAAGAGCAACGACAGGATGGCAAATCATTATGAAGAAACTGGAACGACAAGTGTGAATTTGGCTAAAGGTTGACATAGAAACAGCAAAAGAACTTTTCCGAGATAACCGAGTTGACAATGCTCAAATGGGCGATTTTGTATTAAAATTGCAATAGAACCTCGTTATATCGAACTTGGTTGCTTGGAACTCCCAACTAGTTTGACTCAAATAATTTCCCTTGCATATACTTTTTTAGTCACTTACTATCGGTTACATCTGGAATTATTTTTTGTCTCCCTTTAGAGTTCGAGTTAGCGGAGTTCAACTTTAACTAGAAAATACTCTCGTTGTCTTCAGTTTTGTTACTCAGGTTCATATGTTATTTAGCTTAATTATACGTGAACAGACGTAGTTTATGTTAAGTTATTTAAGAATGTTCATGAATAAAAAAAAGTAAATACTGAGTTTGTAGTCCTTATTCTCTTGTATAACATCAACACGTACGATGAAATATAGTCTCTAACATGCAGTTGAACATCAAATGGGATTTCAAATCTCTAAAAATTATTGATTTCTATGTAATGTAAACACAAAAACAAAAACGCACAGAGAGCACACGTTGTAACGTACATATAGAGGAACGACAGGGAATGCATCGGATACGCGTTGAGGAAAACACGAGGTAGGTGGTTTGGACCATTAGTTTTGAATGGGGTAGGGTGTGGGTGGGCAATTTTTTGGGGCATGAAAGTTTTTTCTCACCTTTATGTTGTGCATAGGCGTACGGGCATCTTCGGACTGCGGACCCGAAAAATTTACGCAATGCCCGAATACGTGTTGAAATCGGGATGCAAACACACTCAAATTCTATGAAAACAAACTAGTGAGACACTCTCAGATAGTGCAGAGTGTTATGCAGGGCTGTCATTACGTTTTGAGTCATCTGCTGCCTGTATGTAACTTGTTAGTTTATTTGAATTGTGCCAGTTTAGTGAGCAATAGGCAAGTTCATCCATAACATTAGGGACCACCAAGCATACTCTGCTTTAACATGTGTTATGGGCTTAAATGTCAACCCAATAATCTACAGCAGTTGATCTAGTCATCTACTTGTAGGTGATATGTAGTGGTCCCCAAGACAAATATGGCAGATACTCTAGAAACCTTGATCAATAGTCATTTGTGTAATGTTATCATTGTGAGTGTGCACTCAATAGAGTAAAACAACTTGACATCACTTTTTTAATGGTAAACAGCAAGATTTTACAGTAACTGTGGTGGACATTCGCCATGCTTTCACACGGTACTAAGTAAATTAACTTAGGACTATCTCAGCGTTCCGAGCGGGTCACATTATTGGCAGTTTCTGCTAATTGCAATACTACAAATACTATGCCTTGTTGTTTACAAATGATACATTGACCATATGTCCAGTAACAGTTCTTGGACTGCGCAGCTCACATCACATAATTATCTCAAAACAATAAGCGTGGCTGAGTATTTCAGCAGACCCAAGTTCAACTCCTTGGCCAAGCTTGTAAATAGCCAACTGGTTTGCCTTCTGCCAGTTAGGGTTTTTAACCTTGTTATATTTGACCGACTTGAATCATTTGTTACTGACATTGAATTACTTAGTCCACTAGCCTTTATGCTTTGTAAACTGACCGAGGATAAATTAGGGTTATTTATTTAATATGTTAACTATATCAATGACAGTAACTTGGTTAACTGATGTCTGTTCTTTTACTTTCCACCTTGTGTACCACATGTACAGCTAACATTGTGTAATATGCCTCGGCACTGTTTTTGAGTAAGCTCTTTAGTGTCTTTTTACTGGGTGAAGAAGACCACCCAAGTGACTTTCCATACTTGTAGATGGGCATGTATATTCAGAGTCCCATTTGTGGTCATTCTTGCTTTAAGACACAGCACAGTCTGATTTGCACAGATCTTTTTGCAGATGACTTGAACAGCATATTTAAAGTGACTTCCATAATCGTTTTTGGAATTCTTCTTAGTAATAGAAAAGTAGTGCCTGTAAATAGCTTACCTTGGCACGTTGATGTTAGGCAAACAAATCTTGACCTCACTCTGCCGTATGATAAGGGAGACAATTCGTCTAAAAATTCATATAAAGCAAAGTTTGTGGTGAATCTGTTTCCAAAATAATGTCACGTTATACAGTGTTTGGAATGTTAAGGTTGTATTAATCGAAGCCGACCTTGAAGAGTACTCATCTTTTCACACCTCACGCTTTGCCGTCGGATCTCTCCAATAGAAACAGTTAATCCTGACAGAATCAAGAATTAATAATAATTTTATCATAAATTGTTAAGGTGGCTCACAACAGCGTACAGCAACTTCCAGAACTAATTCTTTGGTGGGTCTTTACAACCACTTTTACCAGTTGATTGGCCTTCATTGATGGCATCAAATAGGTAGTTGTTCTTTCAAACGCTTTGTTTTACCAGTATTCACTATCGAATTGTGATCAGCATGATACGATACAACTTAAAGCAAGGCCTAGAAAGTTCTTCAAAAGAGATTCAAAGACCCCTTAATTGTTTATAAATTAATATACAATGTATTGCGCTAATTAAAATTCCGATTAATTTAGGGTTTCGGCTGGTTATACTCTTGTTTTCGTTCTTCAGCTTTATATTCTATTTTGTAAATGTTCTATTTGCCGAATTTGAACTATATCGTGCTATAGTTCAAAAATATTTTATCCTTCTCCTGTGGTTTTTAAAACTAGACTTAATACCTTGAACATTATATGTATGTGCGTATCTAGCATGTCTGGGAAACGTTCCTGACTGAGTCGATCTGGAATGACCTTGTTGTTAAAGCAAATGAAAAACGTTAACCGCGAAAAGGGCCATTGCTAACATGAGACAAATAAAAACTAAGTTAGGCGCTTGACCTGCTGGGTTTGTGACGGACCATAATATGTCCGGCCCCGTGGCCCAATGGATAAGGCATCTGACTACGAATCAGGAGATTCCAGGTTCGAATCCTAGCGGGGTCGATTTTTTTTCCCGTCAGGTATAAAAATTTAAATGCACTCGAAATATCTGAGTCATTCATAATAAAAGTGTAGTCGTTATTTTTTGAATAATTAGTTTTCCCTTTTAAGCATTAACCGGGATAAAAATATACTCTTCATTTTAGTTTTGAATAACTGCTCTCAGCCAAAAAGTCTCTTTTTTCAGTGATCAAAGCGTATAAACAATTGTTAACATCAGATATAAATTTTAAAAAACATTAATTGTACTATGTCCGGCCCCGTGGCCCAATGGATAAGGCATCTGACTACGAATCAGGGGATTCCAGGTTCGAATCCTGGCGGGGTCGACTATTTTTCTTACAGTGAGCAGCACCTTCCAGAAATAAGACTTTGTGGGTCTTTACAGCCACTGTTTCCCATTTGATCGGTCTTCATTAAATAGCATCGAACATGTAATTATTTTAAAATAATGCTTTAAAAATAACAAGCAATTAAAACCTAAGGATCCAATGTCCCGATGTATCGGCGACCTCATGACGCCATTCTCAAGGAATGAATAAAGTAACATGTAAAATAACACGTAATTGTTCTTTTCAAACGCTGTATTTTACCATGGACATAACAGTTCTGGTCACAAAAACCTTAATTCTAGCTTTAAGTATCTTTAACTTGAACGAGCTCGGTGACCCACTATACCTTATCAAATTGAGATCAACAATGGTAAGATACATTCAGAGCCACCTTAAAAAAGAGCTAATAAAGAGCCAAAATTCAGATTAATGACCCATTAATTAATGGGTTTTGACATGTCATACTATCGCTTTAGTTATTTAGCACTGTATTCTGCTCTGTAAACCCTGGTTCAGCCCACGCATTCGCATAACGTCAGTGAAGACGCCCACGATGCTTGTGTCGCGACACAAGCATGAGCACGTGGGCATGCACAAAATGGATAATTGCTTTATTTTCGGTTCCGCTCCTCCTCACCTCGATACAGTAAAACAAGCTTTTAAGATGGCGGGCTTTCGCTTATGCTTATGTTTATGCTTTCAGCAGCGCGGTCACATGTGACATAAGCATAAGAGCAAGCACAAGAAAAACAGAAACTTTTGTTTCGTTTTAATTTGCTTGTGCTTATGCTTGTATTGGTGGCATCCTCACTACTATTATGCTTATGCTTGTGCTTATGTCGTAGTGAAAACCAGGCTTAGCTTTTTTTGCTGCTTTTAGAATAATCGTGTTATATCTAAAAATATATTATAAATTTTCTTAGGGGCACGGTGATTAAATGTATGTTACAGTTAGCGGGTCTGACAACATTCTAGAGTCGATCAAGGAGTGTGAAATTTTTTAACAAAGTTAGGCCCATAAAGACCCATTTTTTTTGTTTTAATACGCCTACCTTTGAACCAGAGCTTGCTAATTTTTTTTTTTTTTTTGGTACCAAAACGTGCCAAAACGTATTCTGGAAATGACGTAAACCATTTAAATGCATTCACAAGTTCTGAGTCATCACGCATGGCTAAGTTGACGAAACATATCGGTGGACAAAATATCACTGACAAGCGTCTGAACGACATATGTCCGTTGCAAAACTCTTATAGGCCGCAATGATGCTGTTAGAGACGAGTATATACGCATTTATCTGCTTTGCTTTAACCATAAAAGGACTTGTCATTGCTCATCCAGAAGGTAAACATCTTCAATTGACTTTCTTGGTCAATACGCAATAATAACAATGAATCTTAACAATTAACTTTGCGATGTTATCAGTAATAGCCAGTTTTTTCTTTATTCCGCTGGGTTTTAATAGTTTTACATTATTTACGGTGCTTGGTTGAACTTGTGCCGAATAGGACGCTTTTTTTATCTGGTCTTGACGTGCAATACCAACAGTGAAATAATTTCGGTATTCGTGCAGTGAGATCATTTTGCATGCATGGTTCATTAACACTGATGCACTAAGCAAAATACGAGCACTTTCAGCAGCTCAGACAGTTTTATAAACCGAAACACCAATTTGGGCGACAAATGCCCGTATTTGCAAAACAATTTCTAGCATTAGTGAACTCGTTCAAGGTTTCATATCAATAGCAATTGATTTTCTTTTCAGGAAAATTTTTCGATAGCCCGATTAGCCTACAGTGCAATATTCTGCTGTCACATCTTTTAAATTTCTTGGCTAACCTTGCTGCTTAGACCCACATTATCGTTTTAGCATAATTGTATTTCGAAATTATTTCCAATTGTCGTTTGTGGACGCCATTATATTACAGTTTTGATTGAGAGCCCAGAATGAAAGTCGACTTGTTCGACACGGTAAGGGACGTGTTGCGACACAGCAGGGGCTACCTTTTGTAAAAAAAAGCCGGAGCCTTTCACTAAAAGGACAAAGCCAATAATCAAGATTTACAAGAGAAAATTTATACTCTTGGTTGTACTCTTTTACGTTAACCAACTTCAACTGTGCTTAATGCTCTAATTTCTCCATCCGTAAAATATATATCTCTGATCTCAACCACAGCTAAATACAGTAGACTTGTTGTTAACTTCGCTTTCTAACAGCTTTTGTCGCAGGAAATGTGTGAAATACTTCAGACAATCCAATATTAGCACAGAGACTTATCGAGATAAATCCCGGTCTTAACAATGCTTATTTTAGACTGCAGTGCTGAAACTGAAGAGACACGCGAGGTACACTCGTTTACAGGCGTGGTTGTAATCGTTTCTTTAGGGTGCCTGAGATACACATAAAGTTCTGTCTCCTATCCAACCATAATCAATTCTGATGGTCTTCCTATCTTAGTTCACTGTTGTCGAAATGCTTCCTTTAACATTCGTGCATCACCATTCAGGAGTTTCCGATATTATAAGGTTAATATCTGGAGCTGGAAAGGGCTAATTAACGATTTCTTTTAAAATACACACTCGAGTTTTTTACGATCCTGCAGTAGCAAGACTTACGCCATTAATTAAATGTACCTAGGAGGTATTTCATTGTTTATATATTTTAAACTTTGCGTCGTTTGTCGTTTATTAATTATTTTGTACTGCCTCGGGGGTACTTACTAACTCAGGCTAGACTAGTTTTATTAAAAGGCGTTCAAGAATTTTCTAGATGTTATACTTGTCGTGGTATAGTATTAACCCTCTAATCTCGTGGCAAAAGTGCGTGCGACATTTACAAGGGACGTCGGCAAGGCTGCACCCAAGTTGTCTTGCTAACTACTTGTCAAACTCATTAATCATGACCGTGACGGTGGTTTCGATACCCGGTCTTAATTAGCATAGACTTTGACGATTGAAGATATATCAAACAGTCGAGACAGTGTTTCATCGGCTATCCAGACACCTCGAATTTCGTCAAAAATACTCCGCTGCGCGTCGCATTTTCAACTGTGTTCTCGGTGTTTGCATATTCCGAGGATACACTGTCTCGACTGTTTGATATACTACTTGAAGTAACCAAACTGGGGACGCCAACCGAGGGATTAAGCAGGCAAACAATCCGTAGCCGTTTAGAACTTATGCTCTCAGAGAGTAAAAGTCGCCGAAAGAAGGAACAGATTGTTGTGACTTAGAGATTGGATAACCAACTTTCACGATATGGCTGACCTGTGATATGAAATTAGGCGCAATGTTTTGGTGGATTTTATTACGCTGCAAAAGTGGAAAAGGGTTTCTGCAACATTGAATAGCAATGCCATGTTATTTATTTCATTTTCAATAATATCTGGCGAAGTGTTGTGAGGCTCGTAAAAAATTCTGATGAAATAGCAGGCGATACGGTATGGACTAGCATTCCATCCCGGGGTAGGTGGGAAAGGGGAGAGAGGAAGGGGAGGGTGGCAGTTGCACCCATTGTTTCCATACCTTCAAACTACTAAAACCTATAAAAATATGGTATGGCTGGATGGGGAAGGCAAGTATGGTTAATGAAGACTGCGTAGAGTTAAAAAGTGTGTAACGGTTAAGAAAAGAAGTAAGTGTCTATTTCTCAGTTATCGTTTAATTACGGCTAAAAACGCACTCTGAATGCCGTATGCTATGTACCGAATGCTATGTGTACCAATTAGAACTAGAATCTAAATTAAGTTTATATAGCTATGTTTATATAACTATTTTTTATAAGGCACTGAGATGGATGTTGTGGTAATTTCATCTCTGTTAATATCTGTAAATACTCTAAAGAATGTATCGTACAAGCATTTTAAAGGGTGGGATGTTAAATCCTTTCCTAGATGATTATTTTAGATCGCCAGTAAGTTACATAGCAAGATCTTCTTTTTAGCTTTAGTTTAGCTTAGCTTTTTCAATCTTAATCGTACATATTGTTTGCTCCTTTTTTCTTCCTCTTGATTTTTAAGAACTTTTTAATCATATCTAGGTTTAATTGTAAATGTTTTTTTCTTTTACTTGGCTTTTTTCAAGATGGCTACCAGTTCATTAATTTTATAACTATTAAGTGTCACCCACTTTGAATAAAGGCTGTTTGATTGACTGATTGATCAATTGATTGATTGATTGGTTGATTGATCGATTGATTTATTGATCGATTGATCTATTGATCGATTGATCGATTGGTCGGTCGGTCGGTCGGTCGATCGATCTGTCGATTGATTGATTGACTGATTGATTGATTTGTTGATTGATTGGTTGATTGATCGATTGATCTCATGAATAGTGTGACTATTTTTAAACATTATTATTTTGGGGTCCACTACTAAAGGTCCTGGATGTGGAGCCCTACTCACAGATTCCATCGTTGGAAGCGAGATCAGGGTGACCTCGTCGCTAAACTCCAGTTTTGATGAAGATCATGCTGTACTTAACAGTTCCAATGCTTGGTGCTCCAATGCTCTCAACACAGCACAGTATTTAGCTGTCATTTTAGGTGAGAACACTAGAAGTATGTACTTGTCTTGTAGGACTTAATTGTTAGTTGTGAACTATTGCAGAAACAATAACTACGTTTGTAGTCAGAAAATAATTTGTGTTCTCTCTTGTAATTGCTGTTATGAACGAATTGATGGAAGGGGTGGGCCTGAGCTGGACTCTGGATCGAACGGTCTGGGTACGGGCCCTGTCTAGGGTTATTGTTTTGTGTTCTTGGGAGAGACACTTAACTCTCTCATAGAGTCTTTTTCCGTCTATTAAAGGTCAAATTTAACAATAAAGTAACCCTGTGATAGAGAAGCTTATCCCACTCAGAGACACTAGAAAGATTCCTAACCAACCAGAAACATCATAACCTTCGGGCACTCGCCACAGCATTATATGAATCACAGCGTTCACCATTTTCAGCCGAAGTCGCCACTCTCTACGGCATTTCGTACTCGGAAGGGGCTCTTGCGTGAAAAGAGCGAGGATTCTCGAGGTTAGACCTTTCATCCGCGAAATGTTGTAGAATAAGCAGAAAGCGATTCTGCCTTGGCAACTTTGTGCCCAAAGTAAGTGCACACGTTGCATTTGGTGGAGACATGAGCACAATCCAACTTGAGCATGAGCACGATCCATGAGCACGATCCAGTTTGAACAATTCTTTAAACGAAAGGCACAAAACAAACATTGTGCGCAACAGTGCGTTTTGACAAGTGTTTTATTTTTTTGCGACTTTATGCTGATATTTTTTTTCGCAAACAGACCAGCCAGCGACCCTCTCAGGATTTGAGCTCCAAGGAAGAAGTTCTACCAGTCAGTTTGTAACCAAGTTTAAAATGGGGTACAAATCTGACGCTGATCAGAACTCGCCGCAAATTTACCCTACGGATCAAAATCAAAAGGTACTTGAAAATCTGTCACTGATTACGCAAAGAATTTTTCTGATCATGACTCGTCGCGCAGTACGTTGTCACGTCACGTAAGACATCGTGACAAAATAATGTCTGCGTGGAGTGTTTAAACAATCTGTAGAAGAACTTTGACTTCTATTTTAGAACTGGGTATTCCTTTAAACAAAAATTGTTGCTTAGCTGAATGACGGTGGATTAAGTTCGTGTTATATCTCTAAGCGAATTACAACAGTGGTGACTTTCAGCAATTCAACTACTGAACAAAAGCAACTTTAACATCAAGACGACTAGAATCTTTTAAAAAAAAAAAAAAAAAAACACTTACTGTGTCCGCAATGTGTGCAAGTGTTATTTGCAGCTTTACATGCATGTGCGTATCTTTGTCGTCTTCGAGTATAATGCATTGCTTTGGGGTGATCTGAATTAGGATTAGTGATCCGAGATCACTTGAATCATGGTGCATGAAAGACACCGATAAATCCGTGACCAGAGTGGATTCATCGGTTCCTTTGATGTACCATGATCTGAGTGATCACGGATCACTAATCCTGATCCAGATCACCCCAAAGGAACGCACCTAAAACACGAACGTGAGTAGAGCTTCGGTGCTTCATTCTTCATTCGCATAGCTTTCGAATTCTGGAGCTCCACGTATCTGTATTGGCTGTATAGACTGTCATTTTGTACAATGGAAACATGGTCCGCAATGCGTACACGTTTGTAAGGTCTGTTTAGGTTGTGTTATTTCAGCCTGCGACCAGGTTATCGTGCGTTGCAGCGGGAGCAAAGTTCATGAGCAAAGTCGCGAGAGATGAGTCAGCGAGCGAAGCAAGCCGGTGAGGGGCCTGGTAAAAAAAATGAGAGCCTGCACGAAAGGTACATACTGTTTTCCCAATACAGCGCGTTCGCCCACGAACGCAGCATTCTGATTGGTGAAAAATGACAGGTCCTATTAATATGACCAAAACCAGCAGCGATTATCAAACACAAACGTGGCGTCCATGTAGGAATCCAAGTGTGGGATTTGTCCTGAAAGCTCTTTAAAAACTTTTCTTCGAAGCAAATATCGTGGTCGATCTAAAACAGGAACATGGTAAAGCTGTGAATTGTCTTTTAGAGGGAAGGGATTTTTTTTTTCGGTTATGCCAACTGGATGCGGTAAAAGGTTTATATTTCAACTGTTTGCAACTGCAATGACGATCAAGAAAGTTCGCCATGTACAACCTTCAGATACTGTAGTGTTAGTGACTTATGCTAACCAGCATAATTCAGGATCAGATAAATGAGAGAAAATCACTTGGCTTAGATTGTGCCGCGATTAAAAATGTCAAAGATTTGTCTAACGTTGCCAGCGGCAAAACACAAGTATTATTTGCATAACTAGAGCTAAAAGAACTAAAAGTCTCCTCGTGCAGTTTGCTGTCATATTTGTTGATGCATGTTTTTCTCAGTTTCTATTGGCTAATTATTGGACACATCTAGCTAGCGAGATGTCAAAATCTTGGCACCTTCCGAGGGGCTGCATTCAGAAAACAACATCGTCCTTGCAGGCTTTCATTC
The DNA here is from genome assembly GCF_042242905.1 of Orbicella faveolata. Taxonomy (NCBI): domain Eukaryota; kingdom Metazoa; phylum Cnidaria; class Anthozoa; order Scleractinia; family Merulinidae; genus Orbicella; species Orbicella faveolata. Next base: position 2,018,757 of record NW_028301578.1, on the reverse strand, counting down.
TCACCGGCTCGCTTCGCTCGCCCACTACGCTTTCTTCGTTCGCCGACGGCTTGGCTCGTGCCGCAACGATGATAGCCTGCTCGCAGACTACCTCGTCCGCTGCCTGATCACGAAGTATTCACCGAAATTATTATTAGCACACGGATAACGAGAATATAGAAACCATCACTAAATGAAAAGTTTCACACCGCTCGCTGAAAAGGTGTGTGTTAATTTTTTCTATTCTAGGTATTTCGACCGACGCCATTAGATGGAGATGAAATTGTGTACTTTCCACTTAATGGAACCAAGATGCAAACTGTAATATTTTATCCTTCTGAATGGAATGGTCATATCTGCATGAGGATAGAGTTATATGGATGTGTACCAGGTATGTATATATGCGAATCGAGAGCAAATGAAACTGACTATATATTTGTAATGGATGGTCGTGCAATAGCCCTTTTCACGGTTAATTTTTCTCATTTGCATTACAATGTAATCCAACGTGGATGCGAAGCAATTTCGGGCTAAAACTACAAAATAGCCCGAAATTGCCTCACATACATGCTAAATTTTATTGTAATGCAAATGAGCAAAGGTAACCGTGAAAAGGGCTATTAACCGCGTCAAAACGATGAAGATTCTAGGAATCCAAATCAACCTATTGATTAAGGTTTTACTGGCAATCATTCGATAAAGCACGTGGTAATTCTGACAAGTTTAGAACTAGTAGGTGCAACCATTGTTTAGGAATAAAGCTTCGTTTTCAAATTTCTCCGGCGCAGTGTGGATGGGGCCTAAGAGACGTAATCATTGCCGGTTTAAATGGTTTTCTTAACTACGTTTGTTTTATCGAGCGCAAGATTAATATTTTTGTGGCAAATGATCAACTGTTAACAATTATTTTTAGTGAATGGAGGTTATACTCCCTGGTCAGATTGGACTTATTGTTCCAGTTCATGTGGTAAAGGGACCAGCGTTCGCTACAGAACGTGTTCTGATCCTGCTCCGGCTAATGGCGGTAAAGACTGCATCGGAGAATCAATCCAGATCAAGGAGTGTGTAGGAACATCATGCCCAGGCGCGTATTCCACCCTTACTCTCATATTCCTTTCATATGTGTCAAAGAAATTGCGCGTACGAGGCTATGTACTCTCTAGCTTGCTTATGAAAACGCGCTTGGTATACGGCTGATGCCCGTGAGAAACCGGGAGAAACCGCACTGTTTTGAGGTCGCACTCTGACTAGGACAGGGCCTCTCAATTCACTGGAGACTACATTGCATACTCGCGAAAAGCTATTTAAAATGCAATGGCGCAACTATTATCTTACGTACCAACGCTTAATTGTCGGTACCCAATACTCAATACTCAATACCCCGCACACGTAGGATGATGGATGTGCCATTCTCAACAAAATATATTGTTGATCGTTATTTAATAAAGCCAAAATTCTTGGGTTAGACACTACAAGAGGCCAGTCTGTTTAAAAGCTGTCTCTTTTGTTGTTGTTGTTAAGTACGAAAGAAAAGACTTTTATCATCTCGTTTTGGTGGGGCGGTGGTTTGGACAGAGCTATTCCGGCTACGGTAAATAAATATTAAATGAATATTATAATACGGTGCAACGTTACATAAAGTTTTCGCTCAGCAACAAAGTAACCGCTAGTTCAGTGTGAAGGCTTCTTGTTTTACATTACTTTCTCATTTTATTGATAGTTGATGGCGGTTTTTCTAACTGGTCGAACTGGACTTCATGCAGTGTCTCCTGTGGGACTGGATTCGAGTTACGCCAACGAACTTGCACTAATCCATCCCCTATGCATGGCGGGAAACTTTGTGAGAGCAGCTCTTCCGCAGACGTTCGAACCTGCTTCACAGTAGATTGCAATCCGCAAGGTAAATGTTGCTTTTTTCAGCTTTTCTTTGCAGAGTTGTTGAGTGATTGAAATGGCATATTAGCCAAATATTTAGCAGAAAATACCTTATGCTTCTCCCATGTCATCAATGTCAGATGGTTGTTTGCAAACGCTTATTCTGACAGCTGATTTGAAAGCCACTCAAAATTGTAGCCTAAGATATAGTATAATTTACTGGTAGTCTATCAAAAGGGGAAATAACCGCGATGGGATATTTTTTTCTATAAATACAAATTCTCGTTTCTTTTGCCATAGTTGGTAGTTATACAGGAAGATTATGTTAACGTTTCGATGTTAATTTTCTAGGGGAGCCTGCCGACACCGTAGCACGCTCATCAGACGACGGGAAAGACAAAAATAAATACTGTAAGTTACATAGCTTTAATCGCAGGCGTAGCAGATTTCAAACAATTTTTTTATTAAGAACGTTCGCGGCCAAAATGTTCCTACGTACATATAATTTTTTTTTTAACTTGCCGTGCATTCGCAGTAAGGCAAAGATAAAAATATGGGGGGTCGTCGGCGTGCTCGTTCGTTTTGAAGTAAGGCTCATTGAAGACCTTGCGTTTTTACAAGCTTTTGCTATTTTGAGACGATCTTAACACACGTCGACTACCAGGAATTGAAGAAACTGCGTTGGTAAAATTAAGATCAGGTATACGTACTCAATTCAACACAACTAAGTCCACGAAGTAACCTTTTGTAGTTGATGTCGTTCCTCGAGGTAGAATAGGCCTTGGCAAAAAACACATAATAACTTGCCCCTCCAGATGTCTTCCTTAGCGCGCGCTTGTCATACAACGTGATGTGACGTTGCGATACGAATTGCGTGTGCAGTAAGGATGCGCGGTAACAATCCTCCGTAGGAAAAAAGATGGCGACTGGTACATTTACCCATAGCTCTTAGCGCACGAAAACCCTTAACAACGTTCATAAAAACGTGCAGAAACGTTATAAAATCTTCAAAACTAAGCTACTCAATGTCCTTAGTACAGGGACAAATATTGCAAAAATTGGGCTTTCTTTGTGCCCTGTAGGCTGTGTTAGGTTCGCAAGGCATTTTGGTAGAATGTACAGCCGCCATCCGTCCTCCTATGGTGGATTGGCACGAGCCGACCTAACCATGTGTAATCGAGTCTTAACTACTGGTTTTTTTTTTTTTTTTGCTTTAGTTATTCCTATGTTGCTGTTAGCGGTGGCTTTGGTGCTTGTTATCGTCACTTCAGTGGCTATAATCTGTGTGACGCACAAGAGATATGAACACAACAGGTAAGGGTCAGAGATGAAAAAGAGTTCAGTTATATAGCGTACTCAAGGACCGTTCTGATATGGCTGTAAATTTATGCATTTTTCCTATATTTTTACCAGTGCTTTCTTTGGTTACAGTTTTAAATGTAAAACTGAACAAGTACGCTGATAAAAGAAAAAAAAAATCGTTTAACTACTTTCCTACAACTTTATTTAAGACAGACCGCCCCCGCGGACGAAACTTTGGAGGAATCTCGATCGCGTGTGAAATTTTTGAATGAATTATTAAAACTGCAGACTTTTCTCGAATGCATCAACGAAGATTTGCCAATAACGGCAGTTGTTCCTCGAATTGTATATGTTAAAAATTGTTTCATGTTTAACTTGGGTCTATCGAGTTATGGATGGACGCAGGAGTTTGAAATGCATGAGAGGTACAGGGTATTAAGACTAGGCATCGCCACAATCTAGTTACCAGGGATTTTCACATAGAAATGGGAAGAAGTCCTGGGAACAAAATTGCATCTCTAGCTTCTAGTCTGGCAGTGCTGTCAAACTTGAGCGTCGATAACTTGATAGACGCCCAGCCAAAAACATGAACCAATGTTTTACATTTGATTACAGTGGAGCGATCACGAATGTAAGTGATAGACAAAGTAAGCGCTTTCCATAGGCCATTCAACCAAAAAATCCGAAAATTTCGAAACGGGAACAAATGGGTAGGGAAATCTCCTGGTAAAGTTTCCAGCAAGTCCGGAAATTGTTGAATTTCCGAAAAGCGAACCATTCAACCGAACGAAAATTCCGGAAATTTCGGGAAGAAAGTCAACTGGAACGGAAATTCTCTATAAGAAAATTCCCAAAAAATGTCGGTTTACCTCGGAAGGTTATCCTCTTTTCTGGAAATTCCGGAAAATTTTTATAGGTATCTCCTTTTTTCCCAGTAAAATTGAAGAACAATTTTGTCTAACTTTATCTCTATTTTAGGATCAACAATTCCATAGAGAACAAGAGCAACGACAGGATGGCAAATCATCATGAAGAAATTGCAACGACAAGTGTGAATTTGGCTAAAGTTTGACGTAGAAACAGCAAAAGAACTTTTCCGAGATAACCGAGTTGACAATGCTCAAATGGGCGATTTTGTATTAAAATTTCAATAGAACCTCGTTATATCGAACTTGGTTGCTTGGACCTCACAACTAATTCGTCTCAAATAATTTTCCCTTGCATATACTTTTTTAGTCACTTACTATCGGTTACATCTCGAATGATTTTTTGTCTCCCTTTAGAGTTCGAGTTAGCGGAGTTCAATTTTAACTAGAAAATACCGTCGTTGTCTTCAGTTTTGTTACTCAGGTTCATATGTTATTTAGCTTAATTATACGTGAACAGACGTAGTTTATGTTAAGTTATTTAAGAATGTTCATGAATAAAAAAAGTAAATACTGAGTGTTTAGTCCTTATTCTCTTGTATAAAATCAACACGTACGATGAAATATAGTCTCTAACATGCAGTTGAACATCAAATGGGATTTCAAATCTCTAAAACATGATTATTGATTTTTATGTAATGTAAACACAAAAACAAAAACGCACAGAGAGCACACGTTATAACGTACATATAGAGGAACGACAGGGAATGCATCGGATACGCGTTAAGGAAAACACGAGGTAGGTACTTTGGACCGTTATTTTTGAAGGGTGTAGGGCGTGGGTGGGCAATTTTTTCTCACCTTTATGTTGTGCATAGGCGTACGGGTACCTTCGGACTGGGGACCCCAAAATTTACGCAATGCCCAAATAAGTGAGTGTTGAAATCGGGATGCAAACACACTCAAATTGTATGAAAAACAACCTAGTGAGACAATCTCAGATAGTGCAGAGTGTTATGCAGGGCTGTCATTACGTTTTGAGTCATCTGCTGCCTGTATGTAACTTGTAAGTTTATTTGAATTGTGCCAGCTTAGTGAGCAATAGGCAAGTTCATCTATAACATTAGGGCCCACCAAGCATACTCTGCTTTAACAGGTGTTATGGGCTTAAATGTCGACCCAATAATCTACAGCAGTTGATCTAGTCATCTACTTGTAGGTGACATGTAGTGGTCCCCAAGACAGCTTGGGCTTTGCCCCTTGACAAATATGGCAGATACTATAGAAACCTTGATCAATAGTCATTTGTGTAATGTTATCATTGTGAGTGTGCACTCAATAGAGTAAAACAACTTGACATCACTTATTTCAACACAAATTTATATTTTTTACCCCTAATGTTTTTAATGGTAAACAGCAAGCTTTTACAGTAACTGTGGTGGACATTCGCCATGCTTTCACACGGTACTAAATAAATTAACTTAGGACTATCTCAGCGTTCCTAGCAGGTCACATTATTGGCAGTTTCTGCTAATTGCAATACTACAAATACTATGCCTTGTTGTTTACAAATAACACATTGACCATATGTCCAGTAACTGTTCTTGGACTGCGCAGCTCACATCACATAATTATCTCAAAACAATAAGCATGGCTGAGTATTTCAGGCAGACCCAAGTTCAACTCCTTGGCCAAGCTTGTAAATAGCCAACTGGTTTGCCTTCAGCCAGTTAGGGTTTTTAACCTTGTTATGTTTGACTTGAATCATTTGTTCCTGACATTGAATTACTTAGTCCACTAGCCTTTATGCTTTGTAAAGTGACCGAGGGTAAATTAGGATTATTTATTTAATATATTAACTACATAAATGACAGTTACTTGGTTAACTGATGTCTGTTCTTTTAATTTCCATCTTGTGTACCACATGGACAGCTAACAGTGTGTAATATGCCTTGGCACTGTTTTTGAATAAGCTCTTTAGTGTCTTTATACTGGGTAAAGAAGACCACCCAAGTGACTTTCCATACTCGTAGATGGGCATGTATATTCAGAGTTCCATTTGTGGTCATTCTTGCTTTAAGACACAGCACAGTCTGATTTGCACAGATCTTTTTGCAGATGACTTGAACAGCATATTTAAGTGGCATCCATAATCGTTTTTGGAATTCTTCTTTAGTAATAGAAAAGTAGTACCTGTAAATAGCTCACCTTGGCACGTTGATGTTAGGCAAACAAATCTTGACCTCACTCTGCCGTATGATAAGGGAGACAATTCGTCTAAAAATTCATATAAAGCAAAGTTTGTGGTGAATCTGTTTCCAATAATGTCACGTTATACAGTGTCTGGAATGTTAAGTTTATATTAATCGAAGCCGACCTTGAAGAGTGCTCATGTTTTCACACCTCACGCTTTGCCGTCGGATCTCTCCAATAGAAACAGTTAATCGTGACAGAATCAAGAATTAATAATAATTTTATCATAAATTGTTAAGTTGCTCACAACAGCGTACAGCAACTTCCAGAACTAATTCTTTGGTGGGTCTTTACAACCACTTTTACCAGTTGATTGGCCTTCATTGATGGCATCAAATAGGTAGTTGTTCTTTCAAACGCTTTGTTTTACCAGTATTCACTATCGAATTGTGATCAGCATGATACGATACAACTTAAAGCAAGGCCTAGAAAGTTCTTCAAAAGAGATTCAAAGACCCCTTAATTGTTTATAAATTAATATACAATGTATTGCGCTAATTAAAATTCCGATTAATTTAGGGTTTCGGCTGGTTATACTCTTGTTTTCGTTCTTCAGCTTTATATTCTATTTTGTAAATGTTCTATTTGCCGAATTTGAACTATATCGTGCTATAGTTCAAAAATATTTTATCCTTCTCCTGTGGTTTTTAAAACTAGACTTAATACCTTGAACATTACATGTATGTGCGTATCTAGCATGTGTAGCAAAGTTCCTGACTGAGTCGGTCTGGAATGATCTTGTTTTAAAGCAAATGAAAAACGTTAACCGCGAAAAGGGCCATTGCTAACATAAGACAAATAAAAACTAAGTTAGCCGCTTTACCTGCTGGGTTTGTGACGGATCGTAATATGTACGGCCCCCGTGGCCCAATGGATAAGGCATCTGACTACGAATCAGAGGATTCCAGGTTCGAATCCTGGCGGGGTCGACTTTTTTTCCCGTCAGGTATAAAAATTTAAATGCACTCGAAATATCCGAGTCATTCATAATACAAGTGTAGTCGTTATTTTCCGAATAGTTGGTTTTTCTTTTTAAGCATTAACCAGGATAGAAATATGCTCTTCATTTTAGTTTTGAATAACTGCTCTCAGCCAAAGTGCAAAGAGAAAGTCTCTTTTTTCAGTGATCAAAGCGTATAAATAATTGTTAACATCAGATATAAATTTAAAAAAACATTAATTGTACTATGTCCGGCCCCGTGGCCCAATGGATAAGGCATCTGACTACGAATCAGGGGATTCCAGGTTCGAATCCTGGCGGGGTCGATTTTTTCTCCTACAGTGAGCAGCACCTGCCAGAAATAAGACTTAAGTGGGTCTTCACAGCAACTTTTTACCATTTGATCGGTCTTCATTAAATAGCATCGAACATGTCATTATTTTAAAATAATGCTTTAAAAATACACAAGCAATTAAAAACTAAGGATCCAATGTTCCGATGTATCGGCGACCTCATGACGCCATTATCAAGGAATGAATAAAGTAACATGTAAAATAACACGTAATTGTTCTTTTTAAACGCTGTATTTTACCATGGACATAACAGTTCTGGTCACAAAAACCTTAACTGTAGCTTTAAGTATCTTTAACTTGAACGAGCTCGGTGACCCACTATACCTTATCAAATTGAGATCAACAATGGTAAGATACATCCAGAGCCACCTTAAAAAAGAGCTAATAAAGAGCCAGAATTCAGATTAATGACCTATTAATTAATGGGTTTTGACATGTCATACTGTCGCTTTAGTTATTTAGCACTGTATTCTGCTCTGTAAACCCTGGTTCAGCCCACGCATTCGCATAACGGCAGTGAAGACGCCCACGACACAAGCATAAGCACGTGGGCATGCACAGAATGGATAATTGCTTTATTTCCGGTTCCGCTCCTCCTCACCTCGATACAGTAAAACAAGCTTTTAAGATGGCGGGCTTTCGCTTATGCTTATGTTTATGCTTTCAGCAGCGCGGTCACATGTGACATAAGCATAAGAGCAAGCACAAGAAAAACAGAAACTTTTGTTTCGTTTTAATTTGCTTGTGCTTATGCTTGTATTGGTGGCATCCTCACTACTATTATGCTTATGCTTGTGCTTATGTCGTAGTGAAAACCAGGCTTAGTTTTTTTTGCTGCTTTTAGAATAATCGTGTTATATCTAAAAATATATTATAAATTTTCTTAGGGGCACGGTGATTAAATATATGTTACAGTTAGCGGGTCTGACAACATTCTAGAGTCGATCAAGGAGTGTGAAATTTTTTAACAAAGTTAGGCCCATAAAGACCCATTTTTTTTGTTTCAATACGCCTACCTTTGAACCAGAGCTTCCTAATTTTTTTTTTTTTTTTTGGTACCAAAACGTGCCAAAACGTATTCTGGAAATGACGTAAACCATTTAAATGCATTCACAAGTTCTGAGTCATCACGCATGGCTAAGTTGACGAAACATATCGGTGGACAAAATATCACTGACAAGCGTCTGAACGACATATGTCCGTTGCAAAACTCTTATAGGCCGCAATGATGCTGTTAGAGACGAGTATATACGCATTTATCTGCTTTGCTTTAACCATAAAAGGACTTGTCATTGCTCATCCAGAAGGTAAATATCTTCAATTGACTTTCTTGGTCAATACGCAATAATAACAATGAATCTTAACAATTAACTTTGCGATGTTATCAGTAATAGCCAGTTTTTTCTTTATTCCGCTGGGTTTTAATAGTTTTACATTATTTACGGTGCTTGGTTGAACTTGTGCCGAATAGGACGCTTTTTTTTATCTGGTCTTGACGTGCGATACCAACGGTGAAATAATTTCGGTATTCTTGGTTTTCACCAGTCATGTGATCAAAACTAAAAATCGTAACCATTCAATAAATAAATTCAAGAATCTAGGATATGATAGATGATTGTTATATAAACAACCTCGCCAAGAATCAGGTTTCTGCTGTTGTTCATTCGCCCGTTATTCGCAGAAGCGTGTCATCCAAATTTATAGAGCTTTGTATGGAGACGCCATGTTTGTGCCCTTCGGAGGGGCACAAACATGGCGACCGTAAAATAACAAAAACATCCGTCCTTGAGTTTTGCTATTGAAACGAACATATTTACTCTAGTGCTCCGACACATTGAAATAAATGCTTCTTCTAGTGCAAGCACCGTTTATTTAACAAAAACTAAAGCGATAACTCGTCTTTTGACCTACGCGACAGTCTTTTCTGGCCGCCATTTTCATGTCACGCAACGCAAAAGCTTGGAGTGCTCTGTTACAAAAAGAAGAACTCTGTCGAGCTAAAACATTGCCAAACGTCACGTTGCTACAGGGCCTTTTATCTGATGAAACTAAAACCTCAGAAGGAAGGATAATTTCTAATTTTGGAATATGACTACGTCACATGAAAACCAAGAATTCGTGCAGTGAGATCATTTTGCATGCATGGTTCATTAACACTGATGCACTAAGCAAAATACGAACACTTTCAGCAGCTCAGACAGTTTTATAAACCGAAACACCAATTTGGGCGACAAATGCCCGTATTTGCAAAACAATTTCTAGCATTAGTGAACTCGTTCAAGGTTTCATATCAATAGCAATTGATTTTCTTTTCAGGAAAATTTTTCGATAGCCCGATTAGCCTACAGTGCAATATTCTGCTGTCACATCTTTTAAATTTCTTGGCTAACCTTGCTGCTTAGACCCACATTATCGTTTTAGCATAATTGTATTTCGAAATTATTTCCAATTGTCGTTTGTGGACGCCATTATATTACAGTTTTGATTGAGAGCCCAGAATGAAAGTCGACTTGTTCGACACGGTAAGGGACGTGTTGCGACACAGCAGGGTCTACCTTTTGTAAAAAAAGCCGGAGCCTTTCACTAAAAGGAAAAAGCCAATAATCAAGATTTACAAGAGAAAATTTATAATCCTGCTTGTACTCTTTTACGTTAACCAACCTCAACTGTGCTTAATGCTCTAATTTCTCCATCCGTAAAATATATATCTCTGATCTCAACCACAGCTAAATACAGTAGACTTGTTGTTAACTTCGCTTTCTAACAGCTTTTGTCGCAGGAAATGTGTGAAATACTTCAGACAATCCAATATTAGCACAGAGACTTATCGAGATAAATCCCGGTCTTAACAATGCTTATTTTAGACTGCAGTGCTGAAACTGAAGAGACACGCGAGGTACACTCGTTTACAGGCGTGGTTGTAATCGTTTCTTTAGGGTGCCTGAGATACACATAAAGTTCTGTCTCCTGTCCAACCATTATCAATTCTGATGGTCTTCCTATCTTAGTTCACTGTTGTCGAAATGCTTCCTTTAACATTCGTGCATCACCATTCAGGAGTTTCCGATCTTATAAGGTTAATATCTGGAGCTGGAAAGGGCTAATTAACGATTTCTTTTAAAATACACACTCGAGTTTTTTACGATCCTGCAGTAGCAAGACTTACGCCATTAATTAAATGTACCTAGGAGGTATTTCATTGTTTATATATTTTAAACTTTGCGTCGTTTGTCGTTTATTAATTATTTTGTACTGCCTCGGGGGTACTTACTAACTCAGGCTAGACTAGTTTTATTAAAAGGCGTTCAAGAATTTTCTAGATGTTATACTTGTCGTGGTATAGTATTAACCCTCTAATCTCGTGGCAAAAGTGCGTGCGACATTTACAAGGGACGTCGGCAAGGCTGCACCCAAGTTGTCTTGCTAACTACTTGTCAAACTCATTAATCATGACCGTGACGGTGGTTTCGATACCCGGTCTTAATTAGCATAGACTTTGACGATTGAAGATATATCAAACAGTCGAGACAGTGTTTCATCGGCTATCCAGACACCTCGAATTTCGTCAAAAATACTCCGCTGCGCGTCGCATTTTCAACTGTGTTCTCGGTGTTTGCATATTCCGAGGAAACACTGTCTCGACTGTTTGATATACTACTTGAAGTAACCAAACTGGGGACGCCAACCGAGGGATTAAGCAGGCAAACAATCCGTAGCCGTTTAGAACTTATGCTCTCAGAGAGTAAAAGTCGCCGAAAGAAGGAACAGATTGTTGTGACTTAGAGATTGGATAACCAACTTTCACGATATGGCTGACCTGTGATATGAAATTAGGCGCAATGTTTTGGTGGATTTTATTACGCTGCAAAAGTGGAAAAGGGTTTCTGCAACATTGAATAGCAATGCCATGTTATTTATTTCATTTTCAATAATATCTGGCGAAGTGTTGTGAGGCTCGTAAAAAATTCTGATGAAATAGCAGGCGATACGGTATGGACTAGCATTCCATCCCGGGGTAGGTGGGAAAGGGGAGAGAGGAAGGGGAGGTTGGCAGTTGCACCCATTGTTTCCATACCTTCAAACTACTAAAACCTATAAAAATATGGTATGGCTGGGTGGGGAAGGCAAGTATGGTTAATGAAGACTGCGTAGAGTTAAAAAGTGTGTAACGGTTAAGAAAAGAAGTAAGTGTCTATTTCTCAATTATCGTTTAATTACAGCTAAAAACGCACTCTGAATGCCGTATGCTATGCACCGAATGCTATGTGTACCAATTAGAACTAGAATCTAAATTAAGTTTATATAACTATGTTTATATAACTATTTTTTATAAGGCACTGAGATGGATGTTGTGGTAATTTCATCTCTGTTAATATCTGTAAATACTCTAAAGAATGTATCGTACAAGCATTTTAACGGGTGGGATGTTAAATCCTTTCCTAGATGATTATTTTAGATCGCCAGTAAGTTACATAGCAAGATCTTATTTTTAGCTTTAGTTTAGCTTAGCTTTTTCAATCTTAATCGTACATATTGTTTGCTCCTTTTTTCTTCCTCTTGATTTTTAAGAACTTTTTAATCATATCTAGTTTTAATTGTAAATGTTTTTTTCTTTTACTTGGCTTTTTTCAAGATGGCTACTAGTTCATTAATTTTATAACTATTAAGTGTCACCCACTTTGAATAAAGGCTGTTTGATTGACTGATTGATCAATTGATTGATTGATTGGTTGATTGATTGATTGATTTATTGATCGATTGATCTATTGATCGATTGATCGATTGATCGGTCGGTCGATCGATCTGTCGATTGATTGATTGACTGATTGATTGATTTGTTGATTGATTGGTTGATTGATCGATTGATCTCATGAATAGTGTGACTATTTTTAAACATTATTATTTTGGGGTCCACTACTAAAGGTCCTGGATGTGGAGCCCTACTCACAGATTCCGTCGTTGGAAGCGAGATCAGGGTGACCTCGTCGCTAAACTCCAGTTTTGATGAAGATCGTGCTGTGCTCAACAGTTCCAATGCTTGGTGCTCCAATGCTCTCAACACAGCACAGTATTTAACTGTCATTTTAGGTGAGAACACTAGAAGTATGTACTTGTCTTGTAGGACTTAATTGTTAGTTGTGAACCATTGCAGAAACAATAACTACGTTTGTAGTCAGAAAATAATTTGTGCTCTCTCTTGTAATTGCTGTTATGAACGAATTGATGGAAGGGGTGGGCCTGAGCTGGACTCTGGGTCGAACGGTCTGGGTACGGGCCCTGTCTAGGGTTATTGTGTTGTGTTCTTGGGAGAGACACTTAACTCTCTCATAGAGTCTTTTTCCATCTATTAAAGGTCAAATTTAATAATAAAGTAACCCTGTGATAGAGAAGCTTATCCCACTCAGAGACACTAGAAAGATTCCTAACCAACCAGAAACATCATAACCTTCGGGCACTCGCCACAGCATTATATGAATCACAGCGTTCACCATTTTCAGCCGAAGTCGCCACTCTCTACGGCATTTCGTACTCGGAAGGGGCTCTTGCATGAAAAGAGCGAGGATTCTCGAGGTTAGACCTTTCATCCGCGAAATGTTGTAGAATAAGCAGAAAGCGATTCTGCCTTGGCAACTTTGTGCCCAAAGTAAGTGCACACGTTGCATTTGGTGGAGACATGAGCACAATCCAACTTGAGCATGAGCACGATCCATGAGCACGATCCACTTTAAACAATTCTGTAAACGAAAGGCATAAAACAAACATTGTGCGCAACAGTGCGGTTTGACAAGTGTTTTATTTTTTTGCGACTTTATGCTGATATTTTTTTTCGCAAACAGACCAGCCAGCCAACCTCTCAGGATTTGAGCTCCAAGGAAGAAGTTCTACCAATCAGTTTGTAACCAAGTTTAAAATGGGGTACAAATCTGACGCTGATCAGAACTCGCCGCAAATTTACCCTACGGATCAAAATCAAAAGGTACTTGAAAATCTGTCACTGATTACGCAAAGAATTTTTCTGATCATGACTCGTCGCGCAGTACGTTGTCACGTCACGTAAGACGTCGTGACAAAATAATGTCTGCGTGGAGTGTTTAAACAACCTGTAGAAGAACTTTGACTTCTATTTTAGAACTGGATATTCCTTTAAACAAAAATTGTTGCTTAGCTGAATGACGGTGGATTAAGTTCGTGTTATATCTCTAAGCGAATTACAACAGTGGTGACTTTCAGCAATTCAACTACTGAACAAAAGCAACTTTAACATCAAGACGACTAGAATCTTTAAAAAAAAAAAACACTTAATATGTCCGCAATGTGTGCAAGTGTTGTTTGCAGCTTTACATGCATGTGCGTATCTGTGTCGTCTTCGAGTATAATGCATTGCTTTGGGGTGATCTGAATTAGGGACCGTTCATTTTTTATAAGGTAGGGGGGGGCTGGTGGGATTTGGGGGGGGCCATGCGAAAAAAAATGGCTTTCGAGGGGGGGGCATTCCAAAGAAATAAGGGGAAAAGGGGGGGTCACGTGAAATATTTTAGTAAAACTTTAAAATGGCATAATGTCTGAATATCAAAAAAATTACTATAGAATAAACATAGAAGGCAGGATACAAATTTATTACAAACTTTCCTTCTGCTTTAAAAAAACGTTTGGCGACAAAAAGCATTTGTAGATACTGAAACAAAGTATTTAACACTGTTATTTTCGAATGCAACTTTCACTGGCACTCATCTTCATCTTCGCTGTCGTCGAGTTCTTCGTCGCCGCTTGTGCTGCTATGAGAGTCTCTTTCACCAATGCTGCAAGAAGCAGCAATGCTTTCCGTCAGAGTGTACTCTTCAGGGTACATGAAGGTGTAAACATAATCTCTGACTTCCTGCTCAAGGTTAGTGGTGATTCTGCTTCTTGCAGCATTGGTGAAATAATTCTCTTCCAAGAGCTGTGCAACGTATGGCCCATCTCTTCTAAATAACGACGTGGCAACATCCTCAACTTTAATACACTCTTCAGGGACGGCCGCTCTAGGAGGGTACACAAGGCATTGTGGAAGATCATTTCCTAGCGGGTTTCCAACACAGATTCCATAAACTCGTTGGACGTTGTTTTCAGTCCGCTTCCTCTTTCTTTCATTTGACTTTCTGCGGTTTTCTTTTTTCCTTCTCCTTTTGTTGATGTGCTGTTTGAGTATGCCCTTGAATATGCTGTTATAATTGCTCTTCTTATTTTCTAGTACTTCCATGACCTGCGTGACCTTCGTCAACTTAGCTTCTATATATTTGATCTGTTTTGCATTAAAACTGTGGGCAAATTCTTCGCCCTGCTTTAAAGCAAGCCCATTGGACTGAAAGAGTGTGGAATCGTGTTCCTTTACATCTTTCAATATGACATTCGACTTTTCCACCATTGCTCCGTGCTCTTTGATGGAGAAGTTCAGTTTTCTTCCATCACTGGGCTTCAACTGGTACCCTGGCATGGAAAACTCACTCGCCCTTTCTGAACAGCCATCCACACTTAGAAAGATTGCTTCTTTTTCTTAAACCAGTTCCTGACCATTCCTGCCTTCCGGAATACCACTACCTCTCCTACCAGAAGACCTCAAAAGAAGGGCGTGATCCAGATGACTGGCAACCAAGGGTCTCTCACCCAGAGAGCGTTGCTCTATTTGCAGATAAGTTTATTGTCAAATCAAAGTTTGTGCTGGATTATCTTCAGCATCTTGAAGTGCTGGAATTTAAAAGGAAAAAGAGAGCAGAAGAAAAGGCAAAGTTAAGTAGGGACGCAAAAGATAAATCATATGAGGATTATCCTTGGACTGAGTTGTGCGAAGATCTAATCAAGCTTAAAACGCTACGTGTTCCAGAACTAAACAAGTACTTGAACCACCTCGGGCTGAAGCAGCATTTCAAAAGCAGCAAGAGTGAGAAAGTAAAGGCAATTGTAAGACATTCATGCTTGCAGCAGAAGAGTCCTCTCAGAGCTGGCCAACCAACACTGAGAAATGCCAGGACATTGACACAAAATGACAACAGGGCAAGTGCTGACAGCAGTGAAACGGATGAAAGTGACAATGATGAGTATGACAGTGATGCC
The DNA here is from genome assembly GCF_042242905.1 of Orbicella faveolata. Classification (NCBI taxonomy): domain Eukaryota; kingdom Metazoa; phylum Cnidaria; class Anthozoa; order Scleractinia; family Merulinidae; genus Orbicella; species Orbicella faveolata. The sequence continues at coordinate 2,003,098 of NW_028301578.1, read as the reverse complement.
ATTGACTCTGGGGGAGAAGATGACTCAAGTGACGTCATTCTTGCATTCATCAATTCAGATGAGGAAGATGCCAATGAGAGGCCAAATGCCACACGCTCAGGGCGAGTCATAACTAGGAGATCCGAAATTGACTTCTCCTTCTTTTGATTTGTTTTTTAAACAACAGCTCTCTGTAGTATAGGGATTGTAAATATTGTCTTCATAGTGAGCACAATAACGTGAAGTAGGGGGATAATAGAGAAATATTAAAAAAGTTGAAATCTAAATATTGTTTGTTCAATTTTTTTTTTTTGGGGGGGGGGGTCATCCCAAAAAATAACCGCTATAAGGGGGGGTCATGTGAAAAAATTGGTAAGCTGAGGGGGGGTCATGTGATTTTTAAATAGTGCTTCCCAAATCCCACCAGCCCCCCCTCCCTCATAAAAAATGAACGGTCCCTTAGGATTAGTGATCCGAGATCACTTGGATCATGGTGCATAAAAGACACCGATAAATCCGTGACCAGAGTGGATTCATCGGTTCCTTTGATGTACCATGATCTGAGTGATCACGAATCACTAATCCTGATCCAGATTACCCCAAAGGAACGCACCCTAAAACACGAACGTGAGTAGAGCTTCGGTGCTTCATTCTTCATTCGCATAGCTTTCGAATTCTGGAGCTCCACGTATCTGTATTGGCTGTATAGACTGTCATTTTGTACAATGGACACATGGTCCGCAATGCGTACACGTTTGTAAGGTCTGTTTAGGTTGTGTTATTTCAGCCTGCGACCAGGTTCTCGTGCGTTGCAGCGGGAGCAAAGTTCATGAGCAAAGTCGCGAGAGATGAGTCAGCGAGCGAAGCAAGCCGGTGAGGGGCCTGGTAAAAAAAATGAGAGCCTGCACGAAAGGCACATACTGTTTTCCCAATACAGCGCGTTCGCCCACGAACGCAGCATTCTGATTGGTGAAAAATGACAGGTCCTATTAATATGACCAAAACCAGCAGCGATTATCAAACACAAACGTGGCGTCCATGTAGGAATCCAAGTGTGGGATTTGTCCTGAAAGCTCTTTTAAAAACTTTTCTTCGAAGCAAATATCGTGGTCGATCTAAAACAGGAACATGGTAAAGCTGTGAATTGTCTTTTAGAGGGAAGGGATTTTTTTTTTCGGTTATGCCAACTGGATGCGGTAAAAGGTTTATATTTCAACTGTTTGCAACTGCAATGACGATCAAGAAAGTTCGCCATGTACAACCTTCAGATACTGTAGTGTTAGTGACTTATGCTAACCAGCATAATTCAGGATCAGATAAATGAGAGAAAATCACTTGGCTTAGATTGTGCCGCGATTAAAAATGTCAAAGATTTGTCTAACGTTGCCAGCGGCAAAACACAAGTATTATTTGCATAACTAGAGCTAAAAGAACTAAAAGTCTCCTCGTGCAGTTTGCTGTCATATTTGTTGATGCATGTTTTTCTCAGTTTCTATTGGCTAATTATTGGACACATCTAGCTAGCGAGTTGTCAAAATCTTGGCACCTTCCGAGGGGCTGCATTCAGAAAACAACATCGTCATTAAAGGCTTTCACTCTCACCGGCTCGCTTCGCTCGCCGACTACGCTTTCTTCGTTCGCCGACGGCTTTGCTCGTGCCGCCAACGATGATAGCCTGTTCGCAGACTACCTCGTCCGCTGCCTGATCACGAAGTATTCACCGAAATTATTATTAGCACACGGATAACGAGAATATAGAAACCATCACTAAATGAAAAGTTTCACACCGCTCGCTGAAAAGGTGTGTGTTAATTTTTTCTATTCTAGGTATTTCGACCGACGCCATTAGATGGAGATGAAATTATGTACTTTCCACTTAACGGAACCAAGATGCAAACTGTAATATTTTATCCTTCTGAATGGAATGGTCATATCTGCATGAGGATAGAGTTATATGGATGTGTACCAGGTATGAATATATGCGAATCGAGAGCAAATGAAACTTACTATATATTTGTAATGGATGGTCGTGCAATAGCCCTTTTCACGGTTAATTTTTCTCATTTGCATTACAATGTAATCCAACGTGGATGCGAAGCAATTTCGGGCTAAAACTACAAAATAGCCCGAAATTGCCTCACATACATGCTAGATTTTATTGTAATGCAAATGAGCAAAGGTAACCGTGAAAAGGGCTATTAAACGCGTCAAAACGATGAAGATTCTAGGAATGCAAATCAACCTATTGATTAAGGTTTTACTGGCCATCATTCGATAAAGCGCGTGGTAATTCTGACAAGTTTAGGACTAGTAGGTGCAACGATTGTTTAATACAAGGCTCCGTCCAGACTACGTCGGGGAAACTTGGAAACGGCGTTTTCACTCTCCCGATTTGAAAGCGCGTCAAATGTTTTTCGTTAACACTACGCCAGAGACATTTAAAAACGCAACAATAACCGGCCATTTTGGATTTGACCTCGGGCAGGGAAATCAGATTATTGTGACGTCACCTTTTTCGAAAACCTCCGTTTAATAAAACGGGAAGCCTGGCCTTTTCAAATCCTTCTTGCTTGAAGAGCGGGTTTTCTCAAAGCTCCGTTTACTTAACGGATTAGTGTGGACGAAAGGCCCAACCGTAGGAATAAAGCTGCGTTTTCCAATTTCTCCGGCGCAGTGTGGATGGGGCCTAAGAGACGTAATCATTGCCGGTTTAAATGTTTTTCTTAACTACGTTTGTTTTATCGAGCACAAGATTAATATTTTTGTGGCAAATGATCAACTGTTAACAATTTTCCTTAGTGGATGGAGGCTATACTCCTTGGTCAAATTGGACTTATTGTTCCAGTTCATGTGGTAAAGGGACCAGCGTTCGCTACAGAACGTGTTCTGATCCTGCTCCGGCTAATGGCGGTAAAGACTGCATCGGAGAATCAATCCAGATCAAGGAGTGTGTAGGAACATCATGCCCAGGTGCGTATTCCACCCTTACTCTCATATTCCTTTCATATGTGTTAAAGAAATTGCGCGTACGAGGTTACGTACTCTCTAGCTTGCTTATGAAAACGCGCTTGGTATACGGCTGATGCCCGTGAGAAACCGGGAGAAACCGCACTGTTTTGAGGTCGCACTCTGATTAGGACAGGGCCTCTCAATTCACTGGAGACTACATTGCATACTCGCGAAAAGCTATTTAAAATGCAATGGCGCAACTATTATCTTACGTACCAACACTTAATTGTCGGTACCCAATACTCAATACTCAATACCCCGCACACGTAGGATAATGGATGTGCCATTCTCAACAAAATATATTGTTGATTGTTATTTAATAAAGCCAAAATTCTTGGGTTAGACACTACAAGACGCCAGTCTGTTTAAAAGCTATCTCTTTTTTTGTTGTTGTTAAGTACGAAAGAAAAGACTTTTATCATCTCGTTTTGGTGGGGCGGTGGTTTGGACAGAGCTATTCCGGGTACCGTACATAAATATTAAATGAATATTATAATACGGTGCAACGTTACATAAAGTTTTCGCTCAGCAACAAAGTACCCGCTAGTTCAGTGTGAAGGCTTCTTGTTTTACATTACTTTCTCATTTTATTGATAGTTGATGGCGGTTTTTCTAACTGGTCGAACTGGACTCGATGCAGTGTCTCCTGTGGGACTGGATTCGAGTTACGCCAACGAACTTGCACTAATCCATCCCCTATGCATGGCGGGAAACTTTGTGAGAGTAGCTCTTCCGTAAACGTTCGAACCTGCTTCACAGTAGATTGCAATCCGCAAGGTAAATGTTGCTTTTTTCAGCTTTTCTTTGCAGAGTTGTTGAGTGATTGAAATGGCATATTAGCCAAATATTTAGCAGAAAATACCTTATGCTTCTCCCATGTCATCAATGTCAGATGGCTGTTTGCAAACGCTCATTCTGACAGCTGATTTGAAAGCCACTCAAAATTGTAGCCTAAGATATAGTACAATTTACTGGTAGTCTATCAAAAGGGGAAATAACCGCGACGGGATATTTTTTTCTATAAATACAAATTCTCGTTTCTTTTGCCATAGTTGGTAGTTATACAGGAAGATTATGTTAACGTTTCGATGTTAATTTTCTAGGGGACCCTGCCGACACCGTAGCACGCTCATCAGACGACGGGAAAGACAAAAATAAATACTGTAAGTTACATCGCTTTAATCGCAGGCGTAGCAGATTTCAAATAATTTTCTTATTAAGAACGTTCGCGGCCAAAATGTTCCTACGTACATATAACTTTTTTCACTTTCCACGCATGCGCAGTAAGGCAAAGATCAACTTTGGCTGAAAAGAAAAACAATATGGGGGGTCGCCGGCGTGCTCGTTCGTTTTGAAGTAAGTCTCATTGAAGACCTTGCGTTTTTAGAAGCTTTTGCTATTTTGAGACGATCTTAACACACGTCGACTACCAGGAATTGAAGAAGCTGCATTGGTAAAATTAAGATCAGGTATACGTACTCAATTCAACACAACTAAGTCCACGAAGTAACCTTTTGTACCGGAGCTCCGGTGGCCCGAAGGGCCGCCAAGCGGAGCCCCATATTCATATGGGAAAGAAAAGGAAACCCACGAGTTAATTTTCTCATGGTTATCATGGCTAGCGGTATTGCTTGTGGGCGCGTACGCACGACGACGACGACGGCGACGGCGGAGTTGCCCAACATGGCGGCCATACTCCAAATAATAGGCTGAAAGAGACATGCAGCCTTGGTTTACCGTGTACTTCCTTGATATTGGACATTCATGTTATGATCAATTGACACCTGTCAATACAAGGTGTCCGCTCACCATTATCACGTGACCACATCGCGGGTTCAGGTTTACAGCTCCACGAGGTCACGTGTTTTCTTGAAGTTGACCGCTGACCAAGCGCTGGTTATCGATTGGATCGCGGGCTCATATTGGGTTAGCTTGTTGGAAACAGGGCAGAATTGCTCGGAAGCCGGTTTACGCTAACCCAGGATTAAAAGTTAATCGAATTATAACTTTTTCTTTTATACAAATGTGTTTTGCTGTTTTGTTTTGTGTATATGGTGATTATTAAAACTCAAAACAGAAGGCCAAACAATATACAGAAACCTCACCACAAAGTTACAAAACTCACATCAAAATTCTACCTTTTTCTGGGTTAGCTTAATCGGGCTTTGAAAAACTTGGCCCAGGAGCTACGCTTTTGGGCTGGCCTAAATCTATATATTAGTTGATGTCGTTCGTCGAGGTAGAATAGGCCTTGGCAAAGAACACATAATAACTTGCCCCTCCAAATTCCAAGAAAACTATGGTCACACGAGAACAAAAAATTCGATATATTAGTAACTTCTCACGGACAGATGTCTTCCTTAGCGTGCGCTTGTTGTACAACGTGATGTGACGTTGCGATACGAACTGCGTGTGCAGTAAAGATGCGCGGTAACAATCCTCCGTGGGAAAAAAGATGGCGACTGGTACATTTACCCATAGCTCTTAGCGCACGAAAACCCTTAACAACGTTCATAAAAACGTCCAAAAACGTTATAAAATCTTCAAAACTAAGCTACTCAATGTCCTTAGTACAGGGACAAATATTGTAAAATTTGGGCTTTCTTTGTGCCCTGTAGGCTGTGTTAGGTTCGCAAGGCATTTTGGTAAAATGTACAGCCGCCATCTTTTTTCCTACGGTGGATTGGCATGAGCCGACCTAACCATGTGTAATCGAGTCTGCTGTTCTTTTTTTTGTTGTTGTTGTTTTTGCTTTAGTTATTCCTATGTTGCTGTTAGCGGTGGCTTTGACCCTTGTTATCGTCATTTCAGTGACTATAATCTGTGTGACGCACAAGAGATATGAACACAACAGGTAAGGGTCAGAGATGAAAAAGAGTTCAGTTATATAGCGTACTCAAGGACCGTTTTGATATGGCTGTAAATTTATGCATTTTTCCTATATTTTTACCAGTGTTTTCTTTGGTTACAGTTTTAAATGTAAAACTGAACAAGTACGCTGATAAAAAAAAAATGGTTTTACTACTTTCCTACGACTTTATTTAAGACAGACCGCCACCGCGGACGAAACTTTGGGGGAATCTCGATCGCGTGTGAAATTTTTTGATTGAATTATTAAAATTGCAGACTTTTCTAGAATGCATCAACGAAGATTTGCCAATAACGGTAGCTGTTCCTCGAATTGTATATGTTAAAAATTGTTTCATGTTTAACTTGGGTCTATCGAGTTATGGATGGACGCAGGCGTTTGAAATGCATAAGTGGTACAGGGTATTAAGACTTACCCGAGGCATCGCCACAATCTAGTTCCCAGGGATTTTCTGACATAGAAATGGGAAGAAGCCCTGGGAACAAAATTGCATCTCTGGCGTCTGGTCTGACAGTGCTGTCAAACTTGAGCGTCGATAACTTGATAGACGCCCAGCCAAAAGCATGAACCAATATTTTACATTTGATCACAGTGGAGCGATCATGAATGTAAGTGATAAACAAAGTAAGCGCTTTCCATAGGCCAATCAACCAAAAAATCCGAAAATTTCGAAACGGGAACAAATGGGTAGGGAAATCTCCTGGTAAAGTTTCCAGGAAATCCAAGTGTGAATTTGGCTAAAGGTTGACATAGAAAAAGCAAAAGAACTTTTCCGAGATAACCGAGTTGACAATGCTCAAATGGGCGATTTTGTATTAAAATTGCAATAGAACCTCGTTATATCGAACTTGGTTGCTTGGAACTCCCAACTAATTTGACTCAAATAATTTCCCTTGCATATACTTTTTTAGTCACTTACTATCGGTTACATCTGGAATCATTTTTTGTCTCCCTTTAGAGTTCGAGTTAGCGAAGTTCAACCTTAACTAGAAAATACTGCCGTTGTCTTCAGTTTTGTTACTCAGGTTCATATGTTATTCAGCTTAATTATACGTGAACAGACGTAGTTTATGTTAAGTTATTTAAGAATGTTCATGAATAAAAAAAAGTGAATACTGAGTTTGTAGTCCTTATTCTCTTGCATAAAATCAACACGTACGATGAAATATAGTCTCTAACATGCAGTTGAACATCAAATGGGATTTCAAATCTCTACAAATTATTGATTTCTATGTAATGTAAACACAAAAACAAAAACGCACAGAGAGCACACGTTGTAACGTACATATAGAGGAACGACAGGAAATGCATCGAATACGCGTTGAGGAAAACACGAGGTAGGTGGTTTGGACCATTAGTTTTGAATGGGGTAGGGTGTGGGTGGGCAATTTTCCGGCGCATGAAAGTTTTTTCTCACCTTTATGTTGTGCATAGCCGTACGGGCATCTTCGGACTGCGGACCCGAAAAATTTACGCAATGCCCGAATACGTGAGTGTTGAAATCGGGATGCAAACACACTCAAATTGTATGAAAACAAACTAGTGAGGCACTCTCAGATAGTGCAGAGTGTTATGCAGGGCTGTCATTACGTTTTGAGTCATCTGCTGCCTGTGTGTAACTTGTTAGTTTATTTGAATTGTGCCAGCTTAGTGAGCAATAGGCAAGTTCATCCATAACATTAGGGACCACCAAGCATACTCTGCTTTAACATGTGTTATGGGCTTAAATGTCAACCCAATAATCTACAGCAGTTGATCTAGTCAAACCTTGATCAATAGTCATTTGTGTAATGTTATCATTGTGAGTGTGCACTCAATAGAGTAAAACAACTTGACATCACTTACTTCAACACAAATTTATATTTTTTACCCCTAATGTTTTTAATGGTAAACAGCAAGATTTTACAGTAACTGTGGTGGACATTCGCCATGCTTCCACACGGTACTAAGTAAATTAACTTAGGACTATCTCAGCGTTCCGAGCAGGTCACATTATTGGCAGTTTCTGCTAATTGCAATACTACAAATACTATGCCTTGTTGTTTACAAATGACACATTGACCATATGTCCAGTAACAGTTCTTGGACTGCGCAGCTCACATCACATAATTATCTCAAAACAATAAGCGTGGCTGAGTATTTCAGCAGACCCAAGTTCAACTCCTTGGCCAAGCTTGTAAATAGCCAACTGGTTTGCCTTCAGCCAGTTAGGGTTTTTAACCTTGTTATATTTGACCGACTTGAATCATTTGTTACTGACATTGAATTACTTAGTCCACTAGCCTTTATGCTTTGTAAACTGACCGAGGATAAATTAGGGTTATTTATTTAATATGTTAACTATATCAATGACAGTAACTTGGTTAACTGATGTCTGTTCTTTTACTTTCCACCTTGTGTACCACATGTACAGCTAACATTGTGTAATATGCCTCGGCACTGTTTTTGAGTAAGCTCTTTAGTGTCTTTTTACTGGGTGAAGAAGACCACCCAAGTGACTTTCCATACTTGTAGATGGGCATGTATATTCAGAGTCCCATTTGTGGTCATTCTTGCTTTAAGACACAGCACAGTCTGATTTGCACAGATCTTTTTGCAGATGACTTGAACAGCATATTTAAAGTGACTTCCATAATCGTTTTTGGAATTCTTCTTAGTAATAGAAAAGTAGTGCCTGTAAATAGCTTACCTTGGCACGTTGATGTTAGGGAAACAAATCTTGACCTCACTCTACCGTATGATAAGGGAGACAATTCGTCTAAAAATTCATATAAAGCAAAGTTTGTGGTGAATCTGTTTCCAATAATGTCACGTTATACAGTGTTTGGAATGTTAAGGTTATATTAATCGAAGCCCACCTTGAAGAGTACTCATCTTTTCACACCTCACGCTTTGCCGTCGGATCTCTCCAATAGAAACAGTTAATCCTGACAGAATCAAGAATTAATAATAATTTTATCATAAATTGTTAAGGTGGCTCACAACAGCGTACAGCAACTTCCAGAACTAATTCTTTGGTGGGTCTTTACAACCACTTTTACCAGTTGATTGGCCTTCATTGATGGCATCAAATAGGTAGTTGTTCTTTCAAACGCTTTGTTTCACCAGTATTCACTATCGAATTGTGATCAGCATGATACGATACAACTTAAAGCAAGGCCTAGAAAGTTCTTCAAAAGAGATTCAAATACACCTTAATTGTTTATAAATTAATATACAATGTATTGGGCTAATTAAAATTCCGATTAATTTAGGGTTTCGGCTGGTTATACTCTTGCTTTCGTTCTTCAGCTTTATATTCTATTTTGTAAATGTGCTATTTGCCGGATTTGAAATATATCGTGCTATAGTTCAAAAATATTTTATCCTTCTCCTGTGGTTTTTAAAACCAGACTTAATACCTTGAACATTACATGTATGTGCGTATCTAGCATGTCTAGCAACGTTCCTGACTGAGTCGATCTGGAATGATCTTGTTTTAAAGCAAATGAAAAACGTTAACCGCGAAAAGGGCCATTGCTAACATGAGACAAATAAAAACTAAGTTAGCCGCTTTACCTGCTGGGTTTGTGACGGACCATAATAAGGATAAGGCATCTGACTACGATTCAGGAGATTCCAGGTTCGAATCCTAGCGGGGTCGATTTTTTTTCCCGTCAGGTATAAAAATTTAAATGCACTCGAAATATCCGAGTCATTCATAATAAAAGTGTAGTCGTTATTTTTCGAATAGTTAGTTTTCCCTTTTAAGCATTAACCGGGATAAAAATATACTCTTCATTTTAGTTTTGAATAACTGCTCTCAGCCAAAAAGTCTCTTTTTTCAGTGATCAAAGCGTATAAACAATTGTTAACATCAGATATAAATTAAAAAAAACATTAATTGTACTATGTCCGGCCCCGTGGCCCAATGGATAAGGCATCTGACTACGAATCAGGGGATTCCAGGTTCGAATCCTGGCGGGGTCGACTATTTTTCTTACAGTGAGCAACACCCTCCAGAAATAAGACTTTGTAGGTCTTTACAGCCACTGTTTACCATTTGATCGGTCTTCATTAAATAGCATCGAACATGTAATTATTTTAAAATAATGCTTTAAAAATACACAAGCAATTAAAACCTAAGGATCCAATGTCCCGATGTATCGGCGACCTCATGACGCCATTATCAAGGAATGAATAAAGTAACATGTAAAATAACATGTAATTGTTCTTTTCAAACGCTGTATTTTACCATGGACATAACAGTTCTGGTCACAAAAACCTTAATTCTAGCTTTAAGTATCTTTAACTTGAACGAGCTCGGTGACCCACTATACCTTATCAAATTGAGATCAACAATGGTAAGATACATTCAGGGCCACCTTAAAAAAGAGCTAATAAAGAGCCAGAATTCAGATTAATGACCCATTAATTAATGGGTTTTGACACGTCATACTGTCGCTTTAGTTATTTAGCACTGTATTCTGCTCTGTAAACCCTGGTTCAGCCCACGCATTCGCATAACGGCAGTGAAGACGCCCACGATGCTTGTGTCGCGACACAAGCATGATCACGTGGGCATGCACAGAAATGATAATTGCTTTATTTTCGGTTCCGCTCCTCCTCACCTCGATACAGTAAAACAAGCTTTTAAGATGGCGGGCTTTCGCTTATGCTTATGTTTATGCTTTCAGCAGCGCGGTCACATGTGACATAAGCATAAGAGAAAGCACAAGAAAAACAGAAACTTTTGTTTCGTTTTAATTTGCTTGTGCTTATGCTTGTATTGGTGGTATCCTCACTACTATTATGCTTATGCTTGTGCTTATGTCGTAGTGAAAACCAGGCTTAGTTTTTTTTGCTGCTTTTAGAATGATCGTGTTATATCTAAAAATATATTATAAATTTTCTTAGGGGCACGGTGATTAAATGTATGTTACAGTTAGCGTGTCTGACAACATTCTAGAGTCGATCAAGGAGTGTGAAATTTTTTAACAAAGTTAGGCCCATAAGGACCCATTTTTTTTTTGTTTCAATACGCCTACCTTTGAACCAGAGCTTGCTAATTTTTTTTTTTTTTTTTGGTACCAAAACGTGCCAAAACGTATTCTGGAAATGACGTAAACCATTTAAATGCATTCACAAGTTCTGAGTCATCACGCATAGCTAAGTTGACGAAACATATCGGTGGACAAAATATCACTGACAAGCGTCTGAACGACATATGTCCGTTGCAAAACTCTTATAGGCCACAATGATGCTGTTAGAGACGAGTATATACGCATTTATCTGCTTTGCTTTAACCATAAAAGGACTTGTCATTGCTCATCCAGAAGGTAAATATCTTCAATTGACTTTCTTGGTCAATACGCAATAATAACAATGAATCTTAACAATTAACTTTGCGATCTTATCAGTAAAGGCCAGTTTTTTCTTTATTCCGCTGGGTTTTAATAGTTTTACATTATTTACGGTGCTTGGTTGAACTTGTGCCGAATAGGACGCCTTTTTTTATCTGGTCTTGACGTGCGATACCAACGGTTAAATAATTTCGGTATTCGTGCAGTGAGATCATTTTGCATGCATGGTTCATTAACACTGATGCACTAAGCAAAATACGAGCACTTTCAGCAGCTCAGACAGTTTTATAAACCGAAACACCAATTTGGGCGACAAATGCCCGTATTTGCAAAACAATTTCTAGCATTAGTGAACTCGTTCAAGGTTTCATATTAATAGCAATTGATTTTCTTTTCAGGAAAATTTTTCGATAGCCCGATTAGCCTACAGTGCAATATTCTGCTGTCACATCTTTTAAATTTCTTAGCTAACCTTGCTGCTTAGACCCACATTATCGTTTTAGCATAATTGTATTTCGAAATTATTTCCAATTGTCGTTTGTGGACGCCATTATATTACAGTTTTGATTGAGAGCCCAGAATGAAAGTCGACTTGTTCGACACGGTAAGGGACGTGTTGCGACACAGCAGGGTCTACCTTTTGTAAAAAAAGCCGGAGCCTTTCACTAAAAGGACAAAGCCAATCATCAAGATTTACAAGAGAAAATTTATAATCTTGTTTGTACTCTTTTACGTTAACCAACTTCAACTGTGCTTAATGCTCTAATTTCTCCATCCGTAAAATATATATCTCTGATCTCAACCACAGCTAGATACAGTAGACTTGTTGTTAACTTCGCTTTCTAACAGCTTTTGTCGCAGGAAATGTGTGAAATACTTCAGACAATCCAATATTAGCACAGAGACTTATCGAGATAAATCCCGGTCTTAACAATACTTATTTTAGACTGCAGTGCTGAAACTGAAGAGACACGCGAGGTACACTCGTTTACAGGCGTGGTTGTAATCGTTTCTTTAGGGTGCCTGAGATACACATAAAGTTCTGTCTCCTATCCAACCATTATCAATTCTGATGGTCTTCCTATCTTAGTTCACTGTTGTCGAAATGCTTCCTTTAACATTCGTGCATCACCATTCAGGAGTTTCCGATCTTATAAGGTTAATATCTGGAGCTGGAAAGGGCTAATTAACGATTTCTTTTAAAATACACACTCGAGTTTTTTACGATCCTGTAGTAGCAAGACTTACGCCATTAATTAGATGTACCTAGGAGGTATTTCATTGTTTATATATTTTAAAGTTTGCGTCGTTTGTCGTTTATTAATTATTTTGTACTGCCTCGGGGGTACTTACTAACTCAGGCTAGACTAGTTTTATTAAAAGGCGTTCAAGAATTTTCTAGATGTTATACTTGTCGTGGTATAGTATTAACCCTCTAATCTCGTGGCAAAAGTGCGTGCGACATTTACAAGGAACGTCGGCAAGGCTGCACCCAAGTTGTCTTGCTAACTACTTGTCAAACTCATTAATCATGACCGTGACGGTGGTTTCGATACCCGGTCTTAATTAGCATAGACTTTGACGATTGAAGATATATCAAACACTCGAGACCGTGTTTCATCGGCTATCCAGACACCTCGAATTTCGTCAAAAATACTCCGCTGCGCGTCGTATTTTTAACTGTCTTCTCGGTGTTTGGATATCCTGATGAAACACTGTCTCTCGTGTTTGATATATTACGTACGTTCTAATTCGCTACGCTCAACGGAACGTAAATTATTTTCCTCTTAAAAACATAGATAAATAAATACAATAAATTGATGGTTGGATGCTCAGGCAGTCCAACAACTGACGTTTATTCAAGATTCACTCCAACAATCATAATAATTTCTCGGAAATATTAGCTTGTCAAGCTACTCTGAAATTCGAGCTTAAATAAAGTGTATGTATGTATGCATGTATGTGTAACACAAATAAACTGCATCGGCCTAAATAAATACTAATTTATAAGCCAAGCTGCCTAGTTACTTGTAAACGCTTAGAAACATCTTCAAGAATATACATATCTTTTGCAGTATCGGACTTCCACCGTCCGTGAAGCTCGAGTACTCTTTCTGAAAGATTAGGATTATAACTAACGGCAGAGGCGGCTCCACCAGACCTTAAACTATGAAGACCGTACAATTTATGATCCACCCCTATTTCCTTAAGGCACTTTTTAATGATTTCCTCACATCTGGTATATGATAATTTAACTCCATATAACTTGTAAGAATTGGTGGACTTAAATAATCTTACCGGACGGAAAAGAGCAACTGAACTGGAAAGTTCAATATTACACATGGAAATATACCTTTCTAAAAGTGCAACCGGGCAATACACGCTAGTTAACCTCATAATATAAACATAATTACCCTCGCGATAAATGTCATTTTTAGCCCTGGGAACAGACACTCTAAGATGATCAGGAAATTATTCAAGATGCGCGGGCGCGATGTTACTAAGTTCATCATAACAAAAAAAAACCCGCAAAGCCTAACGAGGAGATACAAGCAACACGTATGTTCTTAAGATTAGCAGAAGGACCAGCAAACTTATCAATAATACTCTTAATAATCTCAGCGGATGTAGGCGCCTTTTTAACACTAACTGGCTTATCACGCCTATCAGCCTCCAACAAATTATGACAAATAGAACTATCCAACGGATTGGCGCTGTTACTTGGACCGAAGAGTGAAACCACTTAAGAGCTGCGTGAGTCATAACTAAAGAAGCATATGAGCTAGAAGTCTTATAAACCTTAAAAAGATAAGGAACCATAAACGTAACAGGAAATGGAGACACCGGCCGAACCCCGGAAAAATTACAATATTCAATAAACTTCAAAATCTCTTTCTTATATCTCTTCGTTGTAGAATCCGCTTTAGACTTCAGTAAAGTCGAAATAAGCTCTCTGGCTTTACACTAACCGGTATGCACCTCCAACCGTGGTCTGAGAGAAACGTCTGTAACGAGAAAACAAAAGAAATAACAGAAAATATGAACCGTCACTGAAAACACTCACATGCTGCAAAAATATTTCTGCTTGAACACGACAAAACGGCAAGCGCCTACACAAAAACATTGTAATAATACCAATGCCGGCCAGTGCCTCTATCCACAAAAAACATTGTGACAATACCAAACTCAGGCCAATGCCTCTTATCCACAAAAAAAAAAAAAAAAAAAAAAAAACATTGTAATAACACCAAATCAGGCCAGTGCCTCTTATCCACTGAAAAATACATGGACAAGCGTCCCATGTAAATAAAGCTATAGGGACTTAAGAAAACTTCATACGAACAACCAAGATGAACCCAGTGAACCTATCACTACCCAAAAACGAATTGGTGTTACGCCCTTGCTCTAAAGCGGTAGCACCACAACACTTACAATCTACTACAAATCTAGACAATTTTCTAGAAATAATGGGCCAGAAATATGACGACGGCCAAAAGGGCACGACTATAGTGGCAATGGCCTTAGAAACGTGCAAATGATGAATAGCTCTAGCAATCAGGCTTGCAGGAGGGACAACAAGGCAATTTTCGCCTTCCAAACTTTGCGCGAAAAAATCCACCCCGCTACAACCTGGGTTCCAAAATCTAGAGAAAAACTTGCCAACCTTCTTATTATAATAACTAGCAAAACAATCCACTGAATGTACCCCCCATCTTTCCACTAAAGACATGAAACAATCGACTGAAATCTGCCAATCATCTAAATCAATGATTCGGCTAATATAATCGGCTCTCTCAATTTCAGTGCGAGGGATCCACTGGACCTCTAACTCTATACCATTATTGGCACAGAACTGAAAAATCTCCAGCGCAATAGCATGTAAATCACTCCTGATAGTGAAAAAATATTCAAGGTACACCAACCTCTATTAAGCGGCCAACCTCTATTAAGCGGCCACCTCCAATCTCCCCCCGAGAGTAGCCCACTGTATTATATGTAAACCAAAAATAATTGCAAAGCGCGAAAAGACCTAGGTACGAGTTTAGCGTTACAGTATTTACGCATGGCGTGTACGGGTAATGGTTAACTATTCATTCTTTTCATTGCTTAATTTAATCTCTTCCTACTAAACAAGATTGTGTGCTCCCTGTGGTTCCAAGCCTTACGGAGCCTTACGTATTAGGATAGAAATTGTCCTACCCCTACCCCCTAAAATGGGATGACAGCATTGCGTGACCAACAAACAAGGAACCGCTGGAAGCAAGGATTCGAACAGCAATAGACAGGGGCACCCAACGACCGTTTTCTCTCTAATGCTGTTAGATGCTGTTTTAGGCTATCTGGAGTACTTTTAAAGCTCTGTAGGTTAATTTTAGGTTGCACTAAAAAAATTTTATCTGTTCGGATATTCTAGGGGAACTTGAGTATTCTCGCATTTATTAGGGCTTTTTTGTCCATTTCCCGAAAACCTTAGGTCTTATCGCCTTTCCGAAAATGATAGCTGACCTTTTTTCGGTACTCAAAACGACATTTTCAACAGTCCGAAAACAACAGACATTAAATTTCTCATATCACGAAAGTTCGAGGTGCCAATTCTCTCAAGAAAATCAGAGGGGATTAAAGGCCTTCCGAACAGATAATTTACCGAAACGATCCGTTGGGTGCCCCTGAATAGATCAAACGATGATCAAACGTAATATTTTGGTGCAGTGCAAAGCAAGCAACTATCTACAAATCACTCAGCCGTTTTTGACTTAGATGCAGTGGTGATCATATGTGTCGAAAGAGGGTCATAGATTCGTGGTATTCGACCATTAAATAAGCTGACAGTTGGCGATGTACATCGGACGTTGTGTAAACAAAAGCAAACTTCTGCTTTATGTGCGACGAATGGTGACAGAAACACGTCAAATCGGCTTTTGGACCTACCTTTTACGGCAAATAAGGTTAGAACATTTCGAAATTATCAGCTCTGTGTCTATTTCGACTTAATATAGCTCAAGACATGTGGCGCGTGCTAAAATATATGTCTAACCCGTAAATTGAAATTTGACGACGGATGGTCAAATATCCGCATTTTTAACGTACTGTTTGAAAAGCTCTCGCGTCGCTCGCGATCATTTGCCCAAATAAATTTTTACAGGAATATGTAGACCATCCTTCTGCGACTCAACCACCAGAAGCTTAATCCGTTTGAAGATTTCGCACATGGTGAAAATCAATTATTTTTAATGAAGTACTTTTAAGTGAGTGAAATACATGTCTTCGAAATTTAATTATTTTGCACCCAACAAAAACCGCAACATTCCCTAAAATCGACCCAGTACACAATTAAACATTGCACAAAAATATTTCAGTGTTTTATAGACGGAAGAATGATGTGGTTGTGCATGCGAGGCTCTCAAACTTGTTTAATAAAATGATGCGTCAAATGACGATTTTAACGGAATTAGGTAATTTGCATATTTCTTTGAAATTAAAGGATATTTTGCCAAAAAAACTATCCAGTAGTTTTTGTCATGCCCTAGCCTATCTACATAGGAATATGAGCGAAATCGAATTTTCGACCCTTGCCGCGAAATTAAGAATTTGTCTGGTTTTTACAGGCAGGCACTCTTAATTCGGAAGTAATGTATTTTATTTAATAATAGAAAAGCCAACAATTCCAGGCAAAAAGAGTGTTGTTTCTTTGACTCAGTAAGTTTTTTTGTTTTTTTGTTTGCTTGTCTGTCTGTCTGTTTGTTTGTTTGTTTGTTTGTTTTTGACTGCACAGGGAGTTGTTTTTCACCAATATGCTGGAATTTGCTAATTTGTTGAATCTCGCGGAAACGATTGGAAGTGAATGGGTTATTACTACTGCCTATAAAATGTTATGAAGCAATTGATTCTTGCGTCAGCTGTGCGTTCATCGAGACATGAAGCACTAGGGAAGTTTGGAGAACACTCAAGAAGCTGGAGTTGAGCATCTTTCTTGCTCTCCAAACTTCCCGCGTGCTTCATATCTCGATGAACACACGTCGACACGTGAATCAATTCATAATATTTGAATTAACTTGCAACTTGGGATCATTTAAAACGTTTCTAATACAAAGACCTATTAGCATTTTTTCCACAAGCAGTTATAAGGAGTGGCTTTAACGCCATTCCTATGTCATGAGCAAGCAGTACTTTCATAATGTGATCTTATTTGGTTATTTGAAATTAGATGTTTCGGTTTAGAATGAGTTACAATGAGAGGAACGCTCTGGGGCCTCATTTTCATAATTTCGAGATTAGTACGATACTTGGCGACTTCTACACGCATTTTCCTTGTATTGTTCTTTAGCAGTCTGAACCTTTTAAGAGTTTCACTAGCAGATTTATAGGCCTCATAACAGTAGCCAACAAAAGCCACGCCAGAGAAGTATGCAGCTCAAGATCGCCACAGGATACCCAGTGGAAAGAAAGCTCGCACAAGTGGCTAGGCTTTGGTAGATTGTGCTCGAAAAAAAAGCTTATTATGCTTTTAGCAGTGCTCATATTTTTTAGAAATTATGCCAAAATTATGCTACTTTCTGAAAATTATGCTCTCTGTCACCGAAGTTATGCTACTTGGATTTTAAGGAAAATAAAGATCGCCAGTAGCTTAACTCTATCAATTTTGACTTTAATGAACATTCAGACAGTCCAGCTTCCAGTCTTACAGTCTTCAGCATGGCAAATACGCATGTGCGCACCTCGAAAAGCCAAATGATATCCAAATCAACCATTTCTGGGTTCTGAATCCGGGTCAGAAAGTTACTTGTATATACTTGTTTTAGACGCCATCCAGGTAAAGCCCTCAGTTTAGTATAAAGACAACTATGCATGTTGTTAATCTCTCTGATATCGGTTATTGTACTGAAGCATTACACAAGCCTGTAAATAGTCCACGAAAGCATGCTCTTGTGAATCATTGAACGATGAGTTAAGAATAGAGAATACTCGTTCAGCGGCTGCAGAGTCTAGAGATTGAAGCTCTCGGTACGGCACTGGGAGTGCTGGAAGTGCTGGGAGTGGAATCAGTGGATGTACTCGAGGACGACGCCATCTTTGATCTAAGGCCTGAGGGGCCGAGCCGCCGAGCCATAAGCGTGGTGGCCTGAGGAGAGTCTCAGCCTCTCAGATATGTACGGGGTGACCTAGCTAGAGTCTTCCAGACCTCGATATTTTCCAATAACAATACAGAAGTAAAGTACAAACTGAATTATTCTAGAACTATGATGGGTTTTTTTTTTGTTTTCAAGGCATAAAAGCTCGGATTGTGCTAGCAGTGCTAAACTGAAATAAAAGCTTTAAATTATGCTCGTTTTTCTAAATTATGCTAAAAATTATGCTAGCACAATCTACCAAAGCCTACAAGTGGCACCACTAACAAAACTGCTGGTAAGATGTCACATTCTGTGGTGTATTCCCCGCGATATCCTTGTAAATACTGTCAGTCAATTCATCGAGGACCTTGGCTTAGTCACTGAGTTTTTTCATTAGCCTCTCAATATCGTTTACCATTTTCGTCGTGTTAACTTGTTTCCACTGTTCTTCATTCTGCTTGTGTAGAAAATCTTTGACGTAAATTAATTCCTTTTGCACCAATTTTAAAGGCTCATTCCGAGAATGATCCTCTGTTGGAGAAAACAGCAAGAACGGGATGAACAGAGCTGGTCGAAAGCGACATCGGAAGTACTCCCGGTCTTGATGAAACATTTTGAACATTTTGAAGAGGAGTATATGTTTCCCCTGGATCTTTTGTTTTCCCGTTGTTTGATCACCGTGGATTGAAAAAAACAGCGAACAATATTTATGCCCGTTCAGCGCCGGTGATGCGACGAGAAAAAATGGTCCTAGAATAAAAGGCATTCCGTACAAGGTCTGGGGCCAAAACATTATAGCGGAGCTGGGTCGCCAAGCGGAGCACTATAACTATAGGAAGAGAACCACATGCATGCATAGAAATAGAAAACCATACAACTGTTTTCTCATGATCAACACGGCTAGCGACATCGATCGTGGGCGCGTGCACGCGCCCAGCAACCAAAAAACTAACGCCAACGCACATGGTGACCATGCTCCAGCTAATAAGTCATGCAAGTCATGCAGCTTAGGTTTACAGCGTACATCTTTGATATATGACAAACATGTTATGGTAAATTGACACCTGCCCAAACATATCTGTACATTGTTTCCTTCCCTCCATCCTCTCCCATTTCATATATTCTTTCCCAGTCTGTCTCATTATCTCATTCTAAGCGTACTTGACAGCATTTAACAAGTTTAATATTTGTCGTGAGTTCGGCAGGGTTCATAACCAGTCCGAAAATCTACAAATATTGGACAATTTTTCTGCTATTCCAGACCTGGAGAAAGTATGGAAATGAATTCTGGAAAAGCCAAGAGTCAAACTTTATCCCATCCTCAGCTCATTCCCTAACCGTTGTCTTCCGGTCGAGTGCGAAGCTAGCACACTTCAGGGGCTGGGAACGGGCTGTCGGTACCACGTTCAACTGAATCGCTTGGAAGGTGGCGCTTGGGTTCTAGGCTGTTCAAGTTTCAGCGTTGAGGTTATTCAATGACGTCTGGTTCAGCTCGCCATATGAGCTGTTATTCCAGGCAAGTGATTTCACTTTTGGTATTGAGCCTACAAAACTGAAAAAAAAAAAAAAAATGAAAAAAAGGCTTGAATTTTCAGTCCAAATATAACCAGTCCTGGATCAAGTAAAAGTCATGGTAATTTTTTACGAGGTCGAGGAAAAGTCGGACAATTTTTATCCTGACGGAAAAATAGGATTTATAAAGGGACGAAAAAACAACCTGGAGGAAGTTGAAACCACGACCTTCCGAACAGCGGCCACCTACCTTAACCGCTGGGCCACGGGGGACTCCTATACCAAATTAACTCATTTACTAGGTTCATGATTAAGCTTCCTGCTGAACCAAATCCTGCACCGTGATTAGCTTCTCGAGTCGGGTACTGCGATGGCCCTCTCCGGGTTAACCGCTTTGTCCCGCACGAAAATAGTGTCCTTTTTCCGGAGAATAAATTCTTTATTGAGCAAGCTTGTTTGGTCAACAGAAATGGCTGGATATTGACCAATATCCAGCTATCTTGACCTCACGAAAGGTTAATAACCGATATTTATATTATTTTTATTTACGATGTGTTTCGCCGACTTTTGTCCCATGGCAGTAACCACGAACAATGCCTTCATGACAATTGTTTAGCTCTGAGCAATATTAGAAGAATGACCTTGAGAAACTACGATTTGATCACACAGATGAAGGCAGGAAGAGGTGAAATAAAAATAATTCTTGAGTCAGTTTATTACTAAAACTGCTATTCCACTGGATACTTAAAGATTGGAATAGCGGTAACCACTATAGCTGAATGTGTCATGAATTCATACAGTTCTGTTCAAACTGGGTACCTGCTGCAAACACTAAACACTACTCTCTCGATTAACATGAGTATTCTTACATCAACTCAGGCTCAAGCAAAGGGCGAATTATGTAGTTATTAAAATCAGGGGGGTGCATTTAAGGGAAGTTTAAGTGGGCCTACTTCCCTACCGCTAAATACAAATATCACAACCTCCTAGACACGTTTCGATTATTTCGGTGTTTTCAGTTACGAATACACTCCAAGTTCTGCAGAGGGCCTTTTCATTGGAGATCTGATTCAGTACTAACGCAGTTCACGATACCATTCCAAGTGACTCTGAGACTGATCAACGCACGAATGAAGGGGGAAATCGACCCAACACATCCAATCGTGAAGGCAGCTTCACCTTCGACAATAACTAAACACATGCCCTGTTCAAGATCTTTGACGGAAACGTCCAATCATACCCTTCTTGAGCCGATAAATTGCGAAAATGAAAACCACACGACATCCATCTGGCTAATTGCTTGGCCTGACGTACATATAGTACCTTAGTCAATTCATCATCCTCTTCAGTGTTAGGATACTATCTATGGTTTGTTTAAGAAGTTTATTTTTGGGATATTTCTTTCATATAAATTGGGTTACGGATTATTTCCAAAATTTACCAACTGCAGGATTACGGATTATCCAGACCTCCCCCTCCCCCCCCCCCCCCCTCCGCCTCCCCGTAACAAGGCCTCAGTGGTTTGTCGTCTACGCAAGACAGAGTCTCTCCCCACCCCTCCCCCCTTCCTCAATCCGGACAAAGATCCCAGGCTGACTGACTTATCGGTCAGCTTGGCAAAGTTAGTGATTTCGCCAGAGATATATTCTGAAGGGGAACCATAAAAGCAAGTGGAAGATTTGTCATTTTCTGTTTTATTTATTTTTTTTTTTTTCCTGTTCGCTTTTAATTACACGAAGATGAAAGAGATTATTGGCAAAAAATCAATCATTAATATTACACAGGAAATGAATGCTCTATTGTTGTTCGCTCACGTTCTGCGACAGCGGTCAACATGAAACAATGCCTTCTTGCTTGAACTCACAATCTGTCACCCATGCAGGAAATCACTCGGCCTCCAAGTTATATAAGAAGGATGAGAGAAAACAAACTCTGATCGCCTTTAGAAAGGCAGGAAACAGAAATAGAAAAATCAAAACGCTCTAGTATTTTCGAAGCTATAGTTCATTTTTTATTGTCGAATAACATTTTGGACAGAAAGTAAATACTTAACTCTGAAAAGTGGTTGTTTCACAACTTTGACTTTGGCTTTCTGCAAATACAACGTAATGTACTGATCAAGATAAACTTTCTTACGATAACCAGGTTCTATATAAAGAAAACAGCACTTAAGAACATATTTATTAACGCATTTCGCGTCAGACGTCTGACAAATTACCGCGGATGACAGAATGAGTGCTTACTAGTAACAGCGTCGTTCGCTTCATGAGGAAATTAATTTCTAGTGGCTGGCTAAAACGCATCACATTCTTTAAGTAATGGAAACCGATTTAATCCTGAACCGCCAAATGCAAAGGTAAGGAAGATCGACTATTTTCAAAGTACAAATTCATGCACAGTCGTCTTAAAATTCCAAGGACGCGCGAAATCGACAACTGTCGCGCTGTTTAATCAGCTCGGACAATGCTAGATGCGGAAATGAGAACTGTTTCTCGATGTTCTTGGCCGTTTTTTTTAGAAAATATCACAGCAAATGATCACTTTTGTCACTGTTAGTGTTACATGATACTCATTTACTACTTTTGATACAGACACGAGTGAAGGAATTTGGTCAATTCTCAGCGTTCATCTAACTGTCAACCCAGTTGACAATGAAAAAGATAGCGCTGCTACTAAAAATTTTTACCTGCTTCAGAGTTAGTTAGATGCTTTCGGCAACGATAGTGTGGCGTGATACAACGTATCAAGTTCTTTGACGGCTGATGGCAACCGATTTCGTGCTGAACGGATTGAGTCAACGCAGCCAAAAAAAATACGAATTCACACGGAAACGTTTTAAAATCGAAACCCCTGTGGGTTCAGTGCAGCTAGGACAATACTAGATTCGGAAATGAAAACAGTTTACAGATGAATGCTAGAGCATATCACAGCAAATAGTCACTTAAATTATCGGCCAGTGTTACGAGACACTTGTTTACCAGTTAACAGACACGGGAGTCAAATTTTGGGAGTAAAGGAATGTGGTCAATTTTCAATGGCTTATCCATTTCCTATGGTTAATTAGTGACAATGCAAAAAGCAATGCTGCTGAAAAATTTACCCCAATGAGGTTGTTAGATGCTTTAGATATCGAGATTGGAACATAGAGATATGCGATTTCAGTAGATTGTGCGATCGGTGCATCTCGAATTGCAAGAGCAATACACGGCATTTTGAACGTTTCGCGTCTCAGTTGACCTCATGGTGAAGTCTGTGGCGTTTACAAGCTTTCGTTTGTAAAGTGCGTTAGCATACGTATAAATGTTTGCCAAAAACGTCAACAAACTACCATCTTTTTTCCTCGGGTTTTTATCTAGCATTTTGCAGGCATCATGGATTGATATTGACGCCTCGAAGGGCGATAAGTAAGTCATTGCTTATGAATATTTATTTATCTGGCAGTTTGCGAATGAACCCGTTTCAGCGCTTATCTCAGCGCCCTTTTGCGGGTTCTATTTTCAGTATCAAGATCTGCATGCTTGCGTGACCGG
The DNA here is from genome assembly GCF_042242905.1 of Orbicella faveolata. Classification (NCBI taxonomy): domain Eukaryota; kingdom Metazoa; phylum Cnidaria; class Anthozoa; order Scleractinia; family Merulinidae; genus Orbicella; species Orbicella faveolata. The sequence continues at coordinate 1,979,748 of NW_028301578.1, read as the reverse complement.
TATTTACTTGTTATTCAATCAATTAAAAACAAGGATTGCGACTGGCTGAGACACTGTAATATATCGAATCAACAATCAATTGCAATCACTTCCAGATGGATATTTTCTTTTGTTTTTAAACAATACAAGAGAAAGCGAAGAATTAACATAGAGCAGTCATTTGAAGAGTCCGACTGTTTTTCTCAGATGCGTGCACTCTACGACTTTTTAAGTTCAGTCTGTATTACGTCGAAAATTTATATTCAAGCCAAAGTCACTGAAATAATGAACAACAAGATATTGGACCGTGAACGTGTCATACAAAACGGATGTTTAGATTCAACTTTTTAATCTCGGGCAGAACTTGCCTCAACACGAACTGTTATATAGATCGTTTTCACTGCCACGCAATAAAAAAAAATAAATCGAAAACCATTCAGTAGATAAAGTCAAGAAACTGTGATGCTATAGGAAATAGATAGAGAAGACACTTCTCCAAGTTTTAGACTTGCGCGTTTTCCCAGACTGCAGATATTTGTTGAAATGTTTCGCAGAAATTTACAGAGCCTTGTATGGAAACGCTGATGTTGGTGCACCTCTGTGGTGCACTAATATGGCGACCTGGAACTTACTTTGGCTATCTAGGCGACTGATTATCTGTACTGAACAAAAAAACATTTACATACTTCTAAAAAAGTTAAAAATCATGAGATAGGTATATATTTTTCGACAAATGCGATTGTAGCTTTGTGTCACGCACCGCCATAACTCTGAAATTCGAAATACGCTGGTTTTCAAACGAAGCACACTATTGAGCTGTAACATTGTAAACAGATATAAATTTACCCCCTCTTATGCCTGATGGGTATAAAAACTTTGGTGGCTCTTTAGATTTCGATTTTAGAAGTGATGACGTCACATGAAAACGATCTATAGTGCTAAATAACTTTTACAAACAATGTGCAATAAATCTCCAACAGGTTATCATTTCAGGGAAAATAGTCACGAAAACGAACTGTTAAATGAAATTAAACAAATCTCATTATTCATTTGTCTTGTCCGCACCGAATTGCTGCTTGGCAAATATCGCAATTATAAGGAAATGTTCATCAACAGCTGTCATTCCATAGCACCTCTTTCCTAAAACAAAGTATGTCATAACATTTAGGATGCTTTTGTGTGTTAATTAATGTCTGTGTTATTGCTTTTTTTTTGTCCCGCAGACTATAATTCTAAATAACTTAAATTACATACTCCCAAATTGACAATTGCTATAAATCCCTAACAAGTTATCCTTTCTAGGGAGAATAGTCACGAAAGCAAATGATTATGTGAAATAAAACGAATCTCATTATCTCGGGAGTGCAGTGGGGGAGGTACTCCCAGGAAAGTTGGGTGAGGGTGTGCGGCCCACTTCCCAAAATCCTTACCCTATCTATGACAAAAATCTTCGATTTTTGCTACCCTATTTAAGACCTGGCCAAAAATTCGATACCCTATTTATGACCGTTGCGGCTGGCGCAGTTGCCCTAAACATAAGTTATAAGGGGCTTTTGTTAACGGTCTTATTGATAATGATGAAAAAATAGCTTCTTCGTAGAAACATACCCAACTCAAGACTAGAGTGCTAAAACCATACCCTATTTAAGACCAAAATGGCCAAAATCGATTCCCTATTTATGACCAAAACGGCTGAAAAACCCTACCCTTTGGGGCCGCACATACCTATATAGCCCTTATAAGCGAGTACCCCTCGCCCGGGCTCATTATTTATTTGTCTTGTCACCGAATTGTTACATGGCAAATAACGCAATTATAAGAAAAAGTTTATCAACACCTGTCATTTCATAGCGCCTGTTTTCTAAAACAAAATATGTCATACAATTTCTGATGTTTATAGCGATTTTCATTTGAGTGTCGAAAGTAATCAGGCAATTAGTTTGGTTTTGGTTTTACTACGGTTTGAGATTGGCTGAGTAGTCTAATTGGTAAATAACTGGTTTGGTTTTGGTTTTATGGCACTCAATTGAATACCGCTCTAAGCTTATTAATCAATCTTTGTCTTATTGCTTTTTTTTTTTTCCGCAGACTAAGAAGAGATGAGCAACAATAGCTATTTGTCAGATAAGTATCTTTCTTCTCTCTTTTATCATGGTTTATGAAATGTTGTGAGAATTGCTAACACTTGCTTGCACTAGACTTGCCAAGGAGTAGAAAAATTCCGAGCATACGTTAAGCGAGATTTAGGTAAGTGAGCGATATGAATTAATTGCGCATGCGCGTGTCACCTATCGTTGATCATTATCGTCACCAGGCCTACGCGTTTTTTAATACCGTTAACACGAAATCGGTGGCTTTCACATTTAAAATTTCTTGTGGGTTTTGTGCTGCATTTCGCTCTTGAAAGACTCGCTTTCAAGACAAACATGCAAAAGCGTCGGGGTAAACAATCTTGAAAGACCCGCTTTCAAGAAACATTTTTTCACTACACTCTGCAATACATCGAAGTTAAGCATTGAGGGGAAGACGCTTGAAAGATAATGCGCTTTCAAGACATTTGTAGTCTCTTCCCCTCGCCTCATCCGAAACGAACGGCGCACAGCGTATGCCGGGAATATTACGCTGCAGCTCTTGAAAGACAGTTCAGCTTTCAAGACATGGTGAATTGTGACCAATTATCTTCCGCTAAATTACTAGCTGCCATCATAAAGTTGAAATTACAGAGAGCTTCAAGATCTTTGCTGTCGAATTTTAACCAGAATTGGCCGCGAATTTTTTTACCGATATCGTCATCAGAGAAAATAGGTTTTGTACTCGCAAGCTAAAAGTTAACCAACCAAAGGCGGCATGAGGTTTTTCGTGCGAACTTTGTAAGCTGTCGATTTTCTGCATTTTAATTATAAAGATACTCTCAAAGCATATGATTACACTGTTTTCCTTTTGAGAATAACCTCGCTATATAATAAGTAATTTATTTTACAAATATGAGCAACCGAGACCAAGTTATATTAAATAAATAAGAACAATATGACTTACATGAAGTATGTTTCCGTTTTAGTTGTCATAGTCCCAGGGCGCAATACAACACTTGTCGTCAATGTAACCGAGGGCGAAGACCTCACTGTAAACTGCTCCATTGAAACGAATACGCCCTCATGGTCACGGCGAGACGGAGAGGTGGTGCAAACCAAAACCAGGATAATTGATGGAGTCTTACTCCGCATAGAAAATGTGTCGATCGCTGATACTGGGGTGTACGAGTGCAGAAATGGGAAAGATCAGCACACAATCTGGATCCAAGTTTTAGGTAGGTTAATGTCAAGGTCAAGTCTGTAAATGCAGAAACAAATTCAGCACCGCAGTTCTGAATTCTTCTAACCCTATACAGCCGGGACAGTGCGGTGATGGTATGCGATGCAGGTAATTTTCAAATCAATCCAAGAGAAAAATTTCGTATCTCCAAGTGGCCATGTAAAGTTCTATTTATTATATAAGCAATGGAATACCAAATTATTTCACTTTTGCTGCGAAAGGCGCAGTTTATTGTATGTAAACATATCATCGCTGATCTTTTCAAGTGAAGGCAACATGTTATTTTAACGTGTGAAGATATCATGTTTTTGCACGGAAGCTCACGAGATATTTCATCGGTCTTCATATAATAAACTTCTTTAATTTATTTTTTATTTGCTGTTTTTGTAATATACTTTATTTCTTCTTTTTATTCGCAGTTAAACTAGAGGTGGAGATGGAACTGGTGGTTGAGAATTACGTGTTCACAGAGGAGTTGAAGAACAAATCATCCCCCGTTTACAAGGAAACCGAGAAAAATTTTACTACTGAGGTAAAACACGTTCTTGTGGTGATTCGTTATTGACTTATGTGAGTTTTTCCGCACAACAACCTTGCAAATGATCCTATTATGACATTAGACATGTAAATCACCCGCCCATTCGATTATAAGGGCCTGTTACAGACAGCCTATAAAGAAATGTGTGAACAGGCAAAATCTTGTAAAGCAATTGCGAATGAAGGGATGAAGAAACTGCTTTGGTTGATTGGTTGATTGACTGACTGACTGACTGACTGACTGACTGGCTGGCTGGCTGGCTGGCTGGCTGCCTAATTAATTGATTGATTGATTGATTGATTGATTGATTGATTGATTGATTGATTGATTGATTGATTGATTAATTGATTGATTGATTGATTGACCGACCGACCGATCGATCGATCGATTGATTGATTTGCTGACTAACGAATATGTTATAGACCGGTGGGCTAGCTGACCGTTTGATTGACTGACTCCCTGCCTGGCTAACCAAACGACTGACCGACAGACCGACCGACCGATCGGCTGGCTGATTGGCTGAGTAATTAGCTCTGAACTGCTTTATCGATCAATCAATAAAAGGAGGAATCAGTAAATGAATGAAAATCATTCGACGAGGTGTAATTTCATTCGACTTTATCACCCAGGATTAACTTATTGGTTATGGCAGAAAAAGAAAATCGACATTTCAAGCTAGAAAAACTCAAGTCTTATTAAACTATCAGCTACATTTCTACCTTACAGATGGATAATGTGCACAGAGGAGTAACTCCAGGCTACGTGAGAACGGACGTTTTAGGTTTTAAGTAAGTAGTCAACCTTTCCTGACACAACTTTCAAGTTTTAGTACTTGCTCTCGCTCCTTGACCAACCAGACGTGAGTCGAACATGACAAAGAAAGAAGGCCTTGTCATATTTTGTCGTGTACACGAGCAAATAAATAAAGCATATTAAATTATTTCATAAAAGCATGTCACAACAAATTTGCTCGTGTGCAGTTGCTTAGCTTATCGATACTTCTCTTCGTGTGCAATTTTGATGGCGAGAAAATACCCGTTGTTATAGTTTTAAATACGAATCACTGAATGACGAAAATAATATATCTGCCAAGCATCAATTAAATATATATTAGAAGCACCAAGTGAAACCATTTCGAAACGCTAATCCAGGTTGTATCTGCTGAATGAACCTTGTTTATTCATTCTCCCCATACTTATGTGATGAGAAAAAAACAAAGCTCTGGGAAAAGATTTCAACTTTCAATAACTTTCTATACGGCGTGTTAAAAAGAATGTTTGCCTTAGTACTTACAATAGTTAGGATCTTATAACAGAGTGTATCGTTGCCATTACTCCATCTGTGCGCACGTAATTACCAAAGAATACTGGATAACTGTTTAAAGTAACATACGGAATTTTCCTTCAGAAAAGGAAGCGTTAAGGTCGATTTCAAGATCGTTATTGTTCTGGTGACCAATGATCCCGAAAACGCCACGGATCTGCCAGACGTGAAGGCCGAAGCTGCTCAGAGGGTTGTTGTGAGAGCAAAGACTGGGGTAGTGGAGAGGCTAAAAGTGAAGCAAGTCATAGTTAAAAGTAAGTGCTATTTACAATTGGAAAAATGATGTCGATCCCCGGCTATCGGCAAACCTAAATAAAGAGGGATGCCTTTTGGTCTTAGGCCATTGCTAGAAAATCTAACAATACAGTGTTCATCATATTTCCACGTCACCCAGAAAGAGGGATTCACCTTGGCAGTATCGCCCAGTTTTAATCCTCCTAAAGCTTCTTGTCTGTGAGTGCGTGCGCCGGGTTTTAATCTTCTTAGAGCTTCTTATTCGTGAAGATGTGCGCTATGTATTAATATTCTAAAAGCTTTTTGTTCGTTGGGTAGTGCAGCAGATTTTATAACCTTCATAAAGCTGGCTTCCTGGATGTTGGGATGGGCTGCCTACAGTTGTGCAAATCCTGGCTCTATTTGAAACCACATGAAAAAGCTTAAATATAATTTCCGGATCCTTACCAGCCTGTAGACGTGGTTGTTTGTGAAGCTGAAGCACTAGATTGCACGTTGTCCTACAGAACGATATTTTCCTTTTTTGATTATTTTTCTCTCTCTCTTTAGTTCGAGAATTAAACACCGATGGAAACAGTTGTAAACGTTAATATAAACGTGCTATAGTGGCTCGTGAAAATGTCTTAGTCGATTTCTGACTAAAATAAAAAAAAACCACATAGTTGACTCTATTTAAGACCATGTCAGATTAATTAAATAAAACCGATATATTGTGTTGTAGTACTTATTTATATATTACTGCGTGTACATATTGGGTATGCAACACTTTTGAGTGTTATACCGTGGATTATCTTGTCACTTGTATTTTCACGTTATACACACGAGTCTTTAGGTCAGTGCGTATACCGAGAAAATACAAGTGACAAGTGGGGTATGCCATGGTATGCCACGAGAAAGCGTTTGCATAACTATTTTATTCCATTCTGTAGAAAATGCAGTGGCCAACACAGTCATTGCGACATACGCGCGGCGCATGATGGGAAGGTTGGATGTAATACCGTCGAGTATACAGTCTGTATTCTAATTGGCTGTATTTTCTATTACGACCGTCCTCGGCCACGCATCGCCCTATTATAGGGTGAAAGCCGCGCTTTGGCTCTCAGTTACAAAAAATTACTGCCTGTTATTTCACTTTTCAGCTGTTCCTTTAGAACCTGGAAATGTGGAGATCTTTGGAATAGATTCGGACGAGTTAAGCGTTCGATGGAATCCTTCTGAAGACGCTGATTCGTTTCAGATTCAAAAGTACGTGGTCCAACACAGAAAATTCGAAGAGAAACTCTACACCAATACCTCTCAACCCGCTTCAGATGACAAGACACAATACACTATCAGAATTCAACCGCTGGAGCCTGAAACGACTTACATGATACGAGTTGGTGCCGTGAACCAATATGGCGACAATTTCAACGACGAAACTGCTCATAAAACTGACGTTACACGTAAGCCGGTTTTATTCCATTTTTGTGTATTTTCATTTATTTCTTTAGATCGCTTGGGCGTTTAGAGAGCTCCAAGAGCCCAGAGTTGCTCTTGGCTTCTTCTCGAAAAAGTCTTATACTTATCTCATGCTCTCCAATTCAGCTCTCACGTGCCCGAAACAGTTATTAACAAGTCAATTAGGGAGAAAAGAAAAACAAGGGAAAAGCAAAAACATGATGGCAATGGTTGCATATCGTCTTCAATAAACTAGAAGAGAGGTTGACTCACGCTTTATAGGAGCATTTTTTATTTAGGGGTGTGTGTGTGGAGGGGGACGTACTGTTGCATTTATAGCTGAGGAAATTACCTCATTTTGATTGGCTGAGAACATATATATTGATAGTTAATTATTAATTTGCACTGTAGTTCAAATTAACGCACACGTGCTCGCAATTTTCTCAGTAACATAATAAGCGAGTGATCGTACTAAAGCTTTAGTAATTAAGCGTACATACACTACTCGTGATATTTGAAATTGCACTCGCTCGTGGAATTTTGAGGATGTTCAAATGTCACTCGTAGTGTAAATCCTTAATTACATACATGTTGTTGCTATAGTCCTCCAATCAAACTTAACAAATCTTTGGTGTTTATTCCAGCTTTCGCATGGTGGATCATCGTTGTCGTAGTGTTAGTAATTCTTCTTGTTCTCGTCATACTTGTGGTATTGATTGTGTACAAACGCAAAAAAGACCGGAAGAGAGAAGTGCAACAACAAGGATCTCGTTTTGATGCACTTGAACTTGAGTCTCCGACGGTAAGAGACAATTATTTCATAGTGCATTAACAGAGCCTGGACTGGGTCCTAAAATCCCAGATATCGGAGAAATTTTCGGCGATTTTTTAGTTTACAGTTCAAATTTCAGCCCAATTCTCATCTATCAGTAAATCTACAGATCTCAAGTCTCAGGCCCCGTTCACACTGCCCCGGAGAAATTTGAAAACGCAGCAATCACCGGTCATTTTGGATTTGTGTTTGAGGAAAACTCGGTCGGGGAAATCACATGATTATCGTAACATCATAGTTTTCGGAAAGCTCCGTTTTCAAATTGTTAAGACGCATTAAGACGCAAAGCTAGCGTTTTCACATTTTTCCGGTTTGAAAAGCTCCGTTTTCGTGACGGATTAGTGTGGATGGTAGGCCTAACAGTAGAAATAATGCTGCGTATTTAAATGTCTTAAGTCACTTGAGTGTGACACCAAATGCGTTTCGTATCTTTCAGCATGAAGTTGCCGGATATGAAAGTAAGAATGTCAAAGGATTGGTATATTCATACTCAAACGATGCTTACAAGCCGTCCGAAGTATCTTGGGACGAAATTCCATACAAGGACCTGAAGCTACTAGATGAGCTTGGCTCAGGAGCATTCGGTGTCGTGTACAAAGGAGAGTATTTACAAGAAAGTGGGAATGTATTGCCTTGCGCAGTGAAGTCGCTGAAACGTGAGTCTGGAATTCGCTATATTTTTTTTTATTATTTTATTTTGCTCTAGTAAGTGTAGTGCAGTGCAGTTCAATTCAGGGCAGGGCAAGGAAGGGGAAGGTAACTTAGGGGTGGGCTAGGGTAGGGTAGGGTGGGGTGGGCAAAGGTAGAGTAGGAGACGTAGTGTGACGTAGCGTCTCTTGGCGTGGTGTGGTGTAGATTAATTGGGATATAGGATATGGCAGGGTAGGATTAGGGGGCTATGTTTACTGGGCAAGGTTTGGGGGGGATTTAATCAGGCTAGGGCAGGGTAGGGTAGACTAGGTCTTGTAGAGTTATGATAAAGGATTTACCATTATTTACCATTGTCTTTCCTATTTGAAATAACGTTTATCTGAATGGTTCACCTGCTACTTTGCATTGAGTTAGTGAACGCCCATTTTAAATGTGTTCACTGAAAATATTATCGAAATTAAGCCGAATTTTAATTCCTTCTTTCACCAGCTTCTGCATCAAGAGAAGAAGTCCGTGACTTGTACAACGAGCTGGAAATAATGGGCAATGTGGGTTATCATCCAAACCTTGTTAACTTGATTGGAGCTTGCACAGAAGATGGTTAGTAACGAATTTACCATTCAAAGTCATGACTAATTATGAAAAAAAGTACATAATTCCAGCTTGGTCATAATTTGGGCAGCACTTTCTTCGCGAAAAAAGGTTTTTCTTGTAAACAAAGTTATTAGATTTCTCCTTAGAAACTTCGTGACGTAGTACACGAAGTTACGCCTTGTACTGTTGTCTCTGCTGACTTAGGTTAACAACATAACAGCACAGTGCAATTTTAGAACAGTTCGGGTGTAACAAGAAACACTCAACCTATAAATCACGTGCTATATCTCAGGGTTCAGTACCAGTTTTGTTATGTGTGAAGTTTTAGTCACCATTGTTGCTAAGCTACACGACTTATCTTCATTACATCATGCTTACGTGATTTATTTCACAGCATTTATAAGTGCTTTTGATTGGTAAAAAAATACTAAGAATTGGAAACTCGAGCGTCTCAACGAGATTTGCTAAAAGGCAGTTGTTTCCCATACTGAACTTGAGCAATACTAAAATCCTCCGTAGGAAAAAAGATGGCGACTGGTACATTCACCCATAGTTCTCAGCGCACGAAAACCTTAACAACGTTTATAAAAACGTACAGAAACGTTACAAAATCTTCAAAACTAAGCTACTCAATGTCCTTAGTACAGGGACAAATATTGTAGAAGTTTGGCCTTCTTCGTGCTTTGTAGGCTGTGTTAGGTTCGCAAGGCATTGTGGTAAAATGTACAGCCACCATTTTTGTTCCTACGGTGGGTTGTTTAATTATCTTTAGTCTAAGCATATGTAATAGAGGAAAATTGTTTTTAAAAGAGCGGAAATATTCAATGGGGCAAAGAAAGATGTTGAGATTAATGTTGGAAGGTCTATAACCGTGCACGAATACGATGCTGGCCATCCAAATTGTCTAATACAACACAACTGGGATTTTACCATAGCAATTGACTTAGCTGTAACACGTTCAACATCTTTGGTTCTCAACAGGTCACCTACTCGTTGTCTTAGAGATCGCAGAAAATGGCAGCTTGATAGAGTTCTTGAAAAAATCTCGACAAACGGACCAAAGCTATGAGATCGTTAAAAGCGGGCTAACAGAAGAAATGAAAACTGGAATAGCCACTGACGTTGCAAGAGGAATGGCTCATCTAGCGAAGTGTAGAGTAAGCTGTGTATTTATAGAGTATTAGTAACAGTAAGACGGAATCTTAGGCGATTTTCTTCAGAAAGGCCTCCGGCTGCCGAAAGTGAAATCAGATTTGCTGAACTGCAATCCAGTTGCATCTTTGAATTCCTGTACTTCTCTCCCTAGAAACTGTTCTGTTTTGATCTATAGAATCTTCGTATCCAAATCAGCAGTTCATTTGTACTTTGGGTAGCAGTTGAAAATTAGAAAAGAAGCTTTCGATAACCAGCCATAGACACCTTTCCTTTGACACTATACTTCAACTATGTCAGATCAAAGGACTAGAAAAATTGATTTGAAAGCCGAGTTGAGATTTGTATTAATCAATTTACTGTAGTTTCCTGTGCTCTTTGCAAAGTTATGCTGTTTTAAAGAAAACTTCATCTCGTTAACAATGACCTTAATAGATTTAAAATGATCCTGTGCATATCACAGCTACAAGTGTTAGACAAAGAAGATCATATATTTTCAAACTATAACAGTCAGAGAACGTTTTTCAATTCAAATTACAGTGTTGCTACGGTTCTTCAACTCTTAGAGAAAAAAAAAATCGCAATCTTTAGAAGCAGCATGAGCTTAAAATAATGGAAGCTAACCTTTTGGGGGATTTCTTCATTAAATTTTTCTTTGCTTTAATTGAGTTATATTTTATTTTTATTATAGTGTATTCACCGAGATCTTGCAGCAAGGAATGTGTTACTTGGAAAAGACTACGTCGCCAAGGTGTCTGATTATGGAATGGCCCGGGATGTTTATGAGGAATTGATGTATAAAAAGGAAACTCAGGTATTCAAAAATTTCAGCAATGGAGAATATACCACTTCGGCATCTGTGTTTATAATAAAGTATTTCTTTAGTCTAGAGGTTTATTAGGGTCTTGTGCTAATTACTGTAATCCCGTCACCCTCTCCTAGAAGGGCGCTTCTCTGTATTTTGACACTTTCGCCATGCTTACCAGATTTTTGTACCCAGAAAACTATTACTCGTTGAGAAGTTAATGCGTTTTGTTTCCCCGAGACCCTCAATGTTCCCCGAGGCGACTGAAGCCGAGGGAAACATGGAAGGCCGAGGGGAAACAAAACTCACTGTTTCCATGGAGCCAGTCATTAAGCATTTGGTTATGCCTTCCAACTAAAAAAATAATAATAATAAAAAAACTGCGAAAAAATTATTTGCTTGAGGCCGGGTGGCACACAAATTTACCGCGGTTTCAAGGTGAACGACCTGATCACCTGCGAGTCCAAAGTTTCCGTAGGGAGTTAGTGAGTTTTGTTTACCCGAAGGAGTTAGTGAGGTTTGACCCGTGACAAGTGACACGTTGTCCTCCAATTGGAAAACTTGTTTGAGTTGGGGGGTATCACAAAGAGATTTAATTCCCGTGTTGCAGGTAACCTCATAATTAACATCTTGTGTTTTATCTTTCAGGGTAAACTTCCCGTAAAATGGATGGCTATTGAATCCTTACAAACGTACATTTTCACGATTGAGTCAGATGTGTAAGTAACTTTAGAATTAACAAAATTACCACTGAAAAGAATGTTAGCGGTATCGAGACAATAAGCCAAATCGGAGTTTTAAGAATAAGAGCAATAACAAATAACAAAATAATAGGATAAATGGGCAATTCCATCTATGAGACGTATCTGCGGGTAATCATCTTAGCTGTATTCATGAACACAAATATCCAGTTCAAGATGATGAATACAACTACCATGATTGCCTACATGCTAGAATCAAGGAGGGAATTGGCAATTACGGATAAAAACGAGTGATCATCAGAAATAGTGAAATCAGAATAGTGGTTTTTCTCTTGAACAAATCAGCCAAATCCATTTTGGACAGTTGCATTTGCAATAACATTTTGTTGATTCTGATCGAGAAGTTTGTGTAACAATAATTTATAACTACGTTCAAAGCAAAATCCGCAAATCCATCCAGTCCACTCAATCTAGATTTTTAGACGAACGATTCTTAGAGAAAAGCCATTCCTAAAGAATTAGTACCTTCCCTCTTGCCTTTCACCCAGGACGTACAATAGTTATTATTTCTGCTGATATATTTTTCACTGTGATTTATTCGAATGATGTCTTTCGGCAGATGGTCGTATGGCGTGCTGCTCTGGGAGATAGAGTCAGGAGGTAAAATGCTTATTTTATTTGATCTCATTCCATATTCATTTTAAATGCTAATTAAGTTGGTTATAGACCTTATAGTTTCGTCCAATTTTGACACAATTATTATTATTATAATCACGTTAGACGAAAGTGCAGTTTTTTTTTTTTTACAATAACCCATGAGCAGAATATTAAAATTATTTGGAGCCAAACACATTAAGACGGTATTACGCAGACTTTTGTAGGTTACGTGGTGGGATAAATGAATCGAATGATCAGATGACACTTCTTTCGCTATTATGTTATAAACAGGTCTTAAACCTTATGCTGGTCTTAGTACTCAAGAGCTGATTGCGGAGTTAAAGAAAGGCTATCGGTTGGAAAAGCCCGATGGATGCTCAGAGGAAATGTAAGACATACGCTTATGGATACTCCATTAGTTATTCTATTACGATTTGAAGTAATATTTTAAATACAAAAGACCATGTTTCACCACATTTCCAAACACCGAGAAGAGCGTTGAAAATACGACGCTTAGCGGCGTATTTTTGAGGAACTCGAGCTGTTTAGAAATTTGGTCAAACACAGACTTGAGTGTCTGATATATCCTCTCAATCAGAACTAAAACTGAGGAGAAAATGGAAAATTCTAACTAACTGAGATGAGACATCCAAACACTGTCACGGTCAACATTTCTTTTATTTAAACGTAATGAATTATCAAGGATAGCCGGCGTTTGTAACTTCACCTTCAAATCTTCGAAACAGTAACCGGCATAAACTACCCATGGTATACCCCATTTCGGTAGAGACGGGATCCTATGGTAAAGGGGAAACATGAATGAATTCTGATCTTCCTTTTTTTTTTTTTTTGATTAACCAATGAAGAGCCAACAAATTGCTAATTTCTTGTCAGGTAGAAAAGCGGGATGGGAGAATATGTTTGATGCTTTGGCACCAATATTAGAATTAGAGGAGGACCAAATAAATTAGTACATTTGTAACAAGGATCTTGCTCAATTTATGATATTATCGCTGCTTTCTTTCTAGGTACCAGGTTATGAGATCCTGTTGGAACCCAAATCCAAGCGCAAGACCAACTTTTGATCAACTGCGTATTCAACTGGAGAGCAAAATCGTGACCTGATTACTCCATTCACGAACCATGAAGGAGCACCTCGCTCTAGTCTTTACAGAGAAGACTATTTTAAGTAGCACCCTTTTGCACAAATGATTGAAGGTTTCCAATTTTTCTTTATCTAAAGTTGGGACCGCAATAAAGTAAAGCTTCTTTTAAGTTTGCTATGCAGAGCGGTTTTTATATGAGTGTCGGAAATTAGTCGTGTTTGCTTTGGTTTTGTTTTGAACAATCCACTAAGTGCTTGGCTTAAAAAGTCCTTCACCATTTTGTCATCCAATCAGAAGAAAACCTAATAATCGTCGCGACTGGCCCGCACCCGTTTTCCAGCGCTGGTCCCCTACATGCATTTGCTTTGAGTTTGAACTGGATCATTGTGTTTCTTTGTGTAATTTCTGATTAGCTAGACTGATTACTTCGGTTTTGGTTATACAACACTCAATAAAAACTACTCTAATTGGTAGAATGAATCATCAATCAGCGTTAATATAATTGCTTATGCTCTTTGCGTCAGCTACATGTAATTACGTCGAGTTTTGATTGGCTCACTGTATCGTCTGTGTCCTTTGTGACTGGCCAGAGTGATTACTATGGTTTTGGTTTTACGACACTCAATTGAAAACCGCTCAAACCGACGTTAAGACGATTGCTTATAGCTAAACCAAAGTTAATATGATCGTTTATTTAACAAATAAAGAAGCCTAAGCCGTGTATTACACTGTGATAAAACGCGACGGGCATTTCTCGAGTGTTCTCAAATGTCCGGAGTTTTTTATCGCAGTATAATACTCGGCTCAGGCTTCTTCGTTTGCTTTATGAAATAGATTTTGCTCGCGAAAAACAATAAAACACGCTTTTTCTATGTTTTATACTTTGATAAAACATGGGTTTTTGACCAATCAGAGCGCGGGCAGGGTCCTAGCTATATTATAAACTTAGGTAATGAGCTGGCTATTGGGCAGTACAGTCGATATTCATTAGGAACCACTTTGATTCGTACATCGATCCTGATAAAGTCGGCCAGTTGTGTTTGTATAGTATTAGCAAGTTTAAGTCAGAGACTACAATACATGCACGCCGAAATAGTCGACGTCCGCAGAAAAATATACCTGCACAGCTAAATAGAGCCATTTTAAAAGGTAACAAAGTTACTCACTGATGGACCGAATTGTGAAAGAGCTATTTAAAATAAAGAAATAAAAATACTAATAATCAGTTGTCAGACAACCAACTTATAAATAATTTACCACAGCTCTAGATAAATGATTGTGTATTTATATGCAATTACAGTAAAAGTCTAGGTAGGTAAATTATCATTTATTTGTTTAATAAAATTATACACAATTGAAGAACATTACACCGAAGAACGTTTTATCGACGCAACGCCTGCTGACATGCTAAAGGCTAGTAGGAGCGAATCTAGCTTTCAGGTTGAAACACTCGGAGAAAGGAAGAGTGGGGAGAAGAGGGGGGATGGAAAGGGAGAGGGGAGAAAGGAACGGTAGGGAAGAAGAGGGGAGACAAGGGGGGAATAAAAAGGAGAGAAACGAAGGGGAGAGAAAGGGAAGGAAGGGGAGGTAAGGAAGTGACAGAGTTTTAAGTACATATATGTTCTCTCGAACAACAGTTCTAGCCGTGGTCTTTCAGCCCGCCTTGGTGAGAAATGTAGCGTCTTTGAGAGTCACAGTCAGTTACGGAGTATTTCATGTATCCTATACACTCAGTGGCTTCTTTATGCTGTAGTAAAATGGGTATGTTTTAAGGTTACTTCAAACCTTCGCGGGTTTGCTCCAGAAAAAAAATTCGTACGCGCGCTGTTTTCAAGGAAACCCCCACAAACTATATATCAACAGAAAGGTTATAAAATATAGAATTCGATAAAATTATGTTTTGTTTTGGATTTTGCTTTCCAAGGGCGGCAGAGGCCGTCAGCTCCAAAATGACCGACTGACGTTCCAACGAATTAATCGGGTATCAAATGCGATCGTTCATGCAAAATAACTGTGCAGTGTTTATCACAAAGCCTCAATCTCCAAAAATGTGTCAGTATTTTCTTTTATTTCTATTGGTTATCTTTTTATAGATCTGTCAAGTTCGATCGACTATCGAAAAAATCGCGTAACCTGTTGCGTTAAACGCCGCAACGAGGAAAGTATTTAAAATAAGGGAATTCGCCGACACACTTTTGTTCCATATCTATCAGTGAATGCTCTGACCAAATTTCACGGAAAACCGTCAAATTTGCATACCCTATTAATTCATTTAAAGAGAAGGGATTCTCTCGAAAAACGAGTGCGAGTTTTCGTCTTCTAAAGATTTATAAACATATCACGCCTTCACAGAGGAATGTGTCAACTTGAAAAGCCGCGAGCCAAGAATGAAATAACAGAACCCCTAGCGTTCACAGTATGCAAACTTGAGCTTCGCGGACTTTAATTTTCTTGACCAAAACAATATCGACCAATGTAGTCCCGCGAAGGTTTGAAGTAACCTTAATTTCAGTATCTTCAAATTAAAACGTTGTACCACCTTGTAGCACACTGATCCCAGTGTTTTTACAGCGACAAAGCCGCCACGGCGGTCAAGAGAAAACCTCTATAATCAGGTTAATCTTGTACAGCATTATTAAGAGATGCTAGCACTGCTCGATGACTTTCATACAAGGGTTTCATCCCAGCATTGACCAACGCAACAAACCCAACATAGAGTCTTTTAAAAAGACTGTACGTAGAATTAATGTTGTGGACCGTATTAGATGGAACATTCCAATGCGACGTGTACATGTCGTGATTTTAGACTTATCGACTTGCTTTTGGATCTATTCTGCATATTCTATCTATTTCGATGTTCGACTTTTTTACATTGATGTATTAATTTTCTCTACTGTGTTCACAATCAGCGTTCAAGGATAAATCTTTTAGACACTGAAATAAAGTCTATATGTGCATGCATGTGTGTTTGTAAGACTGTAGGTTGAAACCAACATTTTACAGCACAATAAATAGTACCACATGAAAGTATTGCTCAAAAGCGTTGTTTTGAATGGTCACAAACAAGGGTCTCATCCACAAACTTATATCATTGAAGAACCACTTTGTACAGCATAAAAGTAAGGTACTGTATGGAAGACATTTATTGAATAATTATTCTTACTGTACATTGAACAAAATGTACTGGGAAATCCGTAGCAACAAAATAACCGGCACCGCTGGGTCCCGGGTGATGCTTTTTATGTCCTTAGTTATTTATTTATTATTTTTTTCAGTTCATCAGCCTGGGAAGAAGTGCACAAAAGGGCCAAACAATTGACACCAATTGTCCCCCAATAGTTTTTGAAAAGACACGAGGTTTAGCCATTAGTATGACCTTAATTATTTTTGAGTCAGGTCAGTTCGTAATCAGCGCAATCATACATCTTGTGCCATATCCCGCCCCCTCCTACCCCTCCTACATCCAAATTAAATAGGGTTTCATGATCATACCCTATTATTCATTTATGTTGCTTTGTTGTTCGAGACCAGGGGGGTTGATTTAGTGTTAAAACCTTGCCTAAAGGACCCGAGTGATGAAACGCAACGTGTCATGAAACATATCTGTGTACCCACGCTGTGTTGTGTAAGAAGCTTTCTCCTTTGAAATGCATTTCCCTGTCACGTGAAACTTCACCTTTAAAAACAGAGATATTTGCTCTGCGATTATGGTTTAATCAACTTGTCTTTTGACCTTTGTCTTTTGAGCGTACAACAAAGGCAAAAATTTTAAAACGTGAGAACTGAGCTTTTAGGTATGACGAGATGGTACGAGAATGCAGTTTTGGTGTAAAACCACTCTGGACAACACGTGTTGGACAAACGATTTTATCTCGTAGACGTTTCTAGTCTCGATTACGTATACGTTGTTGTTAGGGAGTTGATGAGTTTACGAATGACGTGAACTGTAAAATGAACTCAAGCATAACATGTAATTTACAATTCGACATTTTTTCTTTATAGCCGCGTTGGCCACACAACAAAAGCTATTACCATGTTTCCAATATCGAACATTCTTTAGAACTTTTTACCGCATGATTCTGTCTACCTTGAGAGTTTCACTTCAAGCCAAATCCCTCTACGCGCGTTATTCTAACGATGAATTCACAAAGATATCCACAAATATTTCTTTTGGTTTATATCCTAGCCCTCAATATCTGTATCGAAGTTGTTTGGACGTGTGATTGCAACGTCGGTAAGTTAACCCTCGTTTGCTATAATGCTAACCAGAATTTCTTTACTTCTTAAGTAGCTTACGGACAATCCATACTCAATACGATAGGCTTGTTAATAGTTAAGCTACTGTTAGGCACTTTGTTTTACTCTAATCTATATTTTCATCGAGACATAAACTTTGTTGGTTTCAACGCTTGACTAACGCACGAATTTTCAAGTACAAGTGATATTGATAGTTTTTAAGTGCATTCAGCTAAATGATACACACCATATGGACCTCTTTATTTGTTTTTCTAACTTATTCGAGTTAAAGTACATCAATGTTACTTAAACAAAACTGGGAGTTTGTACTTAAATTTGTTACTGAAAATATGTAAGAGCGTCTGGCATAATAATGAGTTTTGGCATAATGATGAGTAGTTAATTCATCAGGTCATGCAAAACGTTTCAAAGACAGATACTTTTAATAAGACGAAAGTGGTGTACAGCCGTTTTATGTCGTGTTTACTTTTTATCATTGACTCGCGCATGTTCAGAATAACCTAAAGCTTTTTGCCAAGTTATATGTTATTGGATCGCGAGCGCATACCATATGTTAATTTCTCTTCTGTCAAGTAAACGTACTAATTAATTGAATTTCAATTTGTTGGCACATTGAGTGCAAAAATTGAATCATTTGTTCGCATAACAAAAAATAATATTTCTAACTTAGGATAGAGGGCCACTGGTTCGTCAGTTTTTTTTTTATTGTTATGTGTTACCCTCTGTAAATAAAGTTGTTACTTACTTACTTACTTACTTACTTACTTACTTACTTACTTACTTACTTACTTACTTACTTACTTACTTACTTACTTACTGACTTATATAAAACATTGAATTATTTGTTCGCATAACAAAAAGCAATATATTTATATTTAAGTAATATATTTATACGGCGTACTTTTCGCAGCGGGGGAACAAAATTTACTCTTTCCTTTTATCATCATAGCCAAGTTAAATGAGCTTGGAATTGAAGATGGTCATATCCCGGATGAAGCCATGAAAGCGTCATCAACACTAGACACCAATCACGGCCCAGGCCGAGGAAGACTAAACCAAGGACCCACTGGTTCCCAGGGTACCGCCTGGTGCGCCGGGGAGTCAGACTCTGATCAATACCTTCAGATAGATTTGAGTGAGTACAATACTTATCCAAACTCCATAGATATCGTTGCAGTTGCAGGTTTTGTAAGAGAGTGCGATAGAGAAAAGCAGTATTCCGTAGTTATAGGCCACGTGTAACTACTGAATTGTCACGGTTCCTTCACCAGAATTAGCATTTTCTGCGAGTTAGTCAGAGTCCAAATATATACCATGTTGTATGGTAGTTTTCTTCCTGTTTCCTCAGGTCAGCTAAGATATCTGAAGAGGTCAATGCTTAAAATGGCCGGCGTACAAACCCGGATGTAGTGTGCAACTGCCTCGATCGTTGACTGACTCATTAAGCAGTCAGTGTGTGTTGGATTAACGGATTAATGGATCAATTGTTTAACTGACAATTACCGATCGATGGACCACCGACCAACTGACGGGTTAACTGACTGACTAACTGACTGACTGACTGACTGACTGACTGACGAATGGACGGACGGACAGACGGATGAAGGGACGGAGAGACGGACGGACGGACGGACTTTCTGAATTGCGTCTAACGGGTTAGCTAACAGGAAATACACTACTTCACTGATCGCAATGAGCTTTTCTTCTCATCAGTCTATACTTCACGGGTGACTCATATTGCGACACAAGGAATGAACGATCCGCCTCAGGTTGTGAATGGAACTAATGTGACCGCCTGGGTAAAAGAGTATACACTGCAATACAGCTCTGATGGAGAAACCTACAACGGGTATTATTTCGACAAAGATTTAAAGGTATAGACATATTGTATCCTTCAAAATCTAGAACTTTTAACACCAGGCTTAAATGTGAGTGAATTTGGAGATATCTTTTCAAATTTACAACATAACAACACTTAGGTAGTGTCAGTGGGATCAACCGTTTCTGGTCTGGTTCGTTGCCGGGGTTCGTTGAGTGTTTTCGTGTCCTATTGGGGAAAACCGTTCTCGGTTGGTTTGGCTGATAAACGTTTTCAACCGGCCTCAACCAGGTTGAAACGTTTGAAAAAGCACTTGCGTGATTATGTGGCGTGATTGTAGCCCGCGTAAGGACTAATCCCAGACATGATCGCATTTCAATCGAAAGCGGTAAGAAAAGTGTTGTATTGAGAAACGTGGACCGTATCGTGGTTGAAACGGTTTATCCCAATAGAACATGACTTTATTAACGCAGCTGCTGAGTCTTCCCCAGTGGTGTCTATACAGCGTCTGGCACGGCACAGATGAGAAGTGCGAGGTTGGGAACAAGGGGTGATGCCCATCTCACCCTGCGCTCGAACCTCGCGACGAGCTGCGCGTTGTATGAAGTTGTATGAAGACGACTGGCAACAATTCAGACACAGCTATGTGTGTAGTTGCGCCACAATATTACACTTTGACGCATGGCAGTTCTGGAAATCCTAAGGGGCTTGGGGCCACTTGAATTCCCAGTGAATTTTGTCTCTTATTTAGGAAATATTTTTTCTTATTTGTTACCAAAAGAATAAATTAACTTAGATGTTTGCATGGAGTTAGATGCTTCAAAACAAAAATTACAGAGGAACCAGATATTAAAAATCGATAATAAATCAATGATGGTGTTTTTGTTACTTTTTTCGCCTGATACAGATTTTTGACGGTAACAAAGATGGCAGCACTATATCATGCTGTGAGCTTCCATATCATTTAGTGGTTCGTTATCTACGATTTAAGCCTGTGTCTTGGGATTCGAAGATTTGTTTGAGGATTGGAGTCTTTGGCATTGGGAATGTCACCGGTAAATATCAGTCAATTATCATTTGGATAATCTCTTTAAAAACAGGTTTTCGTAGCAAAAAGCGAAGAGCATAACACGACCAAAATAAATCTAAGAAAATAAACTATTCAATGAACTATGATGTGACGAAAGAAAACGTAGTGTACATAAAATATTTGAAGACAAATATTGACCTGGTACGAGAAACCTTAATGTGTCCTCCCTTGCTTAGTAAATATATACTAACATTTAAGGTGCAGGGAATGTGAATGCTGAGAGCAAAACGTCGAGACTGTTAAATCAGTTATCACTGATATAAAGTGAACATACAGTATAAAAGTCTTTGAAATAAGATTTGAAACCATCGGCGACATGTAACAATAGCATAAAAATATTTACTCATATTTTATACCTTTCTTATATTTTGCTTTGCAGCCCAGAATATAATCACACAAGATTCAATTGCTATTCGCCATTATTGGTGGTGTAAGTCATGTTTTTATTCCTCTCTGTAACCATTTTGTTTTTCTTGTGTAGTGTTACCTCGTTCGCAAAAGTTCGTACCACTGAAGCCTTAAGGTGCACGCGACCATGGCGAAAGGTGCTATGGTTGATGTCAGTTTACCGTTGATTCATCAACGTCCATGACGTTTCAATGCCAGGGAAAGCGAAACGGAGAATGAAACTATTAATTCCTTTCCCTCTATCAGACTGAAACAATGAAAATTTCGATCAACCAGCGTTAAACTAACACTACCCATAACTCCTTGCAGCTTTGTCGCGTACATTTTTGCACCTTTGTAGGACAACCTTTATCGAAAAAGCTTTTATGAACGTGCTATGTTGGAAGAGGTAAATGATGACCATTATTTACGCCATTCATTGTTTTCCAGGGCCTTTGATGTGGGTTTTGATAATCTTACTTGTCTTCTTTATCCTATTGGCTTTGTGTTGCTATCGCCGAATACGTAGAAGGTAAGTATTTTATGTTTTATGACATTACAAAACATATTCTCCAATAAATAAAATGCTTTCAAAGCTAAAAAAGCAACCTGTATAGAATGCTGGAAAGGAAGAGAATTTTTTTCTGTGGTCAGCTTCTTCCCTAAATCAGTTTCCACGTGTCTGTGTTCCACTGTATTATTCTTAAAAAAAGATGATCATGGAAGTCAATCTATCTCAGAAACCAACAAATGTATGTTTATATCTGTAGAAAAGGACTACAAATTCAGACAACAGCTTTCTTTCTCAGATTTCATTCCAGAAAATGAGAGCATTTTCCCTACTATTTTTAGTAGACTTTTCTGTCTACAAAGATGCCAGTTACTGTACCGTGATTCTTGTTTGTACTACAGTTTAGCTTTGAAGCCGAGGCCCAGTAAAACAGAAAAGAAGCAACCATCATTCTACACGAACCCAAGGGCGCCAAAGTCACAGCCACAGAACGGGACAATGACCATTGTTATGACAGATATGATGGAATCACGTGATAACGAAGCCTATGAGGAACCTGAGGACGAAGTGCAAGAGGTACGAGTGTATGCTGGGTTTCAGTAAGATGACAGTGAGAGCGCTGCAAGTTCCCGCATGGGAATTTGCTTATCGATTAACAATTTTCAATGACCATAATTAACTGATCGTATGAAAAGTAGGAATTTTCCGATTTCAATTTGCTGTATTTAGCACAACAAAAGCCCAAAATGGTGATGATTTAGCAGACGCCAGCTTCTATTACGAGGCAAAGGTACCACAATTGAAGAAAGATATGTATAATTCTGACTTTTCACAGACTTAAAGAAAAACATTATGTGACCATTGAGAGGCTGATTGCAAGAAAAGTAAACAAATCTTATCATGCTCTCAATTTGGCTCCTTTCCTTCATAATAACAAGGTCTAAAACTTTGCGCGACGTGTCAAGAGCAGAAAGTGGCTATAAGTCTTTGGTAAAGTATTTGCAGTGCTAAACCCTCCAGAGAAAATTTTGAACAGCTATAAGGTTGTCGTAGGTCATCCGCCATGGAACTGGGAATTAGGATGGAGAAAAACAGGCCACTTACTTGTACAACTGTATTTGCGTTCCTTCATGTGCCTGAGGGGTTTCATGCTTTTCCTAGCACGTTCTAGTTATGTGTCATCTACAAGATACCTATATCCTTTCTCTGTGATTCATATCATCTGACGCACACGCATGACTTATTTATTTGGTTTACTAGGTCGTTGCCCACTTCACTGATGATGGTTTCGACAACAAACACGGCGTCACTCACTTCTCAGTCGCAGACGAAGACGAAGATGAATCGCCCGCCGCTCTTCCAAGCCAGAACGGTAGTGGGCCCACCCGAGGAGCCTCTGTCAGCTCTCAAAACCAACCTTACAGGGGGGCATCCGTGAGTTCCCAGGGCAGACGCAACACCGGGAGGTCCGAACATCTTTACGAATCGGTAGTGCGATAGATTATGGATCATTAAATAATGGACGATTAATTCTAGGGTTACATCAACTTCGAGACGGCTCATCAGTTGAAAAGGCGCTCTCGCATCCAATTACCTGCGATGAATGCGTTGTTCTTTGTTCTGTTTAGCAGCCACCCTATATTTAAAATTTCCTTGCCGACTAGGACCGAAAATGCCCGGGATCCGGAAAGTCTCAGAGCAACTCATGGATCTCCCAAACGGACGATTTGTTTTCGGACGTTTCTCAGTTGACCGCTAATATAGATTTAATTGGCCGCCACCTAAACGACACATTTCTTGCAGATTAATATTTTGATGAAAAGTCTTCCTCCAAGGGAAGTTTTGAGAAGGAAACATCACTTCTATAGCTTACTTCAGGCGTGTGACACAGAGGTTTTCGAGTGTTTTCTGATTGATAAAAACTCGCATTCTTTTTACACCCTAGTGTGTTTTTGTATTACGTTTTCGCCCATCGCGACACTAAAACCATCGAAAATTTTCATTTCCTTCATCGAATGAAGACGATGAGATGCCGAGAATGGAGAGATTTAAGAAAAGGAACACCGTTGTATTAGTGTGGATGGCGAAAACGGAGCTTTTCAGAAACGCTAACGTCATTCATGGCACATGCGCAAATGATGGTGTTTTTGGCATCAGCGAACCTCAGCGTTTGGAGTGTTTTTGTAACTGGCGAGTTTAAGAAAACCACGACGGCAACGGCAACGGGAACATTGCTAAACAGGAGGTTTAATGAGCAGAGCAATGGCTGTGCACGTGCGTTAGAATTCTTGGTACATTTCGCTGCCGTCCTCAGCAAAACAAGAACGTGAAATGATCAAATTCTGCCGTTATTCGGGGAACATGAACCACGACGGCTAATTTCGTTGATGTCTTTCAAATGTTTCGCCCTGTCCCAGATTCAGTTTCGGGATAGTTTTGACACTGAAAAACAAAGGAAAATGACTTTAGAGTATCGCGAGATTCGTAGGTAAAGTATAAAATCATTTTCTTAATCGACGTTGTCTTCGTTGTCACGTCCTGGTTTCTTAAACCCGTTAGTGTTGAAGGGAACACGCTGCGAAAACGGTAGAGTGGAATCGTAACTTTTCATGAGTTTTTAGTACAAAAGCGCTTACAGGAAGTTAAAAAGATGTAGTGTTTATAAGTGGCTGGACAGAGAGCAAGCGCCCGCTTATTAGACGAGTCCGCTATCGGAAGGTGATCGTTTGAGGACATCGTGCGAGGTGTCCGTTAGTATGAGAGATTTTTCTCTATGGTAGTTATACTTTAAAAAGATTGAATTGAAGTATGCACTATGTGCATATAGAGCGTTTTTACTCACGTGGCCAGCAGCCATGCAAATTCATTGGAAAAAAAGAAAGTGTTTACATCCCACAGGATTGGTTTGGTACACCAGCATGGCTGCCATTTCATTATTCTGGAACTCCAATATGGCTGCCGTGGCGTCATGTGAAAGCACGCACGTTCTATAGCACGTGTTTTATGAACTGGTTTTCACTATAGCGCACAAGCATAAGCGTAAACATAAACAATCATAAGAATAAACAAAATATGCAGATACAGTAAGAATCCTTTAAGTAATTTTCCTAACAAGATGTTACTGCGTCCACGTATTATGTCGGGTAATGCTTATGCTTATGCGCAAGTGCAAACCAGCCTTAAAGGAGCTACCTCACAGTTTGCATATCTTGAAAAGTTTAACCTAAATTTTTCAAGTTAGTCGTTTGCAGTCCGTGTCAATCTTCTCTATCCTCAAACATCCTTGTTTCTTTATGGTTTATTTTCATCGTTTTGGTGTTTTTCTATCTTAGTAAACTATTATTTTCGTGTTTCCTTCAATGTAAAGGTAATTTTGTTCATGGCTAAAATAATTCAAAATATCGCAACTGAGCTCCTTCAAGTTCCTTTTTTCGGCATCTTACGCGTTGCAACTTAATTAAACAAATATTTGATGAACTCGTATAAACTAGGCTCGCTTATTTAACTGTAATTTACGTAATTTTCAAAGTAATAGCATTAGGAAAATTCCAAATTCCGTGGGATCTTATCAGAGGTAGACAGTAGATCCGTGCTAGCTTATGAATATTTGTTGTGAATACCAGGCATTTAGAGTCAAAACTATCAACAAACTTGGCTAAGAAAAATTGACCAACGAGACTGTCTTAAGTAACTTCCTAGTACAAAATTAAGTGGTCGCCGAGTAATAAACTATATAAAAAGTAATAAATGTCCAACAGTCCATTGAACATAAAGGGCCAACCCAAACACGACCGCTCTCATGTGGCTTTGATAGCTCAGCATTACAGAGCATTACAGCGGTATCGCAAAGGTCGTGGGTTCGAATCCCGCTCAAAGGCTGAAATATTTTTCAGGTCCTTTTTCCAGTAGTGTTATAACTGCGTTCGCATCTATCATCATGCGTATATAAAACAAGTCTATATATAGAGTCTATATAGTTGTTCCAAGTGTTTGTGTTACTGAACTCTCGGCAGGCGTTTCTATTTTTGCTCTTAAAATAAGGTGCTATTATTTCCTGTAAAGGCTGTACTTCTGGGTAAATGACTTCGTAAGTCAGCAAATGAGAAAAAGGAAATATATTTCTCTCAAAGAGAATTAATTAATTCCGACTTAAAAAGTGTGTCTATTTGCTTATTAGTGTAGGTAATCATATGAATGCAGGTGCAATTAAGGATTTACACCACGAGTGATGTTTGAAAATCCTCTCAAAATTACACGAGCCTTTAAGCGGATGCAATTTGAAAGAATTTTCAAATATCACGGGTAGTGCAAAATAATTGTTCAACCTTCATACGATTACTCATTTATTATATGACTGGGAAAATCACAAAAGCGTTAAAAATTAACGATAAATGGGCCAGGTCTCGGTTAATCACAATAAAGTAATTTTCTCAGTTATATAACAAATAGAAATAAACATGGATTAGTTCGGATTGGAGTAGGAGAGGGAGAGAATCTTGCAACTTAGTTGATTATTCCGTTCAAAGAGTTCAGATAAGAGCAGCAGTCTCACTCCTGCTATGCATGTTTTAGAAAGGCTTTATTTGCAATATACAGTCGAACCCCTTTTAAGCGGCCACCCTCGGGGAAATGGGAGGTGGCCGCTTAATTGAGGTTAGTGTACCTTGAATATTTTTCACCATCGGGTTAATTTCCCAGTGAACATCGAGTCACATAAAGACAACCATGATAAACGTGTGTTTGAATGTTTTAATCACTCGTTACCGTCTTTTTCGGACTCTTATCTGCCGTCGCCTTTTCCAAAACAAAGTTTTTAGATTTTGGGCGGTCGTTTAATAGGGGCAAAGACAATAGAAAAACCCTCATCGGGACGACCAAAAGGTGGCCGCGGCCACTTAATAGCGGTGGCCGGTTAATAGGGTTTTTGTTTACAGTATTTTACTGAAAATAATTTCGGGACTTTGATAACTGGCCGCTCAATAAGGGGTGGCCGCTTAATAGAGGTTCGACTTTATCTAATGATCAATATATATTCTTAAAATGGACGAAATTTAGTTCAAATTTTTGCAAGTTTGGCTCGAGTCAGCTTTGGAGTCACAATAATTCAATTGTGGAACATTGAGGGATGGAGCCGTTTTTGCTCGTGTGGATTGATTCGGTGGTTATTTCCGGCGACATTTATGGTAAATTCGTCTTGTACGTGGTATTGCTTGGACACTGTGATCAGAAACGGGAATTTTCGCAAGGTGTGTTAGCTATATTGGAGTTGCATTCTAAAACACATGAAGCTGTTGGAAGAAGGGGATATTTAAAAAGTTAGCCATTATGGTTGCATGATGACGTTGCTAGTGTAACACTAATTTAACAATAAAACTGGGGAACATCTCGAAGCCCCCTGTTCAAAATTTCAGAATACAAAAATTAAATATAGCTGAAATTGTTTTTCAGTCTTCTTAGCTAGAACGTTTTGACAATTCGCCATTTTCGATATATTTTAAGCTTCTAACTTGGCCTAAACAAATCATACGGAGGTCGATGGATATATAATTAATCTATTTTTTTTATTCCCTCAAACCTCCGAGCCGAGTTGTAATTTTAATACATGTACGTAGAAATTGTATTATTGTGATTTATGTTGGCTTCAAATGGATTCTTAAGTTAGCGACTTAAGAGCAGCTTCGCCTAAATATCAACTAGACTTCAAGTTGGAAATAGCGAAAAAATCGAATTTCTTCAAACCCGCCCAGAATGAAGCCCTGCGGGCACTTGTTACAAAAACATTGTTTTAAGTTCGATGAATCAAAAAAAAATTTTTTCCGCAATTTTTTTCGTTTCGATGCCCCAAATCGGCCAAAATCCATCGAAAATAAGTCGCATATTCAGAGGCTCGTAAACTCAAAAGCAAAAATCTTCATTACAAACTGATTGCACGTCGTATTTGTACTTCTTTTTTTGTCAATTTAGAGCTAAATAGATCGTGATTTGATCAGAACTTAAATATTTGACGAATTTTCTAAATTAACGACCCAAGACAGCTTTACAAGAGGTCTACATTTAGCCTATTTTCAAATTCTAAAAAGGCGTTCTGGTACACGGCTTTTCCCGAAATGACTAGTTTGGTCTGAAAGAGCATTGTTTCTTCTTCAAATTAGTGAAATAAAATTTTTGGGTAAATAAAATCGCGAGCGCTGAGATGGCGAACTAAATGCAGCACTTCTTCCTGAAAACGTGACCTTTGACCCAAGCGTAACGAAACCGATTACTGCAAGAAAACCCAGAAGAAAAGCAAACGCTTCGTTATTTTGAAACAATTTCTAGTGATATCTCTCCGAAACCATGATTGCAAGAAGCAATTTCCAGATATGAAATCTTGCAGGGTCAAAGAAGGAGCTAAAGGGCGCATTTTGACACAATAACTTTGTTTGCTGAGAATTGAAGTCAATGACCGCCGTTAACGAATTCCAGTGAAATTTGCAAACTTGAAGTATGTTAGCCGATACTTACCTGAATATTTATATTTATAGAAGAGTCGTCTTCTTGGATTAACCTTCAAAAGAAGCTGGACCCAGATTTGGAAACCTCTAAAAGAAGAAATGTTTAATATTCCGTGACCTGCCCGATGCTATAAATTCCATGCACATGCCAACCGCATGTTTGTCGTAAAACCAACTGAACTCCACTGACAGTTTCCATGGGCAACCCCAAAATAAACGATCCCCAAAAATGTAAAGTGAAATTGGCTGTCTTCATGAACAGTTAGAAGCTAGAGTCAAGTTCCATTACCTTTAAAAAGTGCTTGAGTTTATTTGTTTGCGTCGACTTTGTTCACTACTCTCACGTTCGAATGCCGCGAATCGGTCACGCCAAAACAGTGCAGACCGTGCAGACTGTAGACACTTGGTTCGGCTTTTCACTGTGACTCCTTTTTTTGGGTCTAGTTACAAAATAGTGTTAAATATACCTGAAAGTTTGACATTTATCCACAGGCTGCACAAGCGCAGTATTTGACTTTTGATTCGATAGACAAACGCGTACAAGACTTTGTATGGGAAACTTACTCAGTCTGCACGGTCTGCAGTGTTTTGGCGTGACCGATACTACGCAGTATTCGAACGTGACAGTAACTACTGAGTGAACAAAGTAGAATCAAGCACTTTTAAAAGGTAATGGAACTTGATTTTGCCTTCTAACTGTTCATGAAGACAGCCAATTTCACTATACATTTTTGTGGATTGTTTATTTTGGGGTTGCCCATGGAAACTGTGAGAGGAGTTAAGTGAGTTTCACGACAAACAGGATGTGTACAAAACGCGGGGTAGGCCATGGTGTAGGCCATGGCCTACCCTGTCGCTTACCCTATGGCCTACCGGTGGTCAGATTTTTGAAAACATAAACAGAACATCAGTAAGAGTCGAATGGGTAAGGTGGCATAAAATTATATCCCTCTAAAAGGGGTATACGAAAAAGTCACTAACACGATTATCAGCATCAGAGGAAACGAAACAATGTAAACCTTACAACACTCAACCTTGAACCATCCTAATTCTCGCGTTCTTCGACAACTAGCTTCCCCATCCAAGCAATCAGCCATAACGGCAGGTTAGGATGGAGGGGAAGGGGCCGGCTGGGACTCCCATATAAAAAAGACGGGGGTGCCGGTCAGAAATTTTAGAAAGAACGCCTAAGAGGTACTAAAACTGCGTTTTTAACCCCTAAAAGGTATGGCAAACACCCCTGTCATTTAGATATGGAATTCCCCCCCTGGAGAAAGGGTCGATATTACGTGGTCGCTGCGAATATCCAAAATGGCTGCTCCACGATCCATACCGGTTGCCAGTTTCTAACATATTGTGGAGTGCCAGTGTAAACATGTAATGAACGGCGTTAGTGACTGTTAGTGCTGGTGTTAGTGACTTTTCGTATACACCTATTAGAGGGATACAAGAAAGCACGAGGGAAATAATTTTATGCCACCTTACCCATTCGACTCTTACTGATGTTTTGTTTATGTTTTCAAAAATCTGACCACCGGTAGTCCATAGGGTAAGCCACAGGGTAGGCCATGGCCTACCCCACGTTTTGTTCACACCCCGACAAACATGCGGTCGGCATGTGCATGGAATTTAAGCTAATTTATAGCAGCGGGCAGGTCACCGAACATTAAACATTTCTTCTTTTAGAGGTTTCCAAATCTGGGTCCAGCTTCTTTTGAAGGTTAATCCAAGAAGACGACTCTTCTATTAATATAAATATTCAGGTAAGTATCGGCTAACATACTTCAAGTTTGCAAATTTCACTGGAATTCGTTAACGGCGGTCATTGACTTCAATTCTCAGCAAACAAAGTTATTGTGTCAAAATGCGCCCTTTAGCTCCTTCTTTGACCCTACAAGATTTCATATCTGGAAATAGCTTCTTGCAATCATGGTTTCGGAGAGATATCACTAGAAATTGTTTCAAAATAACGAAGCGTTTGCTTTTCTTCCGGGTTTTCTTGCAGTAATTGGTTTCGTTACGCTTGGGTCAAAGGTCACGTTTTCAGGAAGAAGTGCTGCATTTAGTTCGCCATCTCAGCGCTCGCGATTTTATTTACCCAAAAATTTTATTTCACTAATTTGAAGAAGAAACAATGCTCTTTCAGACCAAACTAGTCATTTCGGGAAAAGCCGTGTACCAGAACGCCTTTTTAGAATTTGAAAATAGGCTAAATGTAGACCTCTTGTAAAGCTGTCTTGGGTCGTTAATTTAGAAAATTCGTCAAATATTTAAGTTCTGATCAAATCACGATCTATTTAGCTCTAAATAGACAAAAAAAGAAGTACAAATACGACGTGCAATCAGTTTGTAATGAAGATTTTTGCTTTTGAGTTTACTAGCCTCTGAATATGCCACTCATTTTCGATGGATTTTGGCCGATTTGGGGCATCGAAACGAAACAATTGAGGAAAAAAATAATTTTTCATTTATCGAACTTAAAACGATATTTTTGTAACAAGTGCCCGTAGGGCTTCATTCTGGGCGAGTTTGAAGAAATTCGATTTTTTCGCTATTTCCAAGTCAAGTTGATATTCAGGCGAAGCTGCTCTTAAGAGTGATTGTGAGAGGAAACCGGGCTAGTACCAAAAGATTGAGGTCGGCCGTTTACATTCATCTTTTCGCAGTATAAAAGCTATCCGAAAAGATTAACAACCATGACATTTGCCGAGGTAGGCGTTCGGTTTTCTTCGAGATATCACCACATCATGATTTTGGCCTCTTAAGCGGTCTAAAATGATCGAAATTTCGGGCAACTTTAGGTGAGCCTAAAAGGTACTTCCTACAAATTCCAGAAACTCTTATTTTCGTGAGATAATATTTGTCCCCTTATTAGTTGATTGAGAAATATTAGACGTCTTTCGCATTAATTCTACGGTTTTCACGAGGTGCCAAATATCGCCGCCGAATCGTTAATGAGCGTGACCCAAATTTTAGCCATTTTCAGCGACTCGTTTTTCAAAAGTGCGGTAGTTTATTTTCACGGAAAGACGTTTTTGTGATAGTCTACTGCACTGTCATCGATATCCAGTTTAGTTAAAATTGGTATCTACAGGCAAATCAGAGTAACTGGTCTTGCAAAGTCGAAAAAAAGTCATTAGCCAGAAATATTTCCCGCTAAATTTTTAGCGAAGAATATCACCTTATACCGACTTTCTGCGATTGTTATCCCTTATTTACTAAAATATTTGCAAAAAATAGTTAGCTGGGCTGCACTATATAGAATATTTAAGCTGTGAATCGTTATTAACCTGTGTAAACATTTCAAACTCGACAAATCCTTACCATTATTTAAACTAAATTTTCCCGCGAAAATTCTATTTTTAACGTCACGCTGCATGGAAAAACAGAGTGGATCCTCAGTTCGCTGGTCTCTTTTGCTGTTCAGTAGAACAAACTGCAAGTTATTAGTGAGTGAGGCTTTTCTCTGAATTTTAATTTTGGGACTTCGGCAAACCCCTTGTTTACATCGATTTACTCGTTTCCGGAAGGCGTGACGCGTTACAGATTCAAAGGTCAGATGACAGGACTTGGAGATGTCGATGTCACCTAAAGGTTTTTCCTTGGTTTTGAAAATATTAGCTGTTCTTTCGGATCAGAAAAATCGCCTAACATTGCTGGTGGCGCGGCAGTTTTTTCTCAATTATTAGCGTGCAAACGAGATAGTCGAGGAAAGACGTTAGGGATGGTGTCTATTTGGCGCAGCAGATTGTTTACACAGCAACGCAGATTTCGTAGGCCGCTACCCGGCCTACGAAAGGATCATAAAGGACAGACGACTGGAGTGTGAAAAAACACTGAATAAACTTCTCAATACGTGTAGTGGTTGCAAGGTCAAGATTGCCAGCGGAAATCTTTCTCACGTTCATTGTTGTCGTTTGTATCGTCGCAGGTTGGTACACCGTCTCGTTTTCAGTTTCATTTCCTTTGATATTACCTCGTGCACGCAATTGACTTAAAACAACTTGCTATAGAGCTGATTCAAAGGTCTCTTAAGATGTCTCGAAAAATCACACCCGGAAAAATCTGCTGAATTTAGCAGAATTAATCAAAGAATAAGGATCCATAGTGTGTAGATATATATACTTGGTTTATACTTATAATGCAACCGAAAAACCATACGAATCCTGGGTATTATTTTCGTGATCCGGGAGAGGAATGTACCACAGCAGGCTAATTTTTTTCCTCTCTCTGCAGATTCTGCCTGTGACATTGTATCGACGAACTGTAAACAAGGCGTCTTTAAGTAATCCGCGGCAAACACTAAGCTGACTTACATGTAAATGGCAAAAATAAAACAACTTTATTTAATGAGTCGTTAGAAAACTAAATGAAATTGAAATGTCGTCTAGGACAGTAAATTTATCTTCCACCCCCTTGCAAACAACAAGGTTTGGGTGGTAGTGAGATGGAGGGGGTGGGAGGTGTCCTTTCTCCGTTACCACTATGTAATGGTACTTTGTTCCACCTCTGCATCCTTCTTGAATGAGGCAGGAAGGATAAAAACACTACCCTCTGGACAAATATCGTTTCTTTTTTAACAATCCATTCAGCCATTACTCCGTTTATTTTTGACATTCAGATCAGTTGAACCATCTTTTGTTTTGTAGATATTCTTGAGCTACCGTCTCATTTACCTTAACACGAATACAACTGCATTTTGGTAGGGTTAAGGAAAATGAATTTGCCTCCGCAAGATTTTTTTTTTATCATGAACCACGTTAAAACTATCTCAATTAATCTTCAGAGCAACTTAGTTGCGTGCAAAATGTATTTCAATTTACGTTTCATGGATCACAAACATATTACAATATCGTTCCTTATGAACTCTGACAACAACAGCAGTAAAATTATCAAGAAATTATCAATACAAATTTGGATGTAATTTCGTTGCATTAAAGGGGTTTTGTGGCCAATATTGACAGAGGCAACTTTATATTACTTTTGTTGAAAGTAAAAGTTCCAGAGCAGAAAACCAGACGCTGTACTAACCTGCGATCATACCAAAGGCAACATAAAACGCAAGAAAGATTTCCGCTGGCAATACTGGCCTAGCAACGATTACACGTATTGAGATGTTTATCCCAGTTGTCTGTCCTTTTTGTTTCGCTTCCTCAGAAACGAAACGGTATTGTTTCCAGTTCAGGGGTGAACTAAGTACATAGTGATTTGTAATATCCAATCCGAGTAAAGTTCGTAACTTTTAATGTAAATACGGCGGCAAAATTTCAGCCAAAACTCTGTGCATCGTAACAAAATGTGTCATTTGCAACATTTCAGTGAAACTCTCGTTTCTCGGTATTATCTTACACAAGAAAACTGCGAGCTGGACTTGATAGTGGTAGTGAAAAAGAAATATATTTTCGAAGTAGAGACACCGCCACACCACGCGATTTGACCATCAATACGATATTTTAAGCCGATGGAAGCAGTTAGGACAGTTAGTTTTGTTTAGTTCAGCAAAGAAATGGTTCTGTTTTCCGTTTCAGAGTGATTTAATGACATAGTGAGTATGAATGTTATCAGGGTAGACGCTTGTAATTCACAAGGTAAACATGTTCAGCAAAAATAACTTCTCGAAACTAAATTTTATTCCGTGACACGGAAAGAAAAGCAAATTAAAATGTCATGCAGCTAAAAATAATTCGCGACTTAAATGTTCCTAAGTCTTACTGAAACGAAGATATCTGATTCCGTACTTGATTTAAGGACGGTGCCTACTTTTGTTAATGCGCACACGTTCTGCGCATCACGCAAGGCATGGTTTAAGCGCCACACGCGCGCTGGGTTGACATGACGCAATCAACTACGCTACCAAATACACGACTAAATTGAAAGCAAAATTTTCCTACTGTGACCAAATCAAGTTTAATGAAACTGTACTTAAACCAGGAACACCAGAACAGCAGCATATCGCTAACCACTAACAGTTAACGTCTTCTAGCTGAAAAACTAGCTGTTATCTGTCGAAAATTATACTGAAATCCAATTGTAAACATGTGCCTGCAGATGGCGTAGTGTGCGTGCAAAACAAGTTCGAGATACGCAAGTGTTTTACTTACTGGGAAGGTGACAGGAAAAAATGTAACGAGCACCGTAAAAAGTTTCAAAAAGGATCAATAACTTTAAAAAAACGCGAGGTTACCCCTATATTTTATGTTATGAAATGGAAGTGGAAAGCCCATTCAGTAGGTGATTAGTTTCTGGTTGTGAGCAAAAGATATTTAGACTATATTTTAGCTCAAACAGAGGAAGGCTGTCAGAGACGCTAAAAGTGCTGTTGCCACGATTTTGTTATTAAAAAAAAACTAAAAATGGTTTTTATGTTACCATTGACTATGTAGTTTTCAGATCTAGGCACCGTCCTTAAATGTGATTAAGATCACAACTACAGCGACATAATTTTGGTCAATCAGAACACTTGTCAGGAATAACAATCCCGCCCCTATTCTGTGGCTGTTTACGGGAAAAGAACACGCATTTGGTGCGTTTGGACGATACTACAGATACGATATATTGTGGAAGGTAACTGATTCATCATATTGTATTTTAATTAACGTTGGTATATTGCAAAATAGGCAAAAATATGGTAGGTGTCGACATTTTCCAGATTTAGTTGAATTTCTCGAATTTCCGCCACAATTCCAGTAGCTTTACTTCTTAGAGCGCGTCTTTAAAAATAAGTAAATTTCAGTGTATTTCGACATGCCGCGGCATTTCAAGAGCTAGTTTCCATGAAAACACCGATAGCATTTGAATTCTAGCTTCATAATATTCAAGCGAAAGTGGAGGAATAATTGCAGAACTGTTGTCACACATGAGGCGTCCTTTAAAAAGAAAAATATACTGTGTCACTGACAACGAAACGTAGAGTGCCGCATCCATTCGAATCAAGGACTGCCCGGCACAGAAATGGAAAAATTATGCGTGAAATGCTTTTGCCTCTTAGCTTTATTTAGCCTCACACACAATACTTTGAATTTCTGAAAACTTTGGCGGGGCTGTGCGGCCCGGCCGCTTCCCAAAGCACTTACCCTACTTAAGATCAAAGTCTGCGATTTGTCTAACCTATTTATGGCCTGACCCTTAAATTAATATCCTGTTTCACACCTGCCGTAGTTCTCTAGTTCAGAATGATGTTAAAGGTATTGCAAATGGCTTTAGTTGTTGGTCTTATCGATAATGATGAAAAAAGTAGCTTCGTCTAAAAAACATAATTAATTCAAGACTAGAGTGCAAAAACCATACCCAATTTGAGACCAAGATTACCAAACTCGATACTGTACTTCTGACTTAAAATGTCATAAAAAAAAAACATGTCCCTCTGATGCTGGACATACTTATATAGCCCATGTAAGGGAGCACCCCCCTCCCCTACGGCAAAGTCAAAGTGAAGTGTCACAAGTAAATACATTTCGAAGCGCGTTGACTGTAATAACTGATTCATGTGTAGACAGCCTAAATTAATTAGCCCTTTCTCTTTTACAGTAGGTTCAGTACTAAACCTCACCTTGACAAAAACCCCAGGCTCTGGCAACTGAGCAGATCAGTGCGGTGCAAAGCGGCGCGTTGGCACATATCCCCCTCACCCCAGGACTTCTCATGCACAAGATATCAAAACCCCAGCCTTTCTCAGACTTTGGATATCTTTCTGGAAACGAAACAATATTTCTTTCTGAAAAATAGCTTCTTGTTGATCCTTTAGTAGGCCGGAGAGCAGGGAGCTGTATTTCCTCATTGTTTACATTAGGTTGCGGCAAATAGACACCACCCCTAACGTCTTTCCTCGACTATCTCGTTTGCACGCTAATAATTGAAGAAAAACTGCCCCCGCCACCAGCAATGCTAGGCGATTTTTTTGATCCGAAAGAACAGCTAATATTTTCAAAACCAAGGAAAAACCTTTAGGTGACATCGACATCTCCAAGTCCTGTCATCTGACCTTTGAATCTGTAACGCGTCACGCCTTCCGAAAACGAAAAAATCGATTCAAACAAGGGGTTTGCCGAGGTCCTAAAATTAAATTCAGGGAAAAGCTTCGCTCACTATTAACTTGAAGTTTGTTCTACTAAACAGCAAAAGAGACCAGTGACCTGAGCATCCGTTGAAATTTAGCCTAAATAATGGTAAGGATTTGGCAAGTTTGAAATGTTTTCATAGTTTAATAACGATGTCACAGCTTAAATATGCTATTCTGCAGTCCAGCTAACTATTTTTTGCAAATACTTTAGTAAATAAGGGATAGCAATCGCAGAAAGTCGGTATAAGGTGAAATTCTTCGCTAAAAATTTAGCGGGAAATATTTCTGGCTAATGATTTTTTTTGGACTTTGCGAGACCAATTACTCCGATTTGCCTGTAGATACCAATTTTAGCTAAACTGGATATTGATAACAGTGCAGTAGACTACCACAAAAATGTCTTTCTATGGAAGTAAACAACCGCACTTTTGAAAAACGACTCGCTGAAAATGGCTAAAATTTGGGTCACGCTCATTAACGATTCGGCGGCGATATTTGGCACCTCGTGAAAACCGTAGAATTAATGCGAAAGACGTTTAATATTTCTCAATCAACTAATAAGGGGACAAGTATCATCTCAAGAAAATAAGGGTTTCTGGAATTTGTAGGAAGTACCTTTTAGGCTCACCTAAAGTTGCCCGAAATTTCGGCCATTTTAGACCGCTTGAGAAGCCAAAATCATGATGTGGTGATATCTCGAAAAAAAACGAACGCCTATCTCGGCGAATGTCATGGTTGCTAATCTTTTCGGATAGCTTTTATACTGTGAAAAGAT
Source organism: Orbicella faveolata (assembly GCF_042242905.1). Taxonomy (NCBI): domain Eukaryota; kingdom Metazoa; phylum Cnidaria; class Anthozoa; order Scleractinia; family Merulinidae; genus Orbicella; species Orbicella faveolata. The sequence continues at coordinate 1,943,035 of NW_028301578.1, read as the reverse complement.
GACTGTAAACGGCCGACCTCGATCTTTTGGTACTGCCCGGTTTTCTCTGACAATGACACCTAAAATGAAGAAAAATGTACCAGTATAACTATTTCTGACCCCTTTGTAAAACCTGATCTCGGCATTGCAAAGCAATATATTCCTGTGAAGCACTGTTTTTTTGTTGTTTTTTTTTTAAGCCAAAAAAGAGACATTCTTTTCTCACCTTCAGTCTGTCCAGTTGTGCGTCTTAAAAAGGAATATTTCTAGATCCCTTCTAATTTCATATGAAGTAATCTGTTATTGTATCGCCAAAAAAGACGTACGTTTTCTCTAAATACCATTCTATCTGATCCAAGCCTTACGAAGTAATATTACGAAAGCCCCTCAATCCCATAAACGTGAAGTAATATGGTACCATATCACATAACACGACGATTTCATTTTTTCATTGTCCCTTGTATCCCAGCTTCCCAAGTAATGTTTCTAGAGTCCTTTAATCTAAAAAAAGTGACGTTGTATGGTAATATGTCGCATTAAAGCACGTCATACAAAAGTGATACTATCTTCAAATAATAGCTATTTTGAGAGTATGAACTGAATGAGTTTTAATTTTATTTTTATTACTAACATGTAAGAATCTCCTTTGTAGAGTGATTTATGTTTTGTTTAAAAAGTAAGGTATAATGGAATGATATAGGAGCACCGTGGGCAAGAGTTTTACATTAACGAAAAAATGGCGAAGCATTTGAAATAAATTTATCTAAAAGAAAAGGAAAAATCTCATAAGAGCAAGTGATCTTATCAAACAATGGGCGCTATACTAGTTAAATGAGTAGGACGAACAAAAACGAAAGAAATTGTTATTGCTATACTAAAGTTATATGGCTTGGTTTAAAAAGACTGGAAACAAATCTTACGCAGAGCTCAGAATGGAGTACTTTATTTCAGTTTATATTGTTAGGTGTATTGCATAAAATACTGTTCGTCACTTGACGATAAATTTGCTATTTTAATGAGCTGCTGAGAACTGATCCTACACATGATTTATCTGCGTTTTATCAGTTATCGGCAAAGTATTACAGTGTTAACTTGTTTCTACTGTTTCATAAAAAAAACACTCTTTTTTATCTATAAAATACGCCGGTTTTTCATCTCGATCAATCGTGTCTCTATATATGATGCGTGCAGGGTTTTTTCAAGTGTGTGATGTTTCTGAGGATGTTAAGAACAGAAACAATAAACTCAAGACTTTTCCAAGTCAAAATAGGTGAACAAGTAATTATTGTTGTTATTATGAATAAACTTTAACATTGCAACGTTTAAGAGGTTTATTCAATTGGTTTGTCATGTCCCACGAACGCTCTCATTAAACCAGATGAAAACCTGTTATGTTTTGTTTTATAAAGTCTTGTGTAACGAACGTTTAAATACAGGCCATTTCCTGTCACAATCGCTTTGTGACAGAAAAGCCCTCACGAAGTTTAAGAGTACAAGTGGTCGAATTTTGCCTTTATACCTTCTAACAGGGGAGTCTTTGTTTTACAATGTTTGTCTCATTAGCAAAAGCAAATCAGTTTCTGATCAATTAACCACAATTTCAGTTGGGAATGTTGAAAGCGATTAACTACCCCAAGAAAATTGAGAGCGCATGTACGAAACGTTTTTAAGCCACACGGTTTTACACACTCGAAATTTAACAAAGTATGGATGGGCTAATTAGTGCTTTTACCACCCAGAAATATTTCGGAAGCCAATATTTCCTTCAATATCACATGTACACCGAAAGAGCGAAAAACTTCCGTCATGTACTAAGTTCGACAAGGTCTTGAACAGTTTTGAGTCAACAGGCCACTTCCAAGTTGCCCTTTGCCTCTGTGTCAAAACGAATCTTCGAGCAAAACCACTCATATGGAAATGTGCTAAGCCTGCTGTTCATTTTCATGCAAATCAAGAAAGGTTTTGCACGAAGACTCGTTTGAAAACAGAGGCACATAATTACTCGGAAATGGCCTATTTATATGATTCATAACTATTATGTTGCCTTCTCTCTTCTGAGAAAAATCGTATGCTAATGAGGCAACATGCAAATAATGACGTCAGCCAAGATAGCCCTAGAGGGTACTACCCATTACAGCAGCTCTACTGAACATTTGAAACTTCGTTCTTATGTACTACCTGTTAAAAGCTGCTACAAAATGTTTCTAGCACAGTGGCAGTTTATATCTGGAAAGAAAGTTAACAGAGGGATCACATACTTTCTAAATGTGGATAGCAGTGAGCTTTGAAATATTAATATATATCTATATATCTCTCTCTTTACAGTGTACATTTGCATAGCAAAGCTAAATATCGATTCGCACTTCTTCCTGAAAAGTGAGTTAGCAGTTCCAAGAGAGTTCACATAGTATAAATGGAGGAAGGAAACTAACAAAGCCAAATAATGGGGAGATTCCGGCATCTGTTTACAATTTAACCAACATGGACTCTTTTGCACCAATTTTTCTGTCACACCAGAACATACAAACGCTCTAGATCTTTACACATGTTTGTGCTTTGAAGAGCAGTTTCACTTTCTGCTGATAAATTTTAAAGTTTCCTATGAAATCCCCACATGGCAACGTAAAAGGCTATTAATACAACGTTGAACGATATAGTGATTGCAAATTCTTTATGATCGTCATGGGCATTTGTTGTTGCCTTAAGCCTGGTTTCCATATGATCGTCCGGATCGTCCCAGTCGTTTCCAAAATTTCGAGACGATCGGGACGGCTGAGACGATTGCTGGTTTCCATACGATAGTTTCGATCGCTTCAAAGACTGAAGACGCGCGGTCGTCAGCGATGTTCCTGGGTCCGACAACAGAATTTTGGCTCGATATTCGCAAACAAAATGGTGAAAGTCAGACGCAGAACGAATCTCATAGCTTGTTATCTTCTTATTCTTTTGGTTTTGCGCCGTGAAAGTAGCTGAAAGAATCTCACGAAGACACAGATTTTGGGTTCGACAGATATGTCAGAAGCGAGAAGAATTAGGAGCTTACCATACTCCAGTACAAGAGCTTAGATTGCAGGACAGGGAATTTTTCTTCAGTTAGGATTTTCAAACTATGCGGCTTGTGCAGTTTACAAGGAAACTGATTGATGTGAAGTATGAACTTATTGTCTATGCTAGGTTCACAAGAATGTCCCCGGAGCGTTTTGAAGATCTTTTAACCCTTGTTGATCCGTTCATAGCCAAGAAACCGTGCCGGTCGAGGAGCTCAATCTCAGAAGCCGAACGTCTGATGATTACATTGAGGTACTTGGCGACTGGAGACTCTCAGCAGTCTCTTTCATTTTTGTTTCGCATTGGAAAATCGACGATATCAAACCTGTTAAGAGAAACATGCGAAGCAATATCGCTTGCTCTTAAATAGCAATACCTGAACGTGCCGTCAACAACGAGTGATTGACTTTGAGTTGCCAAAGAATTTGAGGACGAGTGGAACTTTCCAAATTGCATTGGTGCAATAGACGGAAAGCATATCATGATGGACTGCCCAAAGAATGGTTGATCCGCCTATTACAATTATGAAAGTTTCCACAGTATTGTCTTATTGGCAATTTGTGACGCTAATTATTGTTTCACATTTGCAGATATTGGAGGTTTTGGCAGTACAAATGATGATAGTGTACTGTCCTACTCTGTGTTTGGTCAAGCATTCGAACAACATCCCACGGAGTTAAACCTCCCGAGCCCTTCCCTCCATGGAGACAAAGATCCCCCTATGTCATTGTTGGAGATGATATTTTCCCACTTTAAAAGTCAGTTTCGATTCGTGTCACGCACTTTTTCAGCAAGTACTTTATTTCCTCCGATCCAATTTGGGTTCAAACAAATGAATAACTGAACAATTTTATTTCTCCAAGATCATGCTCAGGATTAACCTACTAGCATTCGGAGTAGGCGGTGCAGGTTGGAGAATGCGCCAATCGCCGGCTTATTTTGACAACCCTGTAACTGGCTTGCGCTCAGTAACCCGCACTGGATTTCAAGCCAATGAATGTGGGCTTGCGAAATCGAATAAGTTTCAGTGCAATCCGCACTAAACACCAAGCCGAGTCTAAATATGTTGGCTTGCGTAAGCAAACAACTCCCGCCCGTATCGCCGAGGAAACGCACTTCATCACCTAAATGAAATAACAAAGAACAACCAAGGCAGACATAAGGCAGTGCAGTTAATTTTCGAAATGAAATCATAAACAGCTCCACAGAGCGATTTTGAACTAGAAATAACTTACGTTGAACAATTACAACTAATTTGCGAGGGAAAGCTCTTCTAAATTTTCACAAAACAGGTAAAACGGCTGTAATTACACAAGAACAACGTTACGCCAGAAGAAATGGTCGACGAAACAACTCGCACTAGCAATTACTAGTACTCAGTCTACCTACCAGACTATTTATACTCCCGGAGGTCTGTTAGGTGTCATCTCGTCCTTAAAGTGACCCACTGACAATCAATGCCTCTGACTTAGGGCTCTGTATGCATGAGCATAAGACCCCAAAAATTGGACTGTGCCCTTCGAGGAGGACCCGACGATAGAGCCTCGGTACTCCACGAAATCTCACAGTGAACAGAACAGCACAGAACGGATACTTTTTACACGAAGGATAAAGCTGCATCGTTCCTCGGAGCTTAAGAGATTACCGATTGAATACATTGAGCAGTCGAGTGGGGAAGAGGGGAGAAGTGCTGGCGATCTGCCACACGGTTCTCCAGCTCCTGACCCCTTTTCAGACCAAAACATATATTCGGCCATACCCGTTTTCATGACTTTGCCTCCAAAATCCCTACCCGTTATCTGAGACCTGCAGAAATTGTCCTATTGGCTTCGTTATGGTATAGCTAACCTTTGCAGCAGTGCTGAAGTCAACCGCACTAAAACCATACCCAATTTCTGACCACAAAAGCTCGAAAGCAATACCCTATTGGGCTGAGCATACCGGAGCATACAGGTACCCATTGTGACACCAACCAGTCAATCGTCTTGAGATCCGTTCATTGTTCATAATGATTCTGAACGACCGTGGAAGAAAGACAATAGTTTTAAATATCTTCACATTAGGTCAGAAGGGCTGGCTGTGCACAATATATCACTCAGTTCACTTCGAAATGACCTTGTTACAAAGACACAATTTAAGTTGTAGGTTGAATGTCCATTTTTGAAGCTAAACCCTAAAACCTACTCTCTCTCTCTCTCTCTCTCTCTCTCTCTCTCTCTCTCTCTCTCTCTCTCTCTCTCTCTCTCTCTCTCTCTCTCTCTCTCTCTCTCTCTCTCTCTCCCCTTCTATTAACTCTTGCAACTGTTTAGGATCACAAGCATCCGCTCCCAAGAATAAACATCAATACAAGAGGTGAGGTAATAAAACAAGTTAGCTTCGTGAGTCGTTATATTCTTTGGACTACATTAGGGGAGTGAAAGGAAAAAATTCGCCTCAGCGGCTGCCCCGTTTTGAATTTTCAACCATCAATTTTATTTGCATTGGAAATTTGAGTGATAACAATTGCAAAACGAGTGCGAGCTATTTGTTTGGACTGGGACAAATTTGGTCAAGACGGGCAAAATGTCCGTGAGGCCTTCGTCCTCACAACCTTTGGGCAGCACTTTAAAGGAACAGACTGGGACGAGCGATTTCTTGTAACCTCTAAACAAATTCCAAATTCTCAAACAATTCCATGCTTTCTGAAAAAAACATAAAGTTAATTTCCCAATAGGGGAAACTTTCTCAATTTGAAGAGAGGCACTATAATTTTTCAGGAAAGAAGTCTGGTCACGCACTCCTTCGTCAACCAGCTGTGAAATATTACTTCCTGTCTTTCCTAGAAAAGAAGAAGTGCATTTGCGATGTGAAATGTCAAAGGTAAAGAAAGTGCTGCCTTCATCGACTATTGCGTCTTCTGTTATGATTCCTTGTTCGTCAATGCACAGAACATACAGCAGTTTTTTTTAGCGACTGGTTATGGCTTACGTATCACAAGAGCCAAACACAAGTAGCGCTGAAAGCGGATATAGCGGGCACAAAGAACTACAAGAAGCAAACAGACGTGGCGCTGAAAGCGGTAATCGCGAACACAAAGAACTGCAAGAGGCAAACAGACGTGGCGCTGAAAACCAAAATACTGGGAACCAAACACCAATAGGGCATATAGAAAACACGACTCCAAGTTTAGATGGCACCCATTTTGATGATGGCACCCATTTTGATGATGGCACCCATTTTAGTTTGCTTTCGCAAGAATTGTTTGTCTTTCGATTGACTCTCAGGATTCTGTCGCTATGGTGCCCCACATCAGCTTGTTTTGCTGAACGTTTATTGTATCCAGTACTAGTGAACCTTCTTTTGTTATTGATAATTGTATCAGACTCTTATAAGTTGGCAAAAGAATGGAAATCACTTGATATTTACATTTACTTAGCCATCGATGGAGGCATGTATTCGAGTCATCTGTTAGGGTTGTTGTTCTTCAGATCACGTGATCTTGAAACAAACATGCTCGATGAGATCAGTTTGAATGATAGGCTTGCTACCAGATTAAGACAAAAGTTGAAACGACTAAAAGTAGGCATCATTTTGTCGTACTTGTTATTGGTCATCCTTATTTTGTTGTTCTTCAACACTGAAGCATGGCTTCACGGTCGGTTTCACTGCAACTCTTCATTTAAGTTTTTGCACGGCTTTGCAAATCACTTAGTCTGTTATCTGAACTACCCGACAAATATCTACGGTGTTGGAAACTCGTTAGCCTTGTCGTGGACAATGTGCCTTTTACAGCAAATTTGTTATGTGCGTTTGAAGCAGCTTCACAAGAAGTACTTTCGCTGGACTGGAACTGCTGAAGAAGCTGTCCATGATCATTTGAAGAACTACTCAAGAAAGATCAAGCAGTCGTGCGGAAAACTTAAAGTATGGTTCGTTGTACACAACCTCATTTTGATCTTCGCAACTCCGTTCCTTTGCACTGACATAATCGACGGATTCAAGACAATTCGGACGAATAACGCCGTTCACAATGGTCTATCTGTAGGCTTCCTTATGTACACTATAGTTATTTGGGTCGCGCCTTTGTATTTCGCGGAACAGCTGCAAAATCATGATGACAAACTGTGTACCCGAGTCAACGAGTTCTGCCCGGGAACATTTCGTGAAGAGCTAGAGCGCCTACGTCATGCGCATCTCCCAAATCCCCCAGATGTTGCTAACGCTAACCAGGTCTGCAATTACACTTTACATTCGAGAACCGAAGTGAACAAGTTTTTATCTTACTTAAAGAACAGAAAATCTGGCTTTTTGATGGGGAGTTACAGCTTTCAGCTTAAACTTTCCATGTTGTCAGTCTTTTTGGCAATATTTGCATTTGCGACACGCACCGTCGGTTGACTAGCTGAGAACAATTCAACCGACTGATGTGGAATGCAAAATTCTAAAGAGAAAGTAAAGATACACGGTTGCTGGGCATTTTGAAATGTTATTTCTTGGCCCATAGGCCACTGGGCTTTATTTTGTTTTAATTCAGTTTTGTTTCGCTTTCAGAAAATTTGCAGCGCATGCGTTAAGCTTGGGTTATATGTTGATCCCGTGCTCCAGGAATTTACCACGTGTTTTTTGGCCTAAATTCCGCATAAAAATTGAAACCGAACCGCGGACATTCCAAACGTAGATTGCTTTTAAACAATCCTTTCATTGATCGTTTGAACCAAACTAGTGTCAAAGCCTTAATATAGTTCTTGTTACATCGATTTGAAGTGGGGTTATATGGGGCAGCTTGCTTTAAAATCTTTCAAGTGACTTTGAACTTTGATTTATTGTCTAAAGTCACTTGGAAACTGCCCCATATAACCCCGCTTCAAATCGATATAGCCTGCGCCTCTGGGAGAAGTACTTTATTATTGGTAAACCTGAGCTGGCCTCTCTGAACAAACAGAATGAACTGATAACTTCATGTAGATATACAAACAAATTCCTCATGAAAAATTTTAAATTTTAAATTTTAAAGTTTCTCTCGTGTTTCACTAGTAACATTGTAATTTCCAATTTTCCCTTGTTTTGTAAAAGCTATCATATTTCCAATGGTCGCAGGTATATTTCAAATCAGTGTAATGATGTAAATTTACATTTGGCAATTTTATCTCATGAGTGCTGCGCACAATTGCAAGTTGTGTAGTGCAAAACTAAATGGTGATAAAATGCCAAGTCAAATCTACATTTGATCAGTTCGTCATCTATTATTTTATATATACATTATATAAAGGTACATGTAAACCCTGTTTGATTGACGACCACTACAAATTTCAAGAAAATATGTTATAGTAATGTCAAACTACAGTGGAACTTTGATATAATGAATCGAAGTGCCAAGGGATTGGCAAAGTATGTTCGCTATAACAGGGTTTCGTCGTAACAAGGTTCTTTTCCGTATAGTCTACTATCGTTCGTTGGTACTGGGGACATCGTTATATAGAGGTTCGTTAAATCGAGGTTCCACTGTACTAACTATATTCCTTCCAAAGGTGAATTAATGAATTACATTATTGAAAATTGAGTTTCATTACTCATTTCGACAGTCAGGTTAAGAGCTGAAAAACAATATTGAATTTGACACTCAAATTTTGTTTGGACTAATGCATGAAAAGTTTGCACCATATCTAGCAAAAAATGAAGGGCTTCCAGAACTTGCATACCTTTGTCAGTGCAAAATGAAACATAATCTGTAACCTTGAAAATTGTTACCTTGTCACCTTGAACATTGTTACCTGAATCCTGAATTAGTGTTTTTTATGCCCCCTTCCATCGAGTGGTTTTCAATCATATTGACTACACGACTGATTTAAGCCAACAGTCGAGCTCTGTTTGCTAGACAGAGCTAGAGCGCTTAAATTAAAGATAGCAACCTGCTGGGATAATAATTTGGCCATGTGTCGTGGCCGCTTTTAATTGATAAATTACTAACTAATAATTAACTATATCAATATACATGACTCATGTATAACAAGAATTAAAATGAATTGTCAGATTCTTCACGGCTTCTCTTCTCATAAAGTGTAAAATGGTCGCTTGTTTTGAAATAATGTGAGCGGCCTTCACAAGACAAACTTCAAAAAGTTAGCAAACTCATTCCTTCACACGTCAAACTCGCGTCAAATCACAACACACGGTAATTTGCAACATGGCCGATTTGGTGCAGTGGCACTCACGTAAAACAACGGAACAGAAGAAGAGAAGAGAAGAAACAGAAAGCGAGAAAGGTTTGGACGAAACTCAGTTTGACCGCTAGCTCTTCCATTTTCTTTTGTTTGTTTTTAGTATCTTTGAGGTGTAGACTACAGATTTATTTATTTATTTATTTATTTAACATTTCTTTATACACGGTTAAAAATCATCAGGTAATACTAATATTTAAAATTAATACTAATAAACTACTAATAAACAGTCCATGCTAAATACTAAATGCTAAATGAAAGGTCCCAAACAGCCGGACAATTGTGAACCTCTTCAATAAATTTAAAAGTGGCCTCGCGTTCATCTTGACTAGCGTCTGCCATTTTGTGAAGTATCATGCAAATAAATCACGTGAATAGAGCTCGTGTTTTGATTGGTTGACAGTCACCAACACATGTTTGTCAGTCGTTCACGCGTCAGATACGAGTTTATCAACAAGAAAAAGTTGGTGAAAAAGTTGGGGAAAATAGAGGCAAGTTCTATTTGTCGCCAACAGTTTGCAAACGTGTTTGCCGACTGTTTTTGTGCCGTTCACACACACCAACTTGAGAATGCCAGCAAGAGTTTGCCAACTTTAGTTTGCCGTGTGAAGGCCGCTTAAAGCGTATTGAAGTTCTCTCCCTGAAAAAAAATACCATGAATACGATTTATTGTTAAACTACAAAGTATATTTTTCGTCCATAAAACATACAACCGCTAACTTCAAAAGTTTTTTCCTTCCTCGTAACTTCCTTCTCAGTTTAGCGACTTCAGTCTGGAGCTGTACTCGAGCTCAGTCACGGTATTTTGAGATATATTGGCCACGTATAAAATTACCTTTAAAATGAAGGAAACCTGAAAAAAAATAGTTTACTAAGGTAGTAAAACACCAACGAGATAATATCAAACCATAAACGAACAAAGATGGTTAAGGATGGAGGAGATTGACACAGATAAAAAAAATATAGGCAAAATTTTTCAAAATGAGCAAACCGTAAATTAGCTCCTTTAAGTTTAACAGCTATCTGGACAGAACTGAAAACGCCATCACCTGCAAAGATTGTTCGTCCCCCACTTTTTCCGGACGTTTTTACATTTGCCCTTTGCGCGGGAAATCGATTGAAGAATAGAGACACGTCGCATTTTCACTGTATTCAGATAAGAATATCAATACGCCACAGGTCAGCAGATATTTGTTAGATCTGTCAGTCTGTCAGTTAGATTAATTTAAAGGAGAAAACTTATTGAAAACTAATTGACTAACAGTACATTCAATGACTGTGCAAAGTTCAAAGTCTGTGTTCTATTAATTGTTTCGTCATGATTATTTGGCAATAACGCAAAATCATCAATCTTACATGACAATAAAATTAATTAAATATATTACTTTTTGTTGTTTAAGAGAGTAGACTCTCAACGTTCTTTATGCGAGAAGCAATTAAGAATGCTTTGAAGTCCAACATAGTGACCCTTTTAAAAGCCACATTGTTTGGTTTTTCTGTACATTTTAAACCACATGGATGTTCATGTTATAAAATTACCCTCAGCAACTGGTCAAGATTCTCCTCAGAGTTTTCCTATTTTCGTTCGTCCTTAAATTAGCTTCGAATCGCTGAGTGCACTCGTCAAAACGTTTTGTTAAACCATACATGATTCCGACTAAACTGAAGCGTGTTTTACTGCTGCACGATTAGCTAGTCACTTAAGGGTTTATTGTGTTTTCATAACGTTCAGCAGAGAGGTCTTCCGAAACTCCCGCAGGGATTACGCCGCCCTCTTCTGCGTTAGTTTCAACCTCTTTCTGGAGTCCGCAAAGGAAACGCCAGTATAGTTTCTTACTCAGAACGAAGCATCCCAAACTACTTTGCCTTGCGGGAGCATCAAAATATTACTTCACGTTTTCTCACTTCCTTCGTGAAGTACCAGGCCTGTTATAAGTTGAAAGGAAGAAGAAGGAATTCAATATGAAAAAACAATCACTGTTATCAGCGCCGTCGAGTGCTTTGTGTAAGTGAGCCGAACGTGACCAAAAGTATATCGTTAGTCTGATATTACTATTGTCTCACTCAGGCCAGCTGTAAACAATACAACATGTATGGAACATTCTAGGAAATTTCCATGATTATTTATGTAACTAATTTGATCAAAATATATATAGCATTCGAAGCGTTTAATAATTCCGCTTCTTCGCGGCTAACTTAGCTTAATGGCTACATAGTTTGCATGGGAAATAACGCGGTGATTTTAAACCATACAAGATTTGGTCAAATTTCTTTGCAATTTCATCATGTCTACATAGTTTACATGGGAAATATCTCGGTATTTCATATCATGCTGCAAGATTTCTTTGCAATTCCATCATCAGCTTAGTTTATTCAACCATTAAAGGACTAAGTTTTAGGTCAAGTTTTTCGCTCGAAGAAGCCTCCTTAGTATTAAAATCTTAGGAATATAAGATGACTTATACAGTTTTACCGATCATATCAAAACTTGACGAGATAAAATTACGATAAAACTTTATAATTAATAACTGATTTATTTATATTCTTTACTAAGCCCGATTTACATTTTCCTCCCAAGTTTGGAATGTTTGAGTATCTGGAGGATGGTTATTGAAACTTTATTGTTTTTCATACCCTTTGGTCAGGCCTTCTAAGCTAAAAGCTATTCCTAAATTCCATTCACTGTACAACTTTATTTCATTTGCGGTCTCGTAGTTCGTCTAGTGGTTCGCGGTAACGACGCAGTTTCAGACCTTTTCGCAACCAGGCATAGCCTTTATAAACTGTATATATGGGTAGGCCACCTTGTACCGACCCCCAAGACGGAGGAAAAAGGCTAGTGATATTATGGTTTTTGAGAAGGCAAAAAGAAAAGTTGCATCTAAGATATCAGGTTAAAGAGAGGGACAAAAACACAAACCAAAAAGCCACGACTTGGGGAATGAAAGTACTGCAGGGAAATTATTTATTGGCCATTAAGCGAGATACATGCTAGTTACAAAACTCAGGAAGTTCGTCACTTCTCTTTGATAAAGTCTTGCCGAGTCTCTGAAAAATTGAATACGATTAGTGTGGTTTCCTTTCTTTGGTTAGTACGGTTTCCAGGTGACACACTTAATTACTTGGGATCATTCAACCGTGAACGTTAGGTCGCATTAGGAGAAGAACGTTCTTGTACTTTTTAGTTCTCACGAATTGCGGCCAACTGGAGCAAAATTTGAGTTAATGTACAAAGAACCCCAAAGACCAAGGGCTTAAGCTAAGACATTGTAAAGAAAAACGACTGAACACTGCACAAAAAACCGAGTTTCTTTCCCACGAGAAACTGCTGTATAATATTGGCCCGGCATTTCGCAAGTTCACGCAAAGGGTTTATTTCAGGTAGCCATCTTTCACACGTGCCATAAAGACTCGTGTCCATTCATTTCCCTCCGTACATGAGAAATGCAAGCGTTTTACTATCTGACAAGATTTTAAACTGACGCTGTATCATAAGCACTGATGAACTTTCTACGGGACGTAGCCTGGTATAAAGGCAAGAACGATTATGATAAATGCATTGTTTGATAACTAAGATCAATTATCTGTAAACGACTAAATTTCAATGGACTAAGTAATCACGAACCGGAAAATTATCGAAAATTACGGCTTTTCGATCTTGTAAAAATTACCTGAAAAATGTCTGCAAGACTGCTTGTAATGGAAAATGACATTTTCTTTTGGTCTTGTATAGTTACCGATGGATTAATAATGCTGCAGCGACACACTGAAAGCCGCTACAGAGGGGGCAGTATTCCATGCCAGTAAAGAAATGACGTCACGTTACTAACGTCACAAAAATTTACACTTCGAAGTATGGAATGTGGTTAGCTAAACAAAGGAAATCTTTATAAGTTACATTTAAGGCTCTCTGGGCCAGTATTAGCAGAACGAAAAGAACTTGGTACAGTGCGGAGCTAAGACTCATATTGCTAGCGAAGACTAGGCTTAACGGGTTGAAAATGCTTTCCCGTTGTGGGAACTGGCTTTTACTTTTGTCACTTTTAACAATACTAGGAAAAACAAGAAGTACTTATCACAACCCTTACAATTCAGGTAAGAGTGTTTTAATTCTTTTTTTGATGTCTCCGATCAGTTTTACACCTTTTTTTTTCTTCACGGAAAGCAACTTGCACATCGCAGGGATTTTTGGCATCAAAAGTGATTTGTTATTTTTTTCGGTTGTAATGCTTTCAACGATGAACTGATGGTTCACGATTTTGGCTGCTTTTGCGGGTTATTTAACTTAAAAAACTCTTACCAGGCTTAGCATGGCCTTTCAAAAGTTAATTAAATTTTTCCCTTATTATTACTTGTTTAATAACCCCCGGAAAAGAATAAATGTTTCTGTCAACTCATACATATTTCGTTCAAAGTTATGGCCGTTTCTAATTTACTTCTTTTTTTTCTGACGAAAGATAGCTTTTCGGTTTATGTTGGAACTATCATTGGAACATTTCCAGCGACATACTTGATCTCACTTGGTAAACAGGAATATACTGCTCTTAACAGATTTTGCCACGTTAGACCTAAATAAACGGACATGCCCATTCTTCTCATAGGTCGATTACTTCTCCTAAGTCAATTTGTAGGTTCGTGTCATCTGAAGGCTAACCATTATAAATTGAAAAGACATTGGCAGACAGGGGAGGGATTGCATTTAGTATAATACCTAATGTGTTTGTGATATTACATTTGTGGTGAGAAGGTTTTCATAAATCTTGATTTGACTGAACGACACAGCTCAGCTTGGTTTTCATAAAAAAAAAATTGTCAAAAGATCTATGTAAAAGAGTGTATTGTAGCTTAATTGATCATTTTAATTGAATTAGCGAACAAGATTTTTCAAATATCACATAAGCTACAAAAGTCATTATTTTCATTGCCCGTGTTTTTTCGTATTGGCCATTAAAATATATTGGTCTTTTAAAGCACGCGACAACAAAATTCTGATGCATGGCCTCATATCTCCAATAAAAGTTTTATTTAGCAGCCTTTCTTAAATGCGTTAGACATATTTGGTGAACGGTATTTTGTCTATTTTACGAGCCTGTACGCGAGAACTATGAACATCCAAAACCTTTATCTGTTCCACATTATCCTCGCTAGACAATCACTGATATTATATTAAATAGACACTTTACCTTGAAATATCAGTCATTTTTCGCAACAAAGCCGCAAAATTTTCGTTCAGGGTAATTTTTCCTGTGTTGCCTGATATTTTGTTTGTTATCTACCAAGAATTAAGAAGTGACAAAGGGGATTCTTGCACGAAATCTGTTAAATGGCATTTTTTTTTTTTTTTTTTTTTTTTGGCAGAAATTGAATAAACTCCTGTTTAAAAAGCATTGCTATACAAAATATGGGCCCTCTTTCTTAGATTCTATGTCCGTCTCCGTATCGTTGTGCCTTAGGACCTCTTTAAGTCACGTTTACCAGGCAAGATCTCAAAAATATTAGGTTCAGAAATGTAAAACACTTGGCAAGACTTAACGAAAAAGAAAAATTTGACTAAATAAACTCTCGCAGTGAGCTATTAAGACGAGGAAACCAGAGAAAAGTAAGCATTTTTGATTAAAAGCTCAATTTGTGAGAATACATCGTTAATTTGTTTGCGCTTTACTTGTAAAAGCACTTGTGAATAGTATTTAGTTTTCTATGTCAGACAAGTTGAGCCCTTCATGTGCTAATTGTTTCACTGAAGGAAATAGCATTGTTTTCCATGACACAGAGTCTCCCATTCCAACATTTCAAACCTCAGCTAAATAAATTAATATAATTCTTTCTAAGTCTTTGGATGAAACATTAATGCTTATAAGTGATAGACTATTTCCATGAACGCTATCGACCAGTAACTCCATGCATGAAGGCAAAAAATGTACTCACGTTTTGTGGACAACGGGAAACTCGCTGTTCTCACGTCCGCGCGGAGAGAGGACGGCTTCCTGCCGAAATGTAAGAAGTCTACCGGAAAATGATTTGACTTCCGATCGCCGTCGCCGTCGGAAAAATCTGCGTTGCTAAAGGTCCCTATTATGTTTATCGTGCGTAACAGGGTGTTTCAACTTTTCAGTCTTTAGATGAAATCGTAATGTTTAAGTACCTTCATGTTGTAATGTTTTTAATGCTGCACAAGATTCTGGGCTCCAGCTTTAAGGCTGTGGATGAAACTCTAACGTGTGAACGTTCAAATTAAGTGTGTCGAGCAGTCCTTTCATGTGGTATTGCTACAAAGGCGTGTTTTAATTTTAAGTCCCTGGAACAAATCCAAAAGTCTGACGCATTCAAATGAAAGGTAGTGGACATGACTTTCATTTGGTATTGGCGCATGCTACACCACAAAAGGTGGTTCTTACCTTCAACTGAGTCTGTTATCAAAAACCTCTTGAGCAGCGTTTAAAGCGAATGCTGTTGATTTATACTACAGTTGGAACTCGCTTATTCGAGTTCGGTTATTTTGAATTCCCCATTATTTCGAACTCAAAACCATTTCTCTTGGATTTGCCCTTCACTCATTGACTATAGGCTATTTCGAACTCCCGCTATTTCGAACTATTGTTCGTTTCCCCTGAGTGTTCGTAATAGAGGGGCTCAACTGCGTCATCAGTATTACCCGGTATTGCTTATTTTTCTGGATGCTTAAATTTTCGTTTAGGAATGCTCTTCAATTCTAGGAAGGAAGAGTTTTCATTTTTTACTATCATTACATGTATATGGACACGGCTACAACCTTGCTTCTGCAAAATGGCGACAATTCTGATACTCTCGGAAAATACTACGAATTTAGAAAAAGCTCAAATAAAGTAAAAACACTGTGGTAAAAACCCTTGACAAAATTTTTGTGGGTAGGTTACAATAGGAAATTAAAGGAAGAGTTAAGTAGTGTGAGAAAATTCGAGGCCTTTTCCACTATAAGCGCAAAATGTTCGACTTTAATTCTGTAAGTTGAATAGTGTTTACTGAAATTAAGCGAATTAACCCAAACCATTAACTGAAACAGTTCAAATCAAGTTAAGATTTTTCAAGTGTATGGAAAGAGGTTCTTCAACTACAAGGGTGGCATATACATATCATTTAAGAACTGACTTTCTCACGTTTTTTCTTCCACGAAGGCTATATATTGAGGTTCCCAATAAAGTGAAGCTTTACGTATATTCCATTAACATCATGTAACATTAACTCTCTTTAATAACGTATGTAATCAAAATCAGTTGTTTTTTTCTTTCAGCACCAAGTTCTGGTTGTAATTCATTAATCGATTCCAACAGCAATGCGAAGTTTACTGCATCTTCGAGTAGCGTGGGGCCTGGATTCCCAGTGCTTGATGGCGATGATGTGTGGTGTGCGGGTTATATCAATGAACACCAATATCTCGAGGTCGATTTAGGTGAGTAACTTTATAGACTTCAAATACCAGTTCATATTGTACGAGAGGTCAGAACAAACAGTGGCGTTTTAAAGCTAGATTGACTTGCTAAAACTCCGGGGTATAGGATGTTGAGACGAGCGAACAATGTATCATTTCAAGGATTCAACCATTGAAAATCTTTCTGCTGTTACCGTACTCAAAATATGTGTAATGTGCGGACTAATATGCTATCTCGTGGCTCGTCTCACAGCTGGATTGAGTTCCTAAGACGTCACTGAAAGCGTTAGGAAAAAGGTAAATTATGTCGAATCAAGGCCCAATACTGTGGAAATTAAAGTGCAGTCTCGACTGGTGGATAATTCTGCACAGGTAATGTGGAATTACATCGATATAAAGGTAGCCTGTAGTGTAGACTCCCCGATATATATACCGGTGGTGCCTGGACTGTCTGACACACGCTATAAAAAGGCTCCTTGACATATCATAAAGATATATTGTATGACATAAAGATATAATGTCAAATGGAAGAACGAACGAACGAACGAACGAACGAAACGAAACGAACTGAACGAACGAAAAAACGGCGGCGAACGAGCGACCTTGACATGGCAGAGATATTGTTTTTTGATATTCATTCTGTTTTGTTTGAAGGTGCTGTAATGTTTGTAGACCAAGTCTCTATACAAGGGAAACCAGGCACGACAAAATCAGTTACTCAATTTTACCTAAAGACAAGTACGGATGGTGTCTATTTTTCTTACATCGTTAACGGATCACACCCTGTGGTAAAATAATTACTGCTTGTCAATCTATTACGTATCACACAGATCTAGAGTCAGAGAAACTTTTGAGAAACTGTGGGTCACCTAAAAAAGGGTCATGGTCTTGGTCGAGAGTATCAGCGGAACAGCTTATGAGATTGTTTGAGTTCACGCAAACAATCAACAAATATCGCGCACTGCAATCTTTAGAGGGACGTTAAATATTAAGGTAATTTTAAGTCAGTCATGAGTTAATAATAAAAGAGAAGATAGGGTACCTCTAAGACTGGGAGAAACACAACAGTGAATATGTGAAGTTACGGAAGAAGGCCTTTTGCTAGCAATTTTTCCTCGAACAAAGAATGAAGATTGCCCTTTATTTAAAGGCTTTTCCTCCTTTATCTTCTCTGGACTTGACACGCGTTCCATCGCTCTTTTTTAAAGTGAGCTATTGATTCTACGTCATGCCATGTAGGTAGTATAGCCGGTTTTCAGGTCACACTTTCATATTTCAAAATAAAAATAAAAATTACCGATCCTTCCGAAATTTTAGCTTCCCTAAATGCAAGAACCTCCAAGAACTAGATGTTTTAAGATTGTTCGTTTTGTAATGGAATAAGTTTGAATTTCCAAGCCCTTTGTGTTTCGTGGCATTAAAATGGCCACCAGAGAAGGCTGTCGCGTGGGTCAAAAGATGACTTTTCTTTTCAGTTTTTGCTACTTAGCTGAACAGTCCTTAACTTAGAGGAAAAATTACTTTCGATGTGTCGAAGCTCTAAAGAAATAACTTTTTGTTTTAGTAGTAAGATCTGTTACTTTACGACCGCCACACCGGTGCCCCTCCGAGAGCCACAAACATGGTGTCACCATGCAAAGCTCTGTAAATTTGAATGAAACATTTCTCCATATAACAGGCGTACGATAAACCGCACAGACCTAAATCTTTGTGAGGTTGTTCAGTTACAGGGTTAAAATTATTTTTAATGATGGCATGACAGTGAAGACCAGCAATTGACTACTGATGAAACATTTGTGCGCTTTCCTTTTCAGGCATTTTTTGGCCCTCTCTTCGCTGGTGATGAGGTGGAAACTACGAACATGACCACACCTGTACAAGCTCGATATGTGCTGTTTAATCCACTAGAACCGCTTACTCCTGGTGACAATCATCTTTGCTTGCGAGTGGACATAGCGAGCTGTCAAAATGGTATCTACACATCTTCTACAGCTTTATACCGAGACAAAAATGACAGAAAACCACATGCTGTATTTTATAACTTTGGCACTTTCTCGCTAAAGTTGAGTGGTAGAGTTGATCCTGAGTTAGTTCCAAAGAAAGTTTATAGAATGCAACAAAAATATATTGTTATGAGCAACAGGCCAAGAACGGGACTGTTAGGTAGGGGTGTGTCACTGGTCTCCGAGAGACACGTACCGTAGATCAGGGACTGTTCTGCTGCTTTTTGGAAGCATATTCTGGACAAAACACCAAAATCCCAACCTTATTCCAGACTTGATCTTTTCCAGAAATTTACTCGTTCAAAGTTGTCATTATGATTTGTAGTTATGCTTTTCTGCTTATGTAAGGTTCAAATGTTAATTCCCAATCTGGACTAAATTGTTCAGACAACTGATCTTTACCGCATTTCTGACCAAAACTCTTTGGTTTTTACCAACTCGTGGAAAACCTGACTCTTCACAGCGGCTCAAATGAAAATATCTTATTTAGAGGAGGTATTGTGATTTGATTTGAAGGTTAATATCTTACCTTATGTTTTTTTTTGTTTTGTTTTGTTTTGTTTTGTTTGTTTGTTTGTTTGTTTTTTTTTTTTCTCTTTTTAACGAAAGAGAATCCATGATGCCAATTAAATACTTGAGTGGGTATGGCAGAAGATGATAGGCTAATTAAAAACAGGTATCAAAAATACTCTTAAACTAGACGCAAGTAAAAACACAAACCATGAAAACCTGGGATGAGCCAACAAGGATTACTTTTTCAAATAAAAAAACGATGTCCGTGATGTAGATTGGTTTGCTTTTGGCAATGAGAATTTTAAGTTCCCCACAGCTCATCTTCAACTAAGGTAAGAAAGAAAATCGCTCAACAAGTTTATTTAATTGCGATAAGCATTTAAGCTTTGCAACTTGTGGGGTCGCGTGTGATAAATAAATTAAGCAAATTGAATATATAAATGAACAATAGTTACAGGATAAGGTTTAAGAAGCCTATTTGATTTATTACCAGTTTTCATCTGTCGGTTTTGTTGCTTCATCCACAGTTAGTTTTGTTGTTGTTGTGAGCCCCTTCAAACAAGTCGTGACTTTTTTGACCCAGGTCTTAAACATGACTTGACATTTACGTGACCTAGCCCCAAATCTCCTTTAAGAAAAGACAGCTGCCGTTGCGTAGCCTTTTCTACATGGTGTAACGTAAGCCTAACCCAACCTTTTTGACATGGCCAGTGAGACCTTCCCTCTTCTCTCACCTCTAGCGCCAACTCCAATCGATGGTCAGTGGTCGGCTTGGTCTAGCTGGGGCGCATGCTCCCAACAGTGTTACGGTCAAGGCTCTGGTATTAGAAGTAGACACAGAAATTGCACAAGCCCCGCTCCAGCGTTTGGAGGCCAGCCATGTCAGAATGGACATTCTTCAGAGGACCGGTATTGCCGCAATAACTGTCCTGGTAAGTTCTGGAAATGTAAAATGTTGACCATGGTCAAGATAAGAATTTAAAATAATTATTGTTTTTCGTTTGTTGGTTTTGCTGCCTTGCACTGTCGAGTTTGTTGTTGTTGCTGTTGTTGTCTGTATTTTGTTTGCTGGTGTTGTTGTTGTCATTTTCTTCTTTTTTCTGTTTTTCTTTTTTTCTTTTTTGGTCGTTATATTTGACAGGCGTCTTCGTTAAGGGTATTTCACAGATTTTTTTGCAATTTGCAAAGCTGTATTAACAATTTGCTGCAAATTTTTCAATAATTTTTATTTATTTTTATCTTTGTGGGGACTCTCACCTCGTTAAGTTTATTTGCATTGATATGTTTTTATTAACACTTATTCCATAGGGATCTTCTATGTTGAGATTATTTGCTCAGACTTGTCATTTTTGCGCAAGCTCGTGATCTCCGTTATTTCTTACACCTGGCTAGATTTCAGGACATTTTTCTTTCCCCGCAGTTCAGGGACAGTGGGGCCATTGGACGACTTGGTCGTCCTGCAGTAAAACATGCGGCAAGGGGACGAAGTCTCGGACACGGGACTGTAACAATCCTGCCCCATACGGCGGTGGGGCAAATTGTGTGGGCACTGCACTGGAGAAAAAGAAATGTGTGAATAGAAAATGCACAAGTAGGTTTTTGTACTAACATCACTTGCAGTGTTAACATAACTTGCTAGTTGACATTACCACGCACACTTACCGTACAGTAACATATAATAGATGAATTCTACTTATAATACTGACATTCTTTACGCTTCTAGTATTACATTTTTCACGTACATTTAAACGCCAAACACAATATCTACTAACAGTTTGATAACTTCTACCACTAGTTAACATTACTATTGCACTTACTTACAATTACATTGTTCACTTCCTTTTAACATTCATATTCAATGAAAACAATTTAATTATAGTAACGAAAGGTAAGAGAGAGGTCTAATTGCACCAAACAAGAGAAAAATGAAAACTCAAAACTTGCTTGATAAGAGCCGTTGCCCTTCTTGCAATTTTTTCAAAGTTCTGTTTGGCTATGGCAGTCACTTACTACACCAGAACTTCGTCCCAGCGGGTTCCTGATTGTGACAGTTAGGGACTAGAAGTTTGTCCTAACTGAAATTTCCTGAATTATCGAATGGCAAGGCTGCTTGCAGGTGAAATCTCCTTCCCTGAGAATCCAGCAGGTTATCTTTCTGCAAGAAGGTTGACAAATAGCTTGTCCTCTCCTGTTATTCGTATGCAGATTATTCAATGTGCTGTCAGGGTTTAACTATGTACACCTTTACACCTTCCACACAAGAAGAAGCAAACGGAGATTTATTCGTTCCAACTTTAGCTTTAGAGATCTTTTATAAAAATATACGTTAACGATGTTCGTTCATGTCGATTATGTGTGTATCAGGACCTGCGCGTGGACAAAAAGCGCGAGCGTATAAAAATAACACTTGTTTAGACGTTTACGTACACGAGCGGACATAGGCTGTGTTTACACTTGGTGTCCGAGCACTGGTGCCTGCGCACTGAAACAAAATAGTGTTGCTTTCAAACAATGGGTACCACAAAGGCCTAAGTACCATTTCCAAATGCGAAGTCTCGACCTTGTACCTGGGTACGGGTACTGTGCCCGAAATCTGGTATTAGTTCTTAGTGCCCAGCGAGAATCGTAGTAGTAGTTAAGCACCGTGCTTTGGTACCAAGTGTGAACGTAAACCATAGCCTCACTAGCGATTCGTTATGTTTAATTAACAGTTGATGGTAACTGGACTCAGTGGTCCAACTGGTCTACGTGCAGTTTGACCTGCGGGGGAGGGATGAGGTCACGTAATCGAACTTGTACTGACCCACCCCCGAGAAATAGTGGCAGAACATGCGTTGGAGAAGGGACTGAGCAGCAGCGATGCAATACTCAAAGCTGTCCAGGTAGGTAAATTCGGGTTATGTATATACTTAGCATTCGATCGCCAAGAACACAACTGAAAAAGAGTCTAAATTCATTAAAAGCACCTAAATACTCTGAATGTTTTTTTCTGTACAATGTAAATTTTTCACATGCAACAGTTATCTGAAATTATGCTTGATTTTTGCCTGAGATCGATATGGTTAGACCCTAGCTAATCATTAAGTCGGCACCTAACCTCCCACAAAAATGACACTGTGACGAACAGCAAAACAAGATTATCTTTTTCTTTGTTCCAGTGGATGGTGGATGGGCAAACTGGACACCGTGGTCAACATGTAGTGTCACATGCGGACATGGAACACAGTCGAGAACGCGGGAATGCACGAACCCACCGCCTTCCCACGGCGGTGCAAGATGCGCAGGGCGTAACTCAGATGTCAAGGCCTGCAATTTAGGAGCCTGTCCAGGTAATACAGATTGTAATTAGACGCCTTTTTACTGTCCTAATTTCCCGTGTTATTAAGTCACTGACCTGATATCGCCAGATATTTGTCGAATTTGGGTACGGTATCTAATGGTATCTTCCAGATACGCTTTTGCAACATATCAAGATTACCGAAGATTTTCGAAGATTGCCGAAGACTTTCGAGGAAGACCCTAAGATGTTTCTATCCTCCAAAACTGGGAATAAAACTCGGCTAGAAAGCCGTCGGTTCCCGGTGATTTACCCGATTCCAGTTTTTAGTTGGAACTTCAAGCCCCACATACGAATCATGGCTCCACCAAACTTGCTCTGTAGGCCACAGAACCGTATCAAAAAGATACGATTGGATATAAATTCAGCAAGATCTTAATATACTGGAATCCTGCGATAACACAAATAGCAATGTGTCTTTAAATGCAACAGACGGTAGACCACCATTATAAATAAAAAACTGCCACACGGCCAAAAGTTGAAGTGACAACTTCCAAACGCGAACCAAAAATACACTGACAGCTAACAAACCACCAAATTTGTATTGGAAGACAGATGAACGTCGAAAATTTTCATGGGAGGAGACAAAAAAAAAAATACTGTTAAAAGAATCTCTGTTGACATATGATGGACTCAGAAAATAGAGGGATTGTTGCCTGCACTCGGCTTGCGTGGACGGTCTTTTAATTGAGTTATATATATCCAGTTCTCATTTATACACCTGGGCGGAGAGAGGCACTGTGAAGTGTCTTTTTTACGGACACAAAACAATGATAATGACACTATGAAGAACAACAAAACAATATTGTCTTTTTCGTTGTTCCAGTGGATGGTGGGTGGACAAACTGGACTCCGTGGTCATCATGTAGTGCCACATGCGGAGATGGAACACAGTCGAGAACGCGGCAATGTACAAACCCACCGCCGTCCAACAGCGGAGCAGGATGTGCAGGCGATAACACAGACAACAAAGCCTGTAATTTAGGAGCCTGTACAGGTAAGACAGATTTTAATCAGAAGCCTTTTCTACTGCCCTTATTTCCCGTGATGTTAATTAAGTCACAGACCTGATATCACCAGTTCCTCCGAGATACGTATAGGAAACATATCAAGCTTTTTTAGTTGTGCGATTTGTCAGTTTCGTTTCTAGCCTCTTTTAATAGGACGCCGAAGTGTATCAAAAAGGTACGATTACATATAGCATAGAATAGAATAGACTGGAACAGAACAGAATAGAAGAGAACAGAGTAGAATAGAAGAGAATAGAATAGAACAGAACAGACCAGAACAGAACAGAACAGAACAGAACAGAACAGAATAGAATAGAATAGAATAGAATAGAATAGAATAGAATAGATTAGAATAGAATAGAATAGAATAGAATAGAATAGAATAGATGAGAAAAGAATAGAATAGAATAGAATAGGAAAGATAATTTTTAGGAAGACCTTAAATCACGGCAATTTTGCAATAACCCAAATTGACCGCATCTTTTAATGCAACAGCCAGCAGCCGACCATCATCACTGCCAAACGGACAAAACGTGATTTGAAATGGCAGTTTTCAAACTGGAGAAAACAATTAACTGATAACTTCCAAATTACTACATTGAATCGGGCTACCGATAAACGACCAACATTTTAACAAAACTACTTTGAATAGAAAAAAATCCATCTATACTTCAGAATGGCTAACGTTAAGATGGAATCAGTAAAAAGGCAGATGGCTCTCAGCTTTGCGAGAAAGGTATTTTAATTTAATTCTCCGGTTATCTTTCATACACCTACAAAAAACCTGTTAGAGTTCAGTGCGTTGCTAACGGACACAACATAATGCAGGAGCCCAGCCTTGTGCCTCTTGATACGGATTCCAGCCCGCTAACCATTACATTGTCATTGCACCTCCCTTTATAATGACACCATGAAGAACAACAAAACGATATTGTCTTTTTTCGTTGTTTCAGTCGATGGTGGGTGGACGAAATGGACTCCGTGGTCATCGTGTAGTGTCACATGCGGAGATGGAACACAGTCGAGAACGCGGCAATGTACCAACCCACCGCCGTCCAACAGCGGAGCAGGATGTGCAGGCGATAACTCAGAGAATAAAGCTTGTAATTTAGGAGCCTGTTCAGGTAAGACAGATTATATAATTAGAAGCCTTTTCCACTGTATTTATTTCCCGTGAAATTAATTAAGTCGCTGACCTGATATCGCCAGTACTTCCAAGTCACGCTTTAGAAAGATATCAGGCTTGTTTGATCGTGAGATGGTGTGTTCTTTGGCTCCAACTTTACGTCGGCCACCACGTCGGCACCGAGCCTCTCAAAATATTGACCCTGTAATAAACAACAAAACGTTAGTGTCTTTTCGTTGTTTCCGGCAGTGGATGGTGGATGGACAGACTGGACTCCGTGGTCATCGTGTAGTGCCACATGCGGAGATGGGACACAGTCGAGAGCGCGGCAATGTACCAATCCACCGCCTTCCCACAGCGGAGCAGGATGTGCGGGAGACCCCTCAGTGGTCAGATTCTGCAATTTAGGAGCTTGTCCAGGTAAGGGAGATTACAATCAGAGGTATTCTATACATTTCTCGCTATCAAAGACCTCAACTCGCGATGACCTGAGATTTCTATCGGGTTATAGTTCGCTCGAGTAAACTACCACGCATCAAAATCTCGGGCTCATAATCAAATTGTTTTAGTAAAAATCTACTAGTCGTTCAAATTAAACTTTATCTTAGTCCTTTTTAAAGGCGCTTTCAAAGCCCAGAGGCGGCCATCACTTAAACTAAAGTTGTCTTTAGTTTGTGATGCTAACCTTTGTGGTTTGTTTTCTTTGCTCTTCTCTCCCAGTTGATGGCGGTCTCTCTCAATGGACTCCATGGAGTGCATGCAGCAAATCTTGTGGAGGAGGAACATCAGTCAGGACTCGTAAGTGTGATAGTCCGCCTCCGTCCCCTGGTGGCAAACAATGTACTGGCAAGACATTCGAATCTAAAGACTGCAACACTCACGTCTGCCCAGGTGAGGTTTTTTATGGTGACTCGCAACAATTTCTCATATGTTTCACCGCTTTTGCTTCGATAGTTTAATTAATACTGCCACTCTGTCTGTTGACACTACAGTAATACAATCAAACAAATGCCCGACCACTGGTTAATGCTAACTGTTTCTTTCTTTCTTTCCCTTCTTCTTCTTCTTTTTGTACTTGTCAAGTGGATGGTAGCTGGTCGAGATGGGCCGACTGGACAGTGTGTGACAAGACTTGCGGGGGTGGCAAACAATCCCGAACTCGTCTTTGTGACAGTCCAGCCCCTTCCAATGGCGGAAAACCATGTCCTGGGCTCAGTACGGAAAACCGTGCGTGTAATGACTTCTCCTGTCCAGGTAAAAAAAAAAAACTTGCTTTTCCTGATTTTATCGCGTCAGTCGAATGATTGGAATATCTTAAAATGGCAAGCGGACGATTCCGTCCGCTGAGGGGTCATGCACTTTGTACCACTTCATCAATTTAGGCGTCAATAGATAATCTTGATAAGCAGATAATAGAGCTAGGATAGATCTATCCGCACTCCTCTCCGTTTTGGATATCAATCGCATTTTAAGGTAAGAAGTGAAGCCTTGGAGCCGAGTGGCTCATAGCTACCAGAGCTTATTCCGGTTTCTGTAGCATGAAGCGGCTAGGAGTATTTCTACTCCCTTTGGACGGGATGCTAGTCCATCGCAAGTGACTCCCCCGCAATTTGTTAGGTTTCCCCAACAGTTCGCCGTTACCCATTTACACTCCAGGGTGGAGAGTGGCTCTGTGAGAGTTAAGTGTCTTGCCTAAGAACACAACACAGTGTCCCTGGTCAGGGCTCGAACCCGGACCGCTCGCCCCGGGAACGAGGGCACTAACCATGAGGCCACTGCGCCTCTCACGTATTCTGACGTACCTAACTGAAAAACACGTGAGCAGTTTTTGGTTCAAAATTGGTGGTAAAATGGCTCGTTATACCTAAATTCGATCAAGGTTCCATTTCCAGACTTTAAACGTAATCAACAACGAACATCTTACGGCTGGCAGAAAGGATATGAAGAGCAAAAGCTAGCAAGAGTAAAAGGGGCGAGAAAAAGGAAAGAAAGAGGGCAAGGGAAAAAAAATCGGATCAGGAATACCTAATCCTCAAGAAAATCTTGCTACTCGGTAAGAAATCGCTTTTTCAGCGAAGTTGAGGCAATTCAGGGTCGTGGCAGCTAACACCGATTAAACGGTAAAAAAAACAGGGCTTTTTTGGGTAAATTTGCCAATTAAAGGGTTAAGTAGGTTCACAGCGTAAACATTTTTTATGTAACGATTACGTTTGCTCCCATTGACCCCTTGACACAATGCTCGGAAGTGGTCAGTCGGGGCGACACGCGTAAACCGAGCTTGACAATCGGCGCGAAGAAAGTCAGCGATAATAGCGTAACTGCCCCTAAGCACAGAATGTCTTATCGCAATTGTTCCAAAACCATTTCAGAATCCTGGACTCTGATTGCGTACAAACTTTGTGTCGTTGTACTTCTTGCGCTTAATTCTTTGTCTCTGATCGCGCCACTTTCGAGCGTTCTTACACGAAGCTGTTTTTTTAATTCAATCGCTAAATCTGTGTGTCTACAACGGAAGTTGGTCGAGGAAAGAGTCAGATAATGATGACAAAGTGCCCGAGAGGTACATGATAAACCTTAGCCTGACCGCAAAAAAAAAAATGTTATAAAAACGAGCCTGCGTTCTAAAACGGAGTTACATTTTTGTCTCTTTCCTTACGATTTCCCAACTCGGTGAGGTTAGTAAACACCAACGGAGGAAAAATAGGCGAAAGACGAACTAGCGTAGCTACGATTGGCGAAAATTAACATGGGTTACAGGCAGCAATTTAAAAGACTAACTTACAAAATGGTCTCTCCTTGAACGTCTGGTAGTTGAGACAAGCTAAGAGATTGCAGTTTGAACTTTGTCTCAGCACTATTTTTGTTTTGTTTCTTTGTTTTCTACTTTTAATGATGTTGTTTTCCATGTAGTTGACGGCAAGTGGTCGCAATGGACCACTTTTCCGTGTAGTGTTACTTGTGGGAAAGGAAAACAAAACCGCACACGAACTTGTACCGACCCACCCCCCTCGGGTAGTGGAGATGATTGTGTGGGTGATGACATGGAAACGATAGATTGTAACAAAGAAACTTGTACAAGTATGTTACTCTAATGTTGATTTTGATGTTGATTTTTGCCATAAATAACGTCAATCAATTAATTGTTACTACAAAAACCTCCATATGAAACAGGAAAAAGAGCATTTCATAGCAGTAAAAAAAGTCGGGATTGAGTGATGTATAGGCTACAATGAAGAAATTTACCTATCCCCTCTGTTGGCTATGTTTATAATCTTTCCGCTACGCTAAATAGAAGCTTCTTTAATTGGTTGACCTTCTGGTTAGTACCGAAAGATGGAGATTGCATCGTGTCAGTTGGGCAAGACACTTTATTCTCCACCTAGAAATATAAATGGGTGAAACTGTGACAGTGTATTGGGCGTAGTTGATGGAACTACTCCCATCAATTCAAGGCGGTTTAACAACTCTTAGGGTCCCTTCATGCTGCAGATACTGACATCAAGAATCGGCGCTAAAGAGCAATCCTGCTCCTTCAAAGACTGGTCCGGATCACGATCGCCGACCTTTGAAAAAAAAATAGGGGTGCAATCTATTAATGTTGCAGGAATTAAGAAGAGCTGTAATATTGCAGTATAAATACTTGTACTGGTTTTCGCGTTTCTCGAACTCACCACCCTCTCCTCTCTACAGTTGATGGTGAATGGTCTCAATGGACAATGCTCCCGTGCAATACCGCTTGTGGACCAGGACAACGAAATAGAACAAGAACCTGCAACAAACCATCCCCCTCGGGCGGCGGAGCTGACTGCACAGGAGTCGCCTTGGAAACTGTAGATTGTAACAATGGACCCTGCGTAGGCAAGTTGTCTCAATTGCGATTTGATACACGTCCTTTGTCATAACTGATCTCCTTTCACCATGTGAAGTGTTATATTAGTAACTCTTCACTCAGAAAACTTTATTTTCTGTTCTCTTTATCCTTCTTTTTAGATCCCGATATACCAAAAATCGACCTAGTGTTTGCCCTGAGTGCGACATCGGGGAACTCGGTGCAATCCTATGAGCTTATGAAAAGTACAATCAAGACATTCATTAACACATATGGCGTCAACAAAGTACATTACAGTATCATCGTGTATGGAGCCTCTGTTATCAGGGTAGTTAATTTCAACAAGACCTTCCCCATTAGTGCTAGTGACCTCAAGGCGGCTATTGATAGGCAACCCGCCCTTACCGGCGGACCGTTCCTTAAGGGTGCATTGCAAGAAGCTTTTAGAGTCTTCGAAGAAACAGTGGGACGTCCTGGTGCCAAAAAAGTATTGGTAGTTATCACGGACAAAAATTCTGGTGCTCGTCCGAATACTTTGGCCACAGCGGTAAGACCGCTGGAAGATAAAGGAGTTCTGGTGATTTCTGTTGGGATAGGGGAAGCTGTGGAACGAAGTGAACTAAACGTTATTTCGCCTAATCCCATGGATGTTATATCTGCACGATTGAATGTCAACCCGTCAGTACTGGCTGAAAGGATTATGGACAGGATCCTGAAACGTAAGGCTGAACTTTGATACTACTGTCTTATTTTAAGATTTCCATCTTATGAAAATTCTATAACTCGTTTACTGCTTGTATAATCAAAGAAATATCTGTCAAGTAAATAATGCTCGGTCTGTCCATTTGACTTTTCCAGATTTGACTGTCTAGTCGGTCTGTCTGTCTGTCTTTCTGTCTGTCTGTCAATCTATCTGTCTAACTTGTGTCTACTGCTCTGCTCTTCAGCTGTTTGGATACTAAATGTTGAGCTATCCGCTTTAATGCTATCTTAAGTAAGATCAGCTCAACTGCCAAATTCCTACTAAGCTTTGTAGATAGAGAAATGTAAAGGTTAATCTATGTCAAAATTGGATTCAAAACTATAAAAAGTAAGATAACAGTACAATCCCAATAACATTGACATTTTCTGTTTAAATCCCAGGCAATATTCCACTCGTTGACGTCGGCTTCGCCATAAGTGCAGCCTCAATCGATTCTGACTACATTTTTACTCTGATGAAGCGAATAATCAATACCATTATCGATCGGTATGGCGTACTGAAAGTCAGGTTCAGCGTCATCGTTTACGGTAGTAAAGTCACCACAAGGTTTACATTTGACAACCCAAAGTTCACTCAAGAAGATCTTATAAGAGCCGTGAATAACACCGCCAACGTGCCTGGAACTCCAGACCTGGAGAAAGCGCTAAAGGAGGCCGAAACACTGTTCAGAAAGACGTCCAGGCCAAATGCCACCAAAACATTTGTTGTGTTGTCGGATGTTGTAGCACGCGGAAACGATAATGCACTGATTGCCCTCGCTGCTAGGTTAAGAAAAAGTGGTGTCCTTATTTTGTCGGTGGGATTTGGAGCTAAAGTCGATCAGATTGGTAATCAGATGAGTAAAGTGGTCATCACCAGGAGTGATTATATTGGAATTCCAGACTTTATCACCAAGAGACCCGTGGTTGTAGCGGAGACAATCATGTTTAAGGCGCTTCAAGGTAAGTGGCTTTCTGCTGGTGATGATACGAGTAATGGGTCGGTGCTAGTGATTCTATGAGCAATAAGCCATGTACTTTAATTGCATCCTCCAAACTATACGAGTAACAAAGTTCTTACGATTCACCTGGTTGGATGAAACTCCACGGTATGGCACCAAATACAGAAAATAATTATAGCAAGTTTGCTGTGTGGTTAACACATACTTATCTTTACTCTGCTTCATTACGTCTTTTTTTTTTTTTCGTGTCTCTCAAAGTTCCCACCCAAGATTGTTCCATGAAGTACCGATAATTTTGCAAAAGATGCGTTGGTATAGCTAGACTTGATAACAGTAGACTCTACGTTCCGCGATGTGAGTTCGATCACAAAACCAGGGGTTAGGAGGTCACTGCATCCATAATGTGTTATCAGCCAAGATAAGCAATTTACCTCATGTGGACCCTGATATAAAACGTGATACCTGAGATGGACAGGCCTCGTATCCACAACATATACCCTGTTTTCCTAGATGCTTCATGCCACCAATTTTGGACCCCAATTTGATGATCCACACAATGCTCGAAAACACACCTTACTTACATCAATTACTAAAAACCACTTGTGTTTTTCTCTGATTCAGCTAACATTCCAGAAATCGACCTGACCTTTGCCCTCAGCGCTACTTCTGTTTCTTCGGAAAGAACCTTCAACTTAATGAAGTCGACAGTAAACAGAATCATCCAGCAGTACGGCATTACCCGAATCCACTACAGCGTCATTGTCTTTGGATCCTCGCCAACAACGCACTTTGATTTCTCAAGAACCTTCCCAAACAAAGACGACTTGATTCGCGTAATAAGCAACCTCCCAAAGAAATCTGGCGATCCTGACCTGGCCAAAGCGCTGGAAAGCGTATCGAAAGTGTACGAGTTGAAGCAGGTGCGGCCCAACGCCAAAAAAGTTGTGGTAGTGATTTTGGACAAAAAAACTGTCAATACAGCTAAGGAGTTGAATAAGAACGCCGTCTTCCTTGTAGACAAAGGTGTTTTGGCCATATGTGTTGGCGTTGGAAGCTCGACTGATTCCAAAGAATTACAAATAATCACGGAGGAAAAGCGAAATATTATTGAGGTGGGAATTGCCAAAGACCCAAATGAACTAGCAAAGGAGATCATGGCTATCATTTTAAGAAGTAAGTTGGTTTTCTTTAACACTTAATAATTTTGTAAAGGAGTAGTCAAGGAGCATAAACTTCATTTCACCAGATTGCTTTGCATTTCTTTACGTCGAACAGTAGCATATCAGCAATAACTATCAAGAGAAGTACATTTCAAGCAGCATAAGTTAGGTTAACGTACGTACCCTCAATGGATAATAGAGAAAGTGTATGCTTTCAATTGTCAGGTGTTTCATAACAAGCTCTAACCAATAATCTCCTAAACAATTGGTCAGCGAAAGGGAAGAGTAAGAACTTTAAGAACGTGACAGGATTGAGATTCAGAAGTCGCTCTCGCAGTGTTCTCTTTAGGTTCCGTACAAAATAGTTTACCTAACTTAGTCGTACAGTCACGTAATATTAAGGATAAAAGGAAGGCCAACGCTTAGTCTATGAAGGCAATAACTTAAGCCTACTGTGCTATATAATAATATAAATAATGCAATAAATATAAGACAGATACTGAAACAACACAAGAAAACGGCGTCCCAAAACGTTTGCGCAGCCCTTATTTGGGGAACACTTAAATGAATTAGTCCTAAGTTTCCTTAGAAACCCTAAAAAATGAAGGAGGAAACCAACTACAGACGTCAATATTTTTTAAATCCTCTACAGCTTCCGGTTATGGGCAGTGGGCACAGTGGAGCACATGTTCAAAAACATGCCGCTATCTTGGAGTGGCGGGAACTAGAAGACGTACACGCATTTGTGAAATTCCAGAACTGGGATGCGATGGTCCCGAGCTGGAAGTAAGAGAATGCAACACGGAAGACTGTCAAGGTGGGTAACCTCATTCTCAAAAGTAAACTACGACGAGCCCTTTGTTCTGGTCAGCTTTTAAAAATGTGATGGAGGTATTCTTTCATTCAGGTAAAGGAGAATAAACAAATAAACACTTTGTGATCTTTAATTACGTTAAAGTTCCTTCTTAAACTGATAATAAAGTATGTGAAAATCAAACAGACGTGGTATTAAAAGCTGCAATTTAGGTAAAACTACTGATAAGTAACGATATTGTTTCTATCATAGTTCTGGTAGACTAAAAAGTTTCCTTTACTACCATTAGTGTGAAAAAACGGTCGATTTTCGTTACCTCTGACAGCCCAACAAAATCACTTAACCGGGGCAGTCACGCATCGAATGTTTGGGTTCCCTGCTTCTCGTACCTATAAGGGAACACGTGACCCAGACAGCGTGTATGGAGTTCTTCTCTCTCATCATTGTTTCTTTTTGTAGGATGCCAGGAAAGAGTCCCACTCAACGACACAAACTACAGTGCTTCGTCTGCAATCCAACCAGCAAGGTTTGCACGACTGGACACCTCCAACCCCGGTTCATCCCGGCGGGCCTGGTGTGCTAGCCCACGAGTTGCCGGCAGATATCTGCAAATTGACTTAGGTAGGCATGGGCAGTTTAAGGTGGCTCGATCGCATTTTTGACTAACGATACCGTTCAACTTTGAGCGACTAGAGCACCGCCATTATCAATCCAACGGAAAATCGAACGTCACTAGTGTTCTAGAGAAAGATGAAAGTTTCAAATAGGGTACATTTCACCAAGATCTAAGTTACCATAGCAACGAAATGACGCCATACCCCATTTTACATAAGACCGAATAACTTGCCACCAGGGATAATTTGGGAAATACGACTTCGAGATCTCGGACTTGACATAGCTGTCTTAACGATGACAAAATTTTAAAAAAATCTTTAAGAGCGTTTTCGAGAAAATTACGAGTGAAGTTTCAAGGCGTCAAAATACAACAAAAACAAAACTGTTTTAAATGTTATCGCAAACTATGTCCACAAGTCTTGACTAAATGATATCCTAGTCTTAAATGAATCTTATAACGTCTAATTACCTCGAGTGAAAATCTCGGAGAAATCGTTCCGTTTGACTTTCAGAAACATTGGCTTGAATACCAACTGGTATAGGCTGTTATTTTGCTTTTTATCAAAAACTGCCCCTAAAATTCTTAAATTGGGCGGGAATTAAAAACCAGTCGATGATTTTGTTTTAGACTTGGCCCTCAATGAGATTAATCCATATTCAACGTAGTACCAGAGTTTCAGATAATTTGAAACGCGCGATTGCTTTCCGGTGATTTTCCGAAGCATGCTAAAATTTGTCGAGCTAGCACTACAATAACAATAAAATATACGTCTTGTAAAACGTAAACAAGACTTACAGCATAGTGATTTCCAGCTTGCGCTCACCGCTTACCCTCGGCGTGGCTGCGTTAACGCGAGATGAGTGAAAGTGTGACATATATTTTGTTGTTATTGTAGTGCTAACTCGACAAATTTTAGCACGCCACGGGAAAGTCGCCGGAAAGGAATCGCGCGTTTTAGGAATTCATGATATACAGAAATGTGCAATAGCATGGTGATTCGAAACAAAAGAAAATTATAATGAAGACAACAAACAACAAGAGTGAAAATCATCGCCGTATTTTCCTGAGTTGACGCTGAAAGTTAGCAACCTTAAAATGTTTCAATTTATCTGAAACTCCGGTATTACGTTGAATATGGATTAATTTCATTGAAGGCCAAGTCTAAAAAAAAAAATTCATCGACTGGTTTTTAATTCCCGCCCAATTTAAGAATTTTAGGGGCAGTTTTTGATAAAGAGCAAAATAACAGCCTATACTAGTTGATATTCAAGCCAATGTTTCTGAAAGTCAAACGGAGCGATTTCTCCGAGATTTTCACTCGAGGTAATTAGACGTTATAAGATTCATTTAAGACTAGGATATCATTTAGTCAAGTCTTGTGAACATAGTTTGCAATAACATTTAAAACAGTTTTGTTTTTGTTGTATTTTGACGCCTTGAAACTTCACTCGTAATTTTCTCGAAAACGCTCTTAAAGATTTTTTTAAATTTTTGTCATCGTTAAGACAACTATGTCAAGTCCGAGATCGCGACGTCGTATTTCCCAAATTATCCCTGGTGGCAAGTTATTCGGTCTTATGTAAAATGGGGTATGGCGCTATTTCGTTGCTATGGTAACTTAGATCTTGGTGAAATGTACCTTATTTGAAACTTTCATCTTTCTCTAGAACACTAGTGACGTTCGATTTTCCGTTGGATTGATAATGGTGGTGCTCTAGTCGCTCAAAGTTGAACGGTATCGTTAATCAAAAATCCGATCGAGCCACCTTAATACTTAATTGTTGTCTTAGGTTTTGTTATTACCTTGATGCCTCTTTATACGAGAAGGGGAATCAGAGAAAATATACATTTCGACGAGTCGAGAATAGGCAAATCATGCCTTATGATGCTGTTCGATACCCAGGCACTCCACCTCAAGCAAACAACCTCTTCCACCTCCTCTGATCTGACCTACAATAGTTCTATTTTAAAGATTTGAAATAGTCACTAAACAGGGATAAGGATATTATCAGGATTTCCTTTAATATGTTAGAAGTAAATCCAACAAGTTTGCTAAATTACATGGAATAATCATAAGCAATGCTGTTATTATACCAATACAGGAGAAACAGTGGAAGTTTACCAAGTCGCCACCAAAGGTCAGGAGGAAAGTAATCCAAGTTGGGTTACAAGCTATGTCCTGTCGATCAGTGAGGATGGCTCATCCTTCGTCAACTACACGCAAGGTGGACAAACTAGGGTACGTTGCGTAAGGCAATACCTGAGCTCTATACTAAGATTTTCCAAGTCTAAAGTTGAACCATGAGACAAGCAGTTCCACATAGAATTTCTACTCTGTAACTGTCGTTACAAACCAGCGTTTGACCCACTGAGTTTAAAGTTTCAAATCAGCACCGTGACACCATCCACAGCGCAATATACCGTACCAGAGTAGTCCTCGATATAACTCCTTTAAATGGTCACCAAAACGTTTCGTATAGACTTCAAAATTGATACCAACCAATGGGCATTGGAATTAATTTCGCGCTTAACTATTTCTTAAATTCACATGTTGTTTTAGTTACTCCACAGACACTCATTTACACTTATTTTTATCCGCCTTTCATGTATTGTCATTATGTTTTACTCTTATTTTAAACATCGTGACCTTTTGTTCCCAACTTCGCGAAAATTTCCAGCCCTAAACGGAACACTGGATCAAATTAATGAATAAGAAAGAAACATTCTCAGTTGTTTGATCAACCTTCAATCTTGACTAAAGCTTTTTTAACTGATAAGATACGTTTTCTAAGTAACCAGTTAAACTTAAACGATAGGAATCAGTGTGACCAGGCAATCTATTACTCACAACAAAAGCTAAGACAATCTTTGGGAGGAGAGATTTTGGTTTAATCGGTTACACTATGCCAGGCTGAGTGTTAGTATTGCCGTAGTTTTGTCAAAATTCACAAATAGGTGCTTCTTTTATTTGTGAGTAACAGTTCATTTGGAGAGCACTGTTACTGAAAACTGATAAAAAAAATACTGTCTTGGAACCTTTCAGGTATTTTCTGGCAACAAAGATTCAAGTTCTGTTGTTTTTAACAAATTAAACGCTACCACACCTATTCAGTATGTCCGATTCTATCCCATCTCATTCAACGAACAGCCTTGCCTGCAAGCATCGGTATTTGGTTGTTCTGCAGGTGAGTAAAAATCAATATTTCTGCATGAAGAAAGATGAACTTATTAACTCGCTGGGGTGACGCAAGGTTCATTCGAAATGACCAAAATCCAGACATGTTCTTGTTCGGCGCAACATATCTCAGATAATAAGTATTTAATCAGACCGAGTTCATTGCGCTTGATTTTGTTAAAAAGTTCTCAAATTATCCAGGTGTATTTGATTGATTGCTAAATGAGATTTTTCCATGTGTGGATCCGGATGATCTTTCCCTAAGGGTTTGTCCCATTCCGTGCTGTCCTACACAAGGCATATAGGCGTGTCGTCGTTTTCTTTAGGACTCCTGCCGTAGGATTGACTGCAGACTAAAAAATAGGTAGCGCTAGATGCCATTTTCATGTTTTTTCTGTATTTATTTTCTTTCCAAGTTATCATACCACCCACGGAAGGCTTTGCAGCTGACGATGATGACGCGGGGCAGGGAATTTGTGAGTATAATGTAGTATTTAACAATTAGATGATTTCTATGAAGTGATACCCGATAAGATCGAAGGCCGAATCAGCTATCACCCCATAGAAATCGAGAGCAAATAACCTAATTGTTTTGGTACAATTCTTACCTAAATTTTCTTCAGCTAACAGTCTCCAATTGTTTTTGTACATTGTATTCACTTTGCGCTCCAGAAAAATCGCGCGGACCGAATTGTCGTTTGGAATTTCCTGTTGTGTTCGCGCTCATCAGTTTTTTCAACATTTTCTAGTATTTTAAAGACACGAAACAGTTCATGTCCTTCATTTAGTCTTTTCAGAAAATTAATTATCCATTTGTATCAAAATGTTTTTCCGTAACTTCGTAAAGACGAGAAAACATCGCTATTTGGCATACGACCTCCAGCCACTGCTCACCAACGGCTCATAGTATATGAGTAGCTCGGCCAATCAGAATGCAGCATTTTCATTAGTATACCGATAGAGTTCCACTGAAAAAGATTATTATATTATGCTGTTTGCCTTTCTTACATTATCTTTGATGTCCAATCGTTGTGAGAATTTCCACTGATTGGGTTATTCCGTGGTAAGTTGTGGAATTTTCTATATTGTTTTGAAGCATTTTGCCCAGAGACAACCTTAAGTAATAAAATTGTATTTGACAAAATCCAGGTGACAATACCATCAATTCCAATCAAATCATCACTCAGCGTGCCGTCTGACGCAATCCGCGCGAAGTTATTTTCTGATGATTAGTACATTTATACATACTTCACGCACCCTGGAATGCAATCCATTTCAAACTCAACTCTTAAATCGCAACTTTGACATTGACATAAGCGACCTCAGCCTTGAGAATGATGCTTGATGCATCGAAAGGTCGATTGACATTAGTTTTGATCTCTCTTGTCAAGTACTTTAACAATCAACTCATTCTGCGATCTCATTAAACTCTTGTACAACCAAAGCGTTCCCACAATGATATACAATGTAGGTCACTTTATGTAGTTTCAACAATGCTAGACTAGTTAGCCTCTCATGTTGTTGAACACTATTTTGGATTTTCCATCTTTATCATCACTTCAAGTTGTCCAGTGGTTACATCATCTCTCATTCAATGCCATGTTCTGTGATGAAATTCAAACTAGGAATTTTGTCTGTTTAGTCACGGAGATATTACATTACTAACTCGTTTTACCATGTGTATGCAATTCCTTACCCATTGCATTTTTAGAAGCACGGTCACCTTACAAGTGTTCGGGTCGCAATCGTGGGTGCCACACCAAACAAAAAATACAATATATTAGAGGCCACTTGCAGACTTTTCGTTGCATATGATGTGGATGATTTAGTTACAAACATGATGATGATGTGACGTGATTTCTTTTTTTTCAGTGATTGCTTTGTGGATATTAGCTGGAATCCTTACTTTTCTCCTTCTTCTGGCCTGTTTGTATTATTGCTGTTGGCACGTTTGCTGCAACAAGTAAGGCGATAATGGGGTTTAGTTGACTTTCACGACAAATGAATGGAGAAGCAAAAGGCTCCGGGCCCCTAGTTGTCCAAACTACATGTACAATGTGGTTCTCTGTAATCTTTGTTTCAAATATACCAAGATTATTTCTTGATATCAGATATTTTAGCCAGCCAAGTCCCAGTACCAGAAGGGAACCAACCTGAAATTCAACCCAGTCTCCTTTTGACATTTGCATAATGCCTCTGTAGTACAAATCATGAAGATAAAGTTTTCCAACAAAATGTCTAAGGATTGCTTTGCACAGCCGAACTTAAATGTGTTTTAAAAGAAGATCAAATCCTAATGTGACATTTTTATGGTTGTTTCCTCCAATAGCCGTAAAGTTTCGTTATACGTGACCAAACGTACGCCTTAGTAAACCTGGATTAAAGAAATAGAATGCGATTGTACTAGCGTAAAGGTGTTAAACTTAAGACACATAGGATTCACTCTAACAATCACAACAACAGTGTTTCCTGACTCTGTTTCCTCATATCTTTTCTCTGTTCGCCAGAGGAAAAAAGAGAAAGGGTCTGGCTGCCTTCAAAGACACGTCCTCCGAGGATGGTTACCTTATTGAAGAAGACGGCAATAAAGCGTGGAGGCTGCCAGCCGCTGCTATGGCACCAACAGTGCCCAGAGTCAAGACTCCTGAAGATGAAGTCCAAGAGGTGTCCATAGAGATGACAGAGGACGTGAAGCCTTTAGGTACAATGCTGCTAATTACGTTTTCTAGTGTGTGTCTTGTATTCGAATGGCATGCATGTACTATCATACGATCAACTGAAGTCATCTCATCACGTTTTTTCCTACTCTGTTTAAGTCGCTGATTTAGGGGAACAGCCGATATAGGGAAGCAGTGGAAATAGGGCAGCGGGGTCACCTGACGTCTCAGGTTCTGAGAAAAAAGCTCCCAGGGTAAAGGGTACCTCCGTCAATCCGATCCCCTCCAGACCCCTTCCTTGAAAGTTTGGGTCCACCACTATATTCTAGTCATTACAACTTTGGCAATTCCCAATTCGCCCCATGAGACGCGTCTGCGGGGAATCATCTTGGACTGGAAATTTGTTTTGATGAACACAACTACCATGATACCCTGCGGGCGCTTCTCAGAGCGGGAACTGGCCATTGAATCTTTTTCAATCGTTTCCTGTACACCTGAGCAAAGTTGAATGTACTTATTTCTCTTCATGCGACTGTCTTAGGAGTCATCCAATTCGGCATCGAGACTGACGAAACCAAAGATAAGCACGTGACCGCCGAAGAAGTTCACTCGGAGACACCAAAGTATTCTCAAGAGGTCGCACAGATCAAAAGTGGCGCGGAAATGATGACAATGAGTTCCACGGATACAGGGTACAGGTCTACTGAGAGGAGACGTCACAAGAGTGAAACTGCTGCATCGATAGGCGATGCTGGCGCTACCTCTGCAGAATGGTCGTACCGAACAGAACAGAAACAAAGTTCTGCCTTTGATAATGGAGCTTACATGAGGTACCATTAAAGGCATTCAAGACCATCTAAAGTTATTATTATTCCCTTTACAACTCGGACGGTCTTGAAGAAGTCATGGCAAATAAACGTCAGTTTGGTCATTTCGAAGCGACGTCAAATTTTCGAGCTTTTTTTTTTTAAGTTTTCAGTTGTTTCATCCAAACCTCGATATTTTAAGCGAGAAAAAACACACACGAACTGCTCTAAGTACGGGCTTAATATTTTCATTTCGAGAAAAGAGTAACAGTAATCACAGTATCTTAATGCTAATGGCTAGCACTGGGAGGAAAATATATTCCAATGTTATCTTTAGATATCACCAAATTCCCTGAAATCACAATTAAGACGTGTTTAATGGAAATCACCTGAGATAATTATTTTGACAATCAGCAAAAAGGATGCAATGCCAATCAACCAAAATACTTCACATCTCGTTGGGACTAAAATATACGGAACTGTGTTGTTGTACCTGAAACATGAGTGACTGCGTTCTGTACTTCGTGTAAATATATTAGCGGTGTCTTAATCCATCAGCTAGGCTATACGCGGAGCAAAATGTTAACGTTTTTATCTGGTTCGCTTCCTTCAGATCTCAAGAATTTGTAACGGAGCAATCAGAGCCTTCACAAACTCGTGCACGAAGGCAGGAATTAAAACGCTCTCAAAGCGCGGATGAACTTTCCACCTCCAACTATGCCATGTTTGAACAACGGCGTGGGTCATCTCAGCAAGTCGTAAGAGGAGAGATGGGTCGTGACGGCTACATGAGAATGAAGGAAACAAGCCAGGAATCTGTTGACGTGACCGACGGGAGATTTCAGATGGGAACCATCGACGTGGCCATTGGAGGAATCGGGACACCGGATACCCGTCGGGGATCTAGCCAACTCTACGGAATGGAGGAACAGGAAATGTCTTTCTCGGCTGACAACGGGGGACGTAACGTCTATTACCTAGATGATGGAGGATACCGTACGGAAGAGTGGTATACCCGGGGAGGAAGACGACCCGGTCAGTTGAGGAATGAAGGTTTTAGGGAGATCCACGTGGAGCATCAACCGATCTATACCGAAATACAACCTGACAGCGAGGTGAGTAAAAACAACAGTGAAGAACCTCTTTTTCCAGGCCTTCTCGTTAGCCTGAATTATTGTGCCTCATTATCGTGCCAGTCGGCGCAAAAACGGAGATCAACGTCGGCGTCAAGCAAATAGTTTCTTTTTTCTCCTCGACCCTCAATCGGCTTCAAAATTCACTGTTTCCCTTTGTGCCAGTCGTTAAGTGCTTAATGTTTATTTATTATAGACGACAACAATTTACCTCACTTTCACCTATCCACTTTGGACAGAAAAACGCAATTCTTTATGGTTGTAATTTGCCATGGATTATCTTAATTACATACTTTTAAGCTGTAATTCTAATTAAAAGTTTGGAAGTGTGGCTGGTCTATTGTTGTTAAACGTTGTTACATGGTTCTTTTTTCCACTGAGAAAGCTTCAAAGTAATTTTGTACTCATTCTTCTTGTTTCCCATGTTAAGTTTCAGGGAGTCAGGCACAGCCGGATAATCTGAGAACAAGTTATTTTCCCCTGGAAGAACACAAAAATAATTTTCCTGGCAATGCAGTGGTTTAGATGCGGTCAAGAAACAACGTTTCTCCTTTGAATGAGATCTTTACAAGAAAAAAATGCAAGATCATTTGAATTTGGGTCTCTAGCATTAGAATACCTTTGAAACGTCACTTTGAGAAATGATTGTGCGCAATCTTTTTCCCGTTGTGAAATAATTGCTTCTTACTATATTTAATTAAATTTGTGCTTTTTCTAGAGCAAAAAGCTATGAAATGAATGCAAAAACTAGATTGCAACATATTGCAGACTATCAAGGTGCACGTAAATTCCCCTTTTGTAATACAGTTTAAGAAATAGAAAACGTCTTTCAGGTTTCTATCAAGTTTTAAAATAAATCTACTAGCGTTCTATCACAAATGTTTTTCTTTTATTGGCTACGCTACTCACCATCTTTTCTGTGATAGATAGTGATCAGTAGCGTAGAAGCATGCCCTTGTTAACAAAATGACGGCGACTTCCTGGCTTTTTTGAAGTGTCTGTGGAGAGGATTTAGATAAAGGTTTGAACAACTAGTAGATTTATGCTAAAACAATTACATTATTCGCTCTCGATTTCTATGCGTGATAGTTGACTCGGGCTGCGCCCTCGTTAACTATTTAACAAATAGATTCCATGTTGCCGTGCGTCTGTTCAGTAATAGATCACAGATGACGTCAAAATGCGAGAATAACTTGGCTTATTATATAAAGCGCGATAGAAATCTCGAGCTCATAATCTAATTGTTTAGTGGACAGTGCGTAGCCTAGCATTGTGTGATCGAAGTGTCTTTGAAGAGGACATAGATCATTTACTAGTCGATACTGAAACAATTAGATTATTCGCAGCTACGTCCTCGTCAACTATCACGCGATCGAAATCTGGAGCTTACAATCTAATTGTTTAATAGAAATAGGGGTGTTAGTGTGTGAGAACACAAGCTGAGCTTTCTTATAAGGTTTTTTCTTAATAAATACATGGATAAAGCAGAGAGAGAGGAAAAAAGGGTGTGTGGTTTTTTTAATCAGTGAAAGCTATTATCCAAAATGTCGCTCTAGAGAACAAGTATGGTTTAGTACCCAACATCTAGGCATGCGTTTGTAAATTGTTGAGGCCAATGTGTTGTTCATCTGGCATCCAGAAATCACATTAACATGACGAACTGTGGCAAGTACTTTCAAATACGTTGTTCTTAAATTAAGAGTTCAGGAACTATTCGATTAAATCAGTTACAAATACTCTGCTTAGATGGAACATGTTTTGCTGATCTATTGGATTCGGTATCACATCGCATTTATAATGCAATTTATAGTTTAAATGTATTGATAGAAGTTTTGTTTTATTTGTAGCTGTAGAATGTATATTTTTCCTTGGAATAAATCGGGTGTTTATGATCGAAGTAGTATGATTGGCTGTCTTTTATCCTTTATATTTCCTTCTGCACCCTGCCTTTCTATCCTCCGTTTTCCTCCCTTCTTGCTTCCTCCGCTGAATAGTGGAAATACCTGTTAAGCACTGATATACAGTAAAAACCAGCGGATATATATCTGCACTCCCAAAGAAGCTGCACCCGCAGATTGGCAACTCAACTTCATCGAAAGCAACTAATTAAAAAAACCCTTTCCAATGAGATACGGCAATTAACCCAGGTCACTTTTTTAAAAAAACTAAGCAATCAGCTTACAGCTAAGTTGATAATTACAGTGAAACGACTACAAGCAACTTTTCTCTCTTAAAAGAAAAAATCAACCGCATGTTCGAGTAACAAGTGGATTATTTATATCGTATATCAAACCTCTGTGCGACTTTTTTCAATATCTTCTCAAAAGAAATCATTTCTAACAACACCAGATGAAAGTTTTTTTTAAAGTTCATATGAAACACCTGGAAGTACTGGTGAAATTAAACTCGGATGATGAAATTTTACCTGTGTTTGCTCAATTTCTCTGAAAAATGTAATTTATTTTTCGAGTTTTCATGGAAAATTGCTTGTGGTGATATCTCAGGCAACTATTCATATCTTAAGCTTGTAGAAAATACAAAAAGGACTGTAATATGCTTAAAATTATTCTAGTATAAGG
This sequence comes from Orbicella faveolata, assembly GCF_042242905.1. Lineage (NCBI taxonomy): Eukaryota > Metazoa > Cnidaria > Anthozoa > Scleractinia > Merulinidae > Orbicella > Orbicella faveolata. Next base: position 1,899,945 of record NW_028301578.1, on the reverse strand, counting down.
TTTTTGTCCACTTAAAACTTTAATCGCTGGATTTCCTATTGGAGTTTGTCTTCATCTTATTTCCCTGATGGTATAAACATTGTCCAAGGCTGACTGGTGTTTCAATCAACCTCTGTAATTATAAAGTGGCCTTAAGGTGGCTCCATAGGGTAATCACTTATGGCGTTGCGCGCGCAAGTGTTATGTTTTGAATGCCGTTTTTGCATTCGTTTTTACACCCAGTTCTCTCAAACTAATTACAAGTAATAAGCAATGATTAAGTAGTGTTTAACTATTATCTCTGTTAAAATTATTGGTTTTAGTCTTGAATTATAAATGCCCAAACAAATATGTTTTTTTACTTTTTTCTGGCTTTTACTTGCGATTTTATTGAATTTCCTTCGGTGAAATCTTCCCAAATTTTCACAGCATATCGCTTCCTGCGGAATACGAATTTTAAACACGAAAAAAGTAGGGTTTGGAAAGGCAGGTTTTTCGATTCTTGCAAATTTACGTCTTTTACCGCTGCGAGAAAACTGGTCTTATAGATTTTCCTGAAAAACGAGCTCCGACTAAAGTAAAACATTTACTACCAATCTGCCAAGTTTTACGGAATTTCACCGAAGGAAACGCGAGAAAATTCACTGTCAGTTTTGCTTGTTGTGCTCATATTGACGTAATAAAATATCGAAAAACACTGACGTTTTCCTTCGAGCGCGTGCAGATTACTTGAGCTTTCGTCGTCAGCGCGCGTGCGATCGTAAAACTATAGGGAGCCACTTTAAATCATTTCTAAACTTCAGGGCGGGAAAAAGGTAATAAGCTTGCGCGAGATTTTGCCGCGCGCCAGGCTCCAAATTTGAAAATATGGCGAAAATTTCGTCGATCGTATGCCTTCCCAATTTTTCCGAAAAGCGGCAACATTTTAACGTCTTTAATGGAAAGCTTGTGTGTTGTGTTTGTGAGGAATCAATTTTCTCCGGACTAAATTAATCTAAAGAAGATTTCCGAATCCTTTATTTCCTCGCGGTATACAAGAAATTTCGATGCCAAGACACAGTTGCATATTGCACATTGCACATTAATTTTGCATATTTGCACTCGAGCTCTTTGCATATTGCATCCATTTAAGCACACCACTGAATGTATAAGCAAGAGAGCCTCTCACCAGGCATGGGAGCCTTGTTTTCTTAACAGTGAAATGTTGAAAAAAAATTCACGCTTGTCCAAATATAAATAAATCAACCGAGCGACATCCTCGCGTAGCTTATTAGCAGGCCGCCATTCTATCCAACCAATGTAGCCTGCATCATTACCTGAGCCCACAAGCAGGGTTACGCATTCGCAAAAAGCTGCGCAGTACGTTTTTTCTGCTCTGGATTTCTGAACATGTTTTCTGAAGACACCTCTTCGAAAGATTCAAATCGGCCGCCATATAAGCAAGCTTAGCAGCCGCCCCTTTAATAGCGCAGCTTCGGCGCCAAAGAGAAGGTGGACCACATTTAGCGATATCTATATCCCGAATGACAGAAACACCCCCTGCAACCAAGTACTGAGTCTAGGTACGTCACAAGCTACATAAACTAATTTATTTTGGTAAAATAAATTCCCTATAAAACAGTGAAAAGTATGACAAAGTATCCTGTTAGGGACTGGTTTTGACTATAGAAGACATGTAATAAACTCGCTTGGAAAAGAATAAAGGAGCGATGGACTAATGGCATGTTGGACTCGGGATTGACAAGTCCTAGCTTAAGCCATGTCCGGGAACATCTTGTTGGATCATTTCATCGTGTCGTTTCCGTAGGACAGCTCAATTTTAACTGCCGCTCGTACTACGGGCGCAACCACCGTATGCAAGGTAACAGACGACGATCATTGGTAAACATAATCTACTGCTTGAAATGAATCGCAAGAGAAAATAGATATTTTATATCCCGGGCTGCAGTCATTATTGGGAAAAACTGTGCCCAAGGTCTTGAGCATTGCGGCCATGGGCCAAACCCAAGGCAGACGGCTATCTTAAACAAAAAAAGATTGGTTATCAAGCAAGTACGGGTTATCCTTTACTCCAATAAACGCCACGCCGTTGAATAACACTGATACTCGCTGACTGGTTGATGTCGCGTCGCTACCGAGAGGGGAAAAACGAAAAAAGTCACTCAACACTTAACAAACCTATTTCCTGCGCGCGGGTAGCACGAGAACTCGCGAAGAAGCAAAAATTATCACCGAGTGGTCGGATTTGAGATTGTAGAGTTATGCACAATATACACTCACTCCCATATTGTATAGTTTAACTTTAAGCTTTAATTCGTTTCTTTCAATAAGCGTAAAATGACACCATTACATGGTATTCCTTAAGAACTGCAACTTGAACAGATCTAATTTTATGCTAATATACTATAAAATGGTCGAATAATTAATGAAGCATCAACTATCTACAAAATTAAACAGTTCAAAACTGAAATAAAGCTATAATTATTTATTTATCCTTCGCTTGCTTCTGAGAGCTCGCTTGTCATCCAACCTCGAACCCAGGTCCTCCTCATCACCAGATTTAAAAAACGGTGGCTTTGAGATTCGCTCGCTTTTGTCTTTTTATGTTATCGTAAAGAACCTCCTATGTCATTGACAGTAAGTAACCGATGCAAATTGGAAACTTTGTGGTATCTTACACAAAGTACGTGATGTCCAGAAGGGAGTGTATCACGGTTACTTGACTGACTCTGTGTATTACCCTTCATGACTATAGCATTGATTTATGACACTGGTACAATCCTTATGATGCCAACCACTTGGGTTCCATTAATAGCGTTTCTAAATATTTCTTTTCTTTTACTTTGTTGGAAATAAAACCTGATATCTAAGTCGACCTATTCACCTTCCAGTGCGACACGCTATAATTAACTACACTCCATGTCAAAACAATTCGATTGTTTCCCCACCGCAAAACTCAACAGCTTAGATCAACTTGAGTGTCTTGAAATGAGTGGAGAACTTACGAAATACGTGAAAAAAAACAAAACAAAACAAAATAGTTCCTCCAAGGTAATTAGCTAAAAGCACAGATTGAAGTTGTCCGTGTATTTCTTTTCCGTTTCCAAGATGTGTTGTTATTTCTCGTCCTTTAAGATCCTCAAGGTTTGTAGCTGAGTATATTCCCCTAAAAATCGACAAAAATGCAACAATTAATACCTAACTTACAATCCATTGTAATAAAACTAAAAGTAGTTTTATGGTTGCGTCTTTTCTCTATCAGTCATATTACCTCGTAAGACTAGACAACGTTTTGAGTTCAACGCTTTCCAATTGTGTCAAAACGTGAAAAAATGTTTATTCTAAACACCCTCTAATGGTAAAATGCGCACCATTTTCTCTCGTCCTGAAAATTGCATTTTCCCGCTTTACAAAGTATTACTAACCGCGTCATCGAAGCGTATTTCAGCGTATGGCGATTCCTCCTGCACTTGGAATTCCCTAAATCCTTCCTCTCTCAACTGAACGGGTCCTTCTTCCCCCACGGCAGTCCACTGTTCCCTGCGGCATACCCCGTTGTCCGTCGTGAAAGTGATTTCCTGTTCCTGTAATCCGTAAAGTTGACTCGATCCCCGAAGGCTATTCGGTGGCTCAATGCCTCCGATAGCAACATCTGCTGTTCCCATTGGGAAGCCCCCATTGGCCCCATTTAAACGTTCCCTGCTTGTTTGCTTCATCCTCATGTAACCGTCCCGACCCAGCTCCCCACGTACAGTATTTTGAGCCGACCCAGGGCGTTGTTCAAACATGCCATAATCGATGGTTGCCATCTCGTCAGCGCTTTGGGAACGTTTCAGTTCTGCTCGGTTACGATTTTGAGGCAGGTCGGACGGTTCTATCAGCCAGTCTTCCGATCTGGAGAAAAAAGATTGCGCAAGTTAATTACACTACACCCTTTTAGTTCTTGCGGTAGCTTGTCAGTGGTCAACGAGTAAAGCATCACTCTTTCGTATAAAGTCATCACAGAAGAGCGATCGCTATCACATGGTGTCAGTGGCGGATCCAGGGGAAGGGCCCGGGGGTGCCGGGGGGCCCGCCCCCTTCCCCCTACTTCGGGTAAAAAAAAAGAAGAAATCACAGAAGGAAGAAAAGATTAACGTAGATTAATTTGTTAACGCACCTGTCAAAGGCTCCGTTGCTGAGGCCAGAACTGTTCCTTCTTGAATTAACGTACCGCGCTCCGGAATCCGCCCCAGCAGCTAGCACAGATGCAGCGGTTTCGCTCTTGACCCGTTTCCGTCTCTCAGCAGATCTGTACCCTGTGTCAGCTGGACTCATAGTCATCATGCTTGAGCCTTTTTTGACGGGACCGACTTCTTCCGAATATTGCGGAGTCTCTGAATGCACGGTGTCAGCGGTTACATTGCTGTCTTGCGACTCCTCAGTTTCAATACCGAACTGGATGACTCCTGAAAATAGAAAAGTAAACGATAAAGTAAGCATCATTTAAAGGTTGCCGCAGATAAATTACAGTAACAGAACTGAGTGAAGTCCAATTTGGAGATTTCTAGGAAGGTGTAGAAATTACATCCTGGACACCAAAGGCAGATATGGTGGTATGGAGATGGTTTTATTGTGGCGGTCCCCGGACCGAGAATTTTGACTGTACTTTCAAATTGACGAAAGGCCTCACAATGATATTTTTTAAGGTAGCAAACACTAAACTAGGATAGTTAAGAATGAGGAAAGCGCAGGAATATTAAACAGTAATACGAACAACAAACTGAATTTGAAAACGTTTGCCAACTTTTTCAACATGTCCCTTATGTGAGATAGCTCTTCAATTTTGCTGCCCATTAATTTTTATACCTGACGGTTTAGGGTTCTCATTGCCCATCTCTACGGTCACCTCCTGTATTTCGTCTTCAGGGACAGCTTGTACACTGGACACGATATCCACTGCTGGTAACCTCCACCTTTTGTCAAGATCTTCAATAAGATACCCGTCCGTGTCATCAATCCACGTATGTCTGTAGGCAGTCAGACCTCTTCTCTTCTTTCCCCTATTAAACATGTAAGAAAAAAACTCAGTGAACTTTTGAAAGGGTATAAATGAATCCCAGCAAATCCGTCCTACAATGTTTTCTTAGTGGCTTTTTAACTTCTGCATTGCGACGACAAGGGCATTTACGGTGCATTTCTTTGAAATGATCCGGACCAAAAAAATGACCCTAGAGCACTCGGATCACGGATATGTCTAGAATTCCACGCTAATGAGACACAAGCTCAGATGCTAAGAATCGCAGTGTCCGCATTCGTAAAACGTCACCAAAATACACTTTGTCCAATTTGAAGTAATATGAAAATGACACTTTGGTCGTGTTTTATTGGAATCAACCGTTTCTGGTTGGTTTGGTTTCTTGGGTTTTTGGGTGCTCTATTGAGGAAAAACCGTTTTCGGTTGGTTCGATTGATCAGCTTTTTAAACCGGCCTCACACCAGGTTGAAACGGTTGAAAGAGCATTTGCATGATCATGGCTCGTGATTGTAACTCCCAGGAGTTGCCGTGTTTCAACTGAAAAACGATTCAGGGAAAAGTGTTCTATTGAGAAACGTCAACCGTATCAACCCAAACCAGTTGCGGTTGAAACAGTGATCCCAATAGAACACGATCTATTTTATGCTTGTCATAAAAAGCATGCAGCTCATTAACGTTCAATCCTGGACATAACTCGGTCGGATCAAGGTGCATCATGGGAACCGAAGAAGCCTTACCCAAAGTGGATTCACTAATTCCTTTAGTGTGCTATATGCTCCGCATGACGTGTAATCCTGGATCAGAAATGCTGATCCAGGGCATCCCAAAGAAATACACCCTGAAAGGAGCTACGACACGGTTTGCGCGTCTAGAAAACTTAAGACTACATTTTTCAAGTTCTTTGTTTGTAATCCGTGTTTATCTTCCCTATCCATCACCATCCTTGTCTCTTCATGGTTTATTATCATCTCTTTGGTGTTTTTCTATCTAAGTAAACTTTCAAATTTAAAGATAATTTTGGACATGCCCAAAATAACTCAAAATGCCGTGACTGAGTTCCTTGAACTACAGTGAGGTACGTGACTTCTACAACTAATAAAGAACTTTGAAGTCAGTTAGTTCGTAGAGCTGATTGGCTTTCCCCGGAGCAAGTGACTTTTATTGTAAATTAATTGATAATAGTCGAAAAGCTCAAACAGAAAACGGAAATTGACCCTCTTACGCTCATGTTTGTCATTAATTACAGGTGAAAATTATCGACATCTCTTTACCTGCCACAGCAAACATGCCAGCAGCAATAATAACAACAGGCCATGAGAAGGAGGAAAGACAAGATTCCAGCTAATATCCACAAAGCAATCACTGTTAAAACAGCAAAAAAGACATATGTTGTAAGTTAGAGCAACGAACTACAATAAAATCAACGATAAATAACTAGTCCAGTCACACTATACTAGTTCCGCCGAATGTACATGGCCAAGCGGGGTGGCCCACATAAATTATCAGGGTCAACAAGGGGGCGTTCCGACAGATCCAAACATTAGAACAATTGATATGAAGTCAGAAAACGACGCGAGTCTGAAAAATTTAAATGTACTTACATATTCCTATTTCTGTCTTGTCTCCTGGGTTGAAAAATTCACCTTCCGTGGGCCCGCCTACAAAAAAATGATTGAGAGAATTGAGTGGAATTAGGTTCACAAATCCCTTTTGTACAATTTATCTCGTTAAAAATACAGTCCATACCCAGGCTCAGTGGACATTGGTGAATATTCACCTCGACTTCGTCTCGGTGAACACTCGCCAATGTTCACTTCGCCTTTGGCGAATAATTGTTAAGTATTAACAATGATATCGATACACTTACTGGTTTTTGTACATCCAAAGACCGAAGTCTGCATACAGGGTTGCTCCGTAAAATTAATAGGATGGAATCGTATGAAACGCGTTGTAACGTTAACATCGTTATATACGACGGTCCCTGGATCTGTGTTAGCATCGAAGTCCTAAAGAAATTTAAATCATGTGTAATAATTAATTGTGTTGGGATTTTTCTAATGTTATAAAAGGTTGGTTCTAGATAAGTTTTAGTTCCTTGGGTGAAACGATAGCGTATGGCCATTTAAATGAAAGCTATTGAGCAATCCTTTCTTGTGGTACTGTTTATTATGCTGTACAAGGTGGCTCTAACGTTTACATCTGTGTATGAAACCTTAGTGTGTGACTATTCAAATGAAAGCTATTGAGCAGTACTTTCATGCTGTACAAGTTAGTTCAAACTTTTAATTCTACGTTTGGAACCCTAGTGTGTGATCATTTAAATCAAAGCACTACTCTTGAGTAGTACTTTCACGGTATTGTTTATTATGCAGTACAAGCTGGATTTCACTTTAAAGTTTATGGATGAATCCCTTGTGTGTTGCCATTCAAACAAAAAGCTGCTAAGCACTAATTTCAAGTGGGGCTTAAATTTACGGTTATGTGCTTTAGCCCCTAAATTTATCGACCGCACCTTTCGTTGTCCACCTCCCGGGAAGACACTGTAGCCAAAGCCATCCAAACTGCTCGAGATAAAGAAACTGGTCACCCAGCGTTCCTGACTTGCCAACTCCTGGCCTTTAGTGGCGATACGGAAAACTTCAACGACTTCTCCTGGGAATGTAGCGATCAACAGCAATTGAATACACTACTAATTAATTCCTTTACTATAGCAACAAACAATCCATAATTTAACATCTTGTACCTAAATCAATCTGGACATATGCCACGCCATTTTCAAGATCATCTGGATTTGCACACCAGGCTCTCTGGGATGCACCGGGATTAGAAGTGTTCAGTCGAGCCCACGATGCTGGCTGGGCAGGGGATGAGGTCTGATAGGCTTGATCTGGGAAAGGGCCTCTTTCTTCGCAACCTGTCGATCAAAATCGGGAACGGTGTTATAGTGTACTTGCAACTCACTCTTAAGTAGCCCCCGGGTGAGGGTATCAATGAGTTTCGTCATCAAAATTTTGGTTACATGTGAGGTGTCTGGATGTCTTAAAACACAAAACGGGTTTAAAAATTCAGCAGTTGTCACCCACTCTTAAACTAACCATAGGTTACTTTGACTTCTCCTTGTTTTATCACTTTACACTAAATTCCAGTTATGTAACCAAACCTTTTGCTACCGGTCGCTTAAGGAACAGTTAGTTATATTTTCCCTCGAATCTCAAAGTTTCCCTGGACTTGGAAACATGGAGATTGGAAGGAAAACAAAACTTTTTCCTATGGGACAAGTGATCAAGTGTATCATACTCCACCACCGCAGTGAGGCGGCCGCTATTTAAATCGTTCACGCAGTTTTACTTTACTCCCGAACAGTTGTCACGTGATATCGTAGTCTCGTTTTGAAAGTGAGGTCACGTACCTTGGCAGTTTTCCGTGTTGCATTCTCTAGATTCCACTACGGAACCAATACAGCCCAGTCTTGACTTGACACAAACGCGTGTGCGTCTCTGAGTCCCTGCCACGCCACCCGAGCGACACGACTTTGTGCATGGAGTCCACTCTCCCCACTGAGAAAATCCGGCAGCTTAAATTTGACAAGTTAAATCAATTTTTAAATAATAGTTACATGACTTTACTGCGTTTCCTTTTTTGTTGAATTGTTGTTGTTTGTTTGTTTGTGTTTTTGTTTGTTTGTTTGTTTTTCCTCTGTGAAAATCGGAAGTCTGAGGGACTAACAATGCATTAGTTAAGGTAGTCCTTTGTGGTCGATAAAACAAAATTCGCCGATTAAAAGCAGCTGAATAAAACATGTCCTCAGTGGGCACGCTTAGTTCGTCCCAGCGAAAGGAACTTCTTTCAGCCAAATTTTCTTGCTCGTAACAAAGCCCTACACAAAATGGTGAAGTGTCTTTTCAAACCGAACGACAGCCAATCAAAAGCACTAAACGGTTCTTTGTCAAGCTAAATCATTAATATGAAATTTTTTGAGTTGAACCCCAGACGTGTCTCAAACGGGGGAAAGAATTGAGTGCCTGTTTTCTTAGGCTAGTAGTCTGTGGGTTACTAACACCCAACACATTCAAGAAGGGCCTGTTAAGAATTCATTGTGACTGCAGTATTGAAGGATTAGGAAAGTGAATGAAGATGTATGAAGGCTTACTACGGTAAATAATTGTGTATGGAGAAATATGAGGATATATATATAAGGGTTATTGACCAAGCTTGTTCGGTCAAGATGGCTGGATATTGGCCAAATTCTTTTTTTGCGTTTTCATGAACCGAGACGGAGTCGAGGTCCCTAAACTCGCAAAAAAAGAACGAGGCCAATATCCAGCCATCTTGACCGAACAAGCTTGGTCAATAAAGGATTTATTATGTGGCCATCGGGGGAATTTTTCTTGCGGGGCGCAGCGGGTAGTCCCGAGCGGGCAAGATAGTTCCATCTTGCCCGCTCAGGTAGACAATCACAGCACAGGATTTGATTCATCTTGCCCGCTCACCCCGCTCACGGAGCTAGCTATATAATAAGAAGAAGCATACAGGAGGTATGCAGGCAAATGAAGCTGCATAAAGGTGTATGAAGGATTAAAACGGTAGATGAAGAATGAAGGTAAATAAAGGTGTATTTACAACGAAGCAGAAAAAAAGAGAACTCTTACTTTTTACACTGATGAAAATTGCGTCGATGATTTCCTTTGCCAGTTCAACCGGTGATTTGTTAACTCCAGCGGTGATGATATGTCGTGGATCTTTGGTAATTATTTCAAAATCTGTCGAGTTTGTGGAATTTCCAATACCGACACCAATTACAACAACATCCTGGTTATCCAGATCTGTCACAGCTCTATTCACATCGTCCACGTTATCTACCCACTGATTATCCATAATAACAACAAGGAAGCGTCTGGCATCTGGTCGCACGGCCGCTGATTGATACACCTTCTTAGCGTCTTCCAGAGCCAAGACTAGGTTTACGGGTCCAGCCAGTTTATTAAGCCTCGCAACAATGCGTATTAAAGTTGCTTTAACTGGTATGTTGGTGCCGAAATCTACGCGTGTCGTGGAAACGGAACCAAAGACAATCACGCTGTAGTGAATTCGGAAGATGTCATACTTGGAGACAATGTTGTTAATTGTAGTCTGCATTAGCATAAATGTGCTATCCGCTGATATTGATGTGGCACTGATTGCAAAGGTCAGGTCGATCAATGGCATATTAACTAATTAAAGCAAATAAGAACAATATATGGTTAGAAATGCTAATAATCTCTCCAGCCTGGGGTGGAAACAAACAAACGAAACCAAGACCATATTGCTAGTCACAACGAGTTAATTGAGATATCACCGTAAATGGTAAATAAACTTTCACCTGGCGCTAAGTGCGGGAGAACATGCACTGATCTGATGCTTAGCGCGGGAAAACCAGCTCCTCGTGCCAAACGCGTGAAAACTTGCACTTGGTGCCATGCAAAGCGCGGGAAAATGCAGATTTGCCAAATCAAATGAATTGCTTCTTAATCGAAAAATCCCAGCACGTTTTCTCTGGTGATTAAATCAAATTGCATGAGTCTTTTGCAACCAGATACCAAGTTTTGGCAGAATTAAGCTTCCGTAACGTTAAATGTGTTGTCTGTCTGAGGGTGCGTTCATGGGTGGGTGTTGTTATTCATCAGTATGTGTGTAGTAGTAGCAATCATGAATACCGAGGGATTCTTTGTTACCTTCCAATGCTTTCTTTATAATGGTCTCCGCTATAACAACTGATCTAACAGTGGTGAAGGTTGGAATACCAAGGAAGTCAATCTGGGTGATTGTTACTGCATTTAGGCCATCTCCAGTGTTATTCACAGAGAAAACAAGGATGCCTTGTCTTCTCAAAGCGTCACCTGCGCTAGTGAGCTCAGTGTCATTGTCGCTTATTGCAGTATCCGTAATAGCAATGAAAACTCTCTCAGCAAACGGCCTCCTAGTAGGGTGCGATTGGAAAAGTCGTTCGGCTTCCTTCAACTCTTGGGTAAGATCTATCGGACCGGGGTTATCGTCCGCAGTTGCTGCAAGGCCATTCAGGTCGAGTGCACTATCCTGGTCAAATCTGAAACTCGTAGCGACTTTGCTGCCGTAGATGATGACGCTGTATTGGACTTGGCCAGGTCCATACCGATGGTTAATCGTGTCTCTGGTTTCTGTCATGACAGTCAAGATGGCGCTTGAATTGATTTCGCTGGCCCTGATGGCAAACCCAACGTCGATCATAGGGATAGTACCTGAGGATTGAAATAAGAATTTTCAAAGCTATGGCTGTGAATGCCGCATACACACTAGTTATGTAACACTTTCTCGTGGTATATCATGGAATATCCCACAAGTCACTTGTATCCTCTTGGTATACTCACGAGCCCTTGAGTGAGTGTGTATACCAAGAAACTGGGACTTTCCATGGTATAACACGAGAAAACGTTGCATAAGTAAGTTATACCAAGCCACAGACAATACGGTAGCCAACACAATCAAAGCAACATGCGCGCAGCGAGCGATGAGAAGGTTGGGTATAATACCATCGAGTATATAAGGGCTTTTCTGTATCCTGATTGGCCGAATTTGCTATGGCACGGTATAAAATGTGATACCGACGTTACGAATAAGGATCGTATCGTACTTAAGTGGAATATTACAATTAAAAGCAAAATATAAAAGCGTGTGACGGCTTAAGCCTCTCTATCGAAGCGAGGCCTTGTGCACAACTAATCATTTGAAAATGAGTTTAATTTGCATGTGAGTGAAATCTCATTTCCATCTAAAAATGATAGGCACCTAGATTCGCTTTAAGAAAGAGGCTTAAGGTTATTCAGAAATGGCCCATTGAAAGTTCAATTTATGTCTTACGTCTCAATATCCTCTCCATTATGCGGTCGGCCAACACTCTCGGGTTTTCACCCAAAGCTGGAGATATAACGTCCAAGGGATTAGGCGAGATGACGCTCAGCTCATTCCTGTCCACAGCGCTCCCTGCCCCTACAGAAAGCACCAAAACTCCGAGGTCCTCCACCGGCTTCACCGCTGCAGACAAAGAGTTCGAATCTGCGCCAGAATTTTCATCTGTCATAACTAGCAAGACCTTCTTAGCATCAGGACGTCCTTCTGTCTCGTTAAAGACCTTGAAAGCTTCTTGCAATGCATCTTCGGGGAATGGTCCTCCGCTTATGGGTGGCTGGGCATCAATGGCCGCTTTCAGTTCACTTGCATTGGGGGGAAAGGTGTGGTTGAAATTGACAACCCTCACGACTGAGTTTCCGTAGACCATGAGACTGTAATGGATTTTATCGACGCCATATTGGTCAATGAATTGTTTAATTGTGTTTTTCATTAAGTCGTATGACTGGTTGGAGTTAGCTGAGGTGGCACTGATGGCGAGCGCAAGATCGATATTTGGCATGTTGGGATCTGAAACGAAGAGAAAAGGACCAGGGAAAATCAGTCCTCGTGAAAGTAACAAATTTTACTAATACCTTCCAGGACAACGCATAATATGTTATATCAGGGAGATCCTAAACTACTGTACAAAAAGAAAAATGGTATCAGCATGAAAAAAATTAATTTCAATAATCCGTGTTTTAGAGGAAAAATAAACGTTTTTGAAAACACTGAATTTAAAAAAAAACAAAAAACCTTAACTTCTGCTTCGGATGGGTTGTCGTTTTGGTTCAATTGTAACAGTCAAAAACTGCAAAAATTGTTGGATTATTAATATCATGAAAAAATCGTATAAAAATTAAAGCAACTTGCCTACGCAAGGTCCATTGTTACAATCCACTGTTTCCAAGTCTGGTCCCGGACAGTCCTTTCCGCCACCTGAGGGGAGTGGGTTGCTACAAGCTCTTGTTCTGTTTTGCTTTCCTGGTCCACATTGCGCATGACAGGGAGAGTAGATCCAATCAGTCCATCCACCATCAACTGCCGGGGAAAGGGAAGGAACACTAATTGCAGTCGTTAGCTTCAGTAAAAACACTATATATAATGCATCCCTCCATCCACTATGCCTTGCAAGATAGTAAAATGATGGCACTGGGCTCGAGGTTGAAACTCCCATCTTCGAGTGAACAAGACATCCGGTATGCTTACAAGTTTGACAAGGGTTTAGGTTTCCGTCAATCTAAAGGTAGTTTTGCACGTGGCCAAAATAACTCAGAGTATTGTGACTGAGCCCCTTTAATGAAGAGTCTGTTCGGAGTAGGCTGAGCATTAAGTGAGTTGAAGAGCAGGGAACACACGCAGTAACGTACTAGCCCCTAAACGTTTGGGAAGCTTTCCTTCTGCTTATTACTCATACACGTTTTTCAAAAGTTAAGGCAGGCACTAGTAACATATATATGGTATTAGTTAGGAGAATCGTCGGCAGTATTACCTACTGGCGGCTGTGCGGTTGCAGTTGGGGATGGTGTTGTAACTAAAGGGAAAAAAATTTTGATAACAGTTAATGCAAACTAATATATAATTATCCTAATTAGATGCCAGCTGATCGTATAGATAGCCATCGTCAAAGCTAGTACATTTTGTTTTTTCGTAAACCTCTCTCATGGATAAATTACAAGAGCACTCTTTTTATTTAGAAAGAAATGGAAAACCCTTTTTTCTTTCATTTTCATCAGCCATGTTTTTCAAAAGGGTGACGCAAGTTGCTTAGCTTTCTCGTTCTATAACATGATAACGCATCAGATGTTAATTCATCCGCGATCTTACAACTCAAGGTTTAAATCAAAACCGTCACTCGCAACAACCGACTAAGACAATTGACATTAATTCTAGGTACTATTTTTGCTTAGGCAAACATTTTATACTGTTGGAGAGGTAATAAAATAGATAAGTCTAACTAACCTGGGCAAAGCTGTTCTAAGCAATCTTTTGTCATAGTTCCTGCACCAACACAATCTGCCCCACCATAAGCTGGAGGGGGGTTGTCACATGCACGTGTTCGAGTTGACGTCCCATTGCCACATGTTTCACTGCAGGGAGACCAGGCACCCCAAGAAGACCAATTCCCGGGTACTGTAGAGAAACAAAGTAAAAGAAAAATGTAGAAACGAAAGACTTTTTTAACAGTTACGAAGCTGTTATAAGGAGGGGCCAGAGTAAAAGAGAGATTTCTCAACAGAGCTCGAATTTTTGACGGTCATCAGCGATATAACAGTGCGACGCTTCAACAAAAAAATACAAGAATGCAAGAACGCATTAAGAAAGACGAGCCATGGGTAAAGATCGAGCTACGAGCCGACGAGCGACCAGCGACCAGCGACGATGAACCACGAATCAAGAAACGATGAAAAACGAGCGGAGAACCACGAAGGTCGAGAAGTCGTCTATAAGGTAAGTTCTTCCAGTATATCCTGTATTATTCTCTTTCACATTCTCTATTTAAATTTATATAAATGTTGATCAGTTCAAGGATATCGTTCAGATGGGTTTAGCTTACCTGGACAATGCTTAACAAAGCAGTTCTTTGACTCCATTGATGGCCCAACACAATCTGCCCCGTTATTTTGTGGCATGGGGTTGTTACACTCTCGTGATCGATACTCTGTCCCATTTCCACATATTTCACTACATTGAGACCAAGGGCCCCAGTCAGACCAATGTCCATCTACAGGGACTACAGTGGAACAGAGAATATGAACAAAATCAATATCAAATCAAATGTACTTAACAGATGACTGGGATAGAAAACTATTTAAGAGATAATAATCAAGGCAAATGGGCTTAGGATGTTTAAGACTAGGCGAAAATGAAACCGATAAGGAAGATCAAACTAAGAAGGTAAAGCTTAAGATTTTGGAATGTACTTGTCGTTTTTTATCCTCATAAACGCACTGAAAGAAACTGGCTCTAAATAATGATATTTTCTACCACTTACTTGACTGATCGTGTATTAAAATTTCTTTCGAGTAAACACTGAACAGAACTTACCAACACAATTGTTGGTGGGACAAAGTTTATCCGTTCCCGAGGGACCGTTGCAGTCCATGCCACCAAAAGCAGGTGCAGGATCTGTACAAGTCCTGGTGCGAGTCGTGACGGAATCTGCGCATGGCGGGCACGGAGTCCAATCAGACCAGTCAGTCCAGCCGCCATCAATGGCAGGAGGTACTAAGAAGTGCAACAAAAAACAAAGACATGATTTTCTTCTCAATTTACGAACGCTGCATCTTCTACCGTAAATACTTTAGGTGCTTTTCTTTGGAATCATCCCGATCAGGATAAACGATCCAAGATCGCTCAGTTTATGGTGCATCAAAGGAACTGATGAATCCACTCAGTCACGGCAGCCGTATTTGTGTTCCCAAAGAAATGAAAATTGCCTCCTTTCTGAAATAAAGTGTTTTTTTTCTTCTTCTTCTTCTTTTTTATCGAAAAGTGAGAGGTAAATGGACAATAATTGATTAAATATTATAATTTACCGTTTTGGCAGCTCAGTATGTCAATTCGCATACACATGTAATTTTCAAAGATATTCGAGGGTTCTCTTGGATTAAAAATCACATAACGGGCCCGCACTGGGGAGGAGAGGTTCTGGACAACCACAATATCGCCATCAAACCAAGGACCCGTAAATGCCTGAAAAAAATCAAAACAACAAAAACAGTTCAATAATAGAGGTGAGGGTAAAAGGCAAAAAAAGTCTCCAGAACGTTGATTGAATACTAATTCATTTGTTTTACTGAAATGTTTACCTGATTGCATTTTAATTTTTCATTGGATTTTGCTGACTTAAAGACCCTTTGCATAAATGACAGCGATATTTAAATAACAATACTGATGCAACCCAAGCCACACATTCATGTGAAAAAACCTTTGTCTGGAAACATTATGATGTACAATGTATTGTTATTCAAGTTTAGGCCCCATTTTTGCAAAGTGTCTAGGAGGTTTATGATTTTGAGCGTTAGCCTTAACGTCTATAATAATTATTAGTAATATAAATCTACTAGCGTTCTATTCACGAATGCTCTCTTACTGGCGACCGTTTTCATGCAATCAGCTGCGCGTAACGAATCGTACACTTGTAACCTCCCAAATGAATCGTCATGTGGTCTGAATTGCTTGGCAATAACGATGTCAACGCTTTAGCCGAATGATGATGATGATGATGATGATGATGATGATGATGATAATGATAATGATGACACTATTTCCATAGGGTGCATAATTCCAGTCAAGACTGTAGTCTGCCTTATGGCCCTATATATATAGGTTACAGTATGACTAATGCGTATAATGATGACAACTACTTAAAGTAAGCAGCAATTTAATTTCATTAATAGTAAGTTGACAAACTTTACCCTAAGACGATCCCCTCCAGCCACCGTAACCGTCTCATAAACGTCATCATCCTCACTTGTCTTCAAGTAATACTGGGCAACCGATCTGTTAGTACCTTTTTGTCCTTGTACGAAGACTTGATCGAACAAAAGTGAAAAGCCTTCGAAAACAAAATTTCAATTTTAAAAAAGTCAGCAGACACGAAAACGTTAGTATTAAAGCAACTGAAAACATTTCTTTTTAAGAAAGCTTTTGACTTGTGGAAATAGTTTTAAAGTTTTGCATAGTTGTTGTAATAGTTTTAAAGTTTAGTGATTTCCATTTATTCATTTATTTTAACTTAATGTAAAGCGCTTTTGAGTATGTTTGTCTAGTTCTAGCGCTATACAAGTCTATTATTATTATTATTATTATTATTATTATTGTTATTATTATTATTATTATTATTATTATTATTATTATTATTAAAGATATGACCATGAAGGGTTAGGTATCACCTTCAACAATTCCATTTTCTGCCATTATTTTGAGAACAAAAACAATCTGACAAACTCGGTGAAAGACCAATGAAATAATAAACAGGGATACCATGTATAAGTTAGAATGTTCCTTAGGTAATATGTTTCAAATTTCAATGAAAGAGTCGAACGATTGTCATAGTACTGGAGGCAGTTTGGTCTAGTGGTTAAGCGCTGGATTTGTGATCGGGAGGTCTCGAGTTCAAATCCTCCTCCCTGCCACAAGATGGATTTGTGTTTGGTGATCCCAGATTTAACTCCTCGACGCTGGTCAGTCTCTCACCAGTTCCACTTTTCTAATTAACGAGTTCCTGTTCAATTTACAATATTTCTTTGCTTGTTTTAGTGTCCCCAATTAGAACAGTAGAGCTAACACTTCGACACATAAATAAAAGTGATTTATTTTTGTTAGTTTTAAGTTATGTTTGAGTAATTGTTGTGATTTACATGCGATTGTTTCACGAGTAATTTCATTATTATTTCGAACCTGAAGGAGAGTTATGCCGCTGAGAACTTTTTGAGCTCAATTCATAATGGAACTGTATGGACAGAAGCATCGATGAAGTCTTTGTTTGACGCAATATATCAAACACTCAAGACAGTGTTTGACCACATTTCCAAACACCGAGAAGAGAGTTGAATATACGACGCGTAGCGGAGTATTTTTGACAAAGTTCGAGGTGTTTGGAAATGTGGTCAAACAGTCTGGAGTGTTTGATATATCTTCTCAATCGAAACTAACACTAAGGAGAAAACGTAGAATTAAAATCGTAGAGATCTATGCTAATTAAGATCAGATATCCAAACACCGTCACAGTCATGATTCCCTTGTTTTAAACTTGATAAATTATCAATGAGTTTGAGAATATCAATCTAAAGAATGCAATAGTAGAAATTTGTGTATTACCTAAATCGACTTTGAGCTCCTGATTTCTAGTTGGGCTTCCTGCACACCATACATCATTTCCATCAACCACAGGCTTCCCTGGACCCAGGACACTTGATGAAGCAGAGAACCTTGCGTTCGGGTTGGAAGCAAGCGATGTACAACCTGAATAAACAGCAACAGAATATAAAGTTAGTTTGATGTTATCTTATTATTTATGCTCAAACGTAATTTTCGTTGTCTAAATCTGGATTCTTTGCGCCAGTGTGAATTCTATCTCCGACAGCGTAAAAGGATCTGGAAATTGGGGACATTGTGACGTCAGAGCGAGAAAGACGCTCAAGCTACGCTGCGTCATTTCCCCTTAGTTCCATCTGAGTATCGAAACCAGATCTCCCACATGCAACAAAGCGGGAAACAGAGTGAGGACTGGGTACGAAATTAGTTTCATCCCTTTCCAAGACTTTCTGCTGTAGGTCTATTGAAATTGAAGTCTTTCGATTTCCTTTGGGCTTAATTTTTTTGATCCATTTAGATATTCCAGGGGGTAATATGGTGTTGGTTTGATTTTTTTTTTCTTTTGCCTGATAATGCAATGGGCCAGTACAGCAATTTACCTCTTCAGTGACTGTAATCGCTTTTCTCATTAGCTGCATGCTTACCAAATTAAAGCCACTAAAATGGAAATCAATGGTGTTTTTGAGGGCGGGTCATAAACGTTACTTAAGCAAAACTCAATATTTTTCATAACCAGGTTATAATTTCTGCAAATAGGATTTCACTCAGAGACAGCAATCATTAGTCAATTTCATCTGCATCCTGTAGCTGTTTTAGCCCAATTAACAAAAATCTTCATATAGTAAATATAATTCCTTGCAAGATTCTTTAAGAAGCGTTTGTGCATATGTAAGGTTTGCATCTAAAGATTGGAAAGATATGACAGCAAATTGTTGTGATGCCCGAAAAAAACAACTTCATTGTTTAAAATCAGAACAATTTTTTCAGTCAAGCATATAGAATCACTTTTCAGATAACTAGGGGCTTTTGCAACGCTTAAAGCAGCTCAGTCATGGAATTTTGGCCACGTACAAAATTCACATTTATAATTACTACCTTAATAACCTATATTTTTTTTAAGATGCGCAAATCGTGACGTGGCTCCTTTAAAAATGCCAAATCTTAGACCCATCAATCTGTGGTAAACTTTAAATCTATTTTGATCCAAAACGCGCTTTTGTTTTCCCCTTCCGTAGGCAGACAGTAATTCCAACAATATAGATTGTAACTGTGTTTCAGAGTCCTGTAATCTTAATAAAAGGTAAAGGGTTATTTTGCAGCTTATTTATGAGCCCTTGCGGCTTTTGCTATTTTCAGTTAGAGACTTAGGAAGACTTGGGTTAACGAGAATTTTAGAATAG
Organism: Orbicella faveolata; assembly: GCF_042242905.1. Taxonomy (NCBI): domain Eukaryota; kingdom Metazoa; phylum Cnidaria; class Anthozoa; order Scleractinia; family Merulinidae; genus Orbicella; species Orbicella faveolata. The sequence continues at coordinate 1,880,826 of NW_028301578.1, read as the reverse complement.
ACTCTAGCAGCTTAATAGTATCAATTAGACCACGAGATGTTTTCGAAAACGCAAATAAATATTATATTTCGTGATTGAGATCAGTCTAAAGCAGAGAGCCTATGAACAAAACGTGACGGGAAACTAATAAACCTTCATTTACGAGAGAATATGCTCTTATTTTCTTTACTACTTCAGATAATTTGAATGTGACAGTTAATTACTACAACACTGATAAGAATAGCCATTATCGTGAAAAAGCCAGTATAGGTTTTGCTTGGAAAACAAATCGTGCGTTGCAACGCAACGTGGCGAACATGTAAGGTGTTGACGTGCGATATGCATATTTATCACCCTTGTAGTTTAAGAGCTGTAATCTTCGAGCGCTCAGTAAATGCACCATCCGTCACGCAAGGCAAAATATTGCATGCGTCACTCGTTTGTTGTATGTTTGACTAACAAAGAAGTTACTTCGAGTCCACAGTTGTGAAAAATAGCGAAATGATATTTTCAGAAGCTTCGACTTGACAGAACTTTGAAATGGCTCAGTATTCAAAATTCCTGAAAAGAGTTTTTCAAAACTGATACAGTATTGGCAGTTGTTTTTGATATTGCGTATTCATTTTCGTTCTTACTTTTCTAGATGTAAACAATTTAACGACTGTAAAAGATCAACTGTAATCTCTTTGAAGGCATGTGTACAAGCAAGAGCGAACAGCCGATTTAGATTTCTTTACTTCTCACTTGGAACAATCTGTTGTACTAACTGTCCTATTGCTATTAAACAAACTGATTTCAAAGATTACGCCTTAAATTGCTCTTCGCCGATATTCTATGGTCGTTTGAAGTCAAAAAATGCTTAAGGCATAACCAAATTGTAAAAGCATCAATTCCCGCTACAAATTTACTCAACAGGGTCACGTGATTCTTATTTTCCCAACAAATGCCAAAATTACACTTCGCGTTGTTCATTGAGGTTAATTAAGTCGGAAATTCGACAAAACGCCGTCTGCTGCGGTTCTTTAAATATCATGTGCCTATTAGAGTGAACGGGAAGTACCGAAAGGTGAAATATTTGACTCAAAGATGATGGTGTGCAGAAAAATCGACCAAAATTGCCTTGTGGTATTGTAGTATTGCTAAATATGTCGTATAGAAGGGAATAATATCACTCGATCATGCGTACACATCGCGTTACTGCGTGGTTTCAGTAAAAGACCAATATTTTGGTGGCCAACACGAAGGGAAACAAAACGACAGGAAAAGGAACACATTCTGGTGATATTTCAAACCTCTCTTTGATCTGAACACTGGCTTTGTTCGTTGAGTTAATCCTTCAAGACGAGTTTGTTTCCAAAAGCCTTTAGCTTGTTTGTCCAAAATCTCGATACGTGTCTCAACAAGGATTAGGAAAGAAACAGATATAATATCAGATTAGCGAAGCGAAGAGTCGTTTAATAAATTAAATTTCCTCCTCGCCAAAATTTCTTTTCAAACCAGTTTTGATGGGTAATTTGAAAACAAACGTTTATAAATTGCCTCAGCAAATACAATTACTCCCTCACAGAAGAAAATAATGGTTTATTTTCCTGCATAAGCGCGTTAAAAAATGCGTTTAGAAGTCGAATGTCTCGTGATATTTTAGGAACATTTTCTCGTGGTTTCGATATGCCAGTGTTTTTGTCATGCTGCTTACAAAACTAACAGTCTTCTATTTGGCTTATAATTTATTAAGAATGTAAGTACAGAAACGTTGATACTTCCCCGTAGTTAAAAATAACACACACAGAAACAAAAAGTTTGTGTTCAGATGGACGAAAATATACAAAATGGCACAATTTGCTTTGAGAGTGCGAGCTATATAAATGAAGAATATCTTTGTCTTTTCCCTAATTTTTCTGATACCTGTCTTATTCTTATAGCAAATCAGCTAGAAGTTTAAGTTCACTTCCTGCACAGTGCTTAAGTTGTTAAAAACTTGCTTCGTTTTGATACTACTGATAGTTTATCGGGAATTCAGACTCAATCTTGGTGGGCGTCAAAAAAGAACAGAACAGCAAAAAAAATAATTTGCCTTCCTCTTTTTTGACAGTAAGAATGCAACGTCTGTGATGCGAAAGAGCCTTTGGATGTTTGTACGACTTGAAAGAAGAAAGTTGGAAAATTCTGGAAAAATAAGGGCAAGAAAAAAATATAACAACAGCCTTACCTTGAGATACAGTACTTCTTATGTTTGATGATACGGTTGCAAACAGTAAAACTAACTGCCAACTCCAATGAAAGAGAGGCATCTTCGATTCCGTCAACTTTGCTTCTTGTTCGCACGAGGGATAATGTGAGCTTCTGTAGTGCTAAGCGTTCTTCTAATTTTGCCGATGTTGGTTACATTTCTTGCCTCTTAGCTGAGCGGCGCGGTTGCGAAGCTGTTACGAAACTGCACTCCACGCCCTAAAGTGCTATGACGTCACGATATTTCATATCAGAGCAACGAAATGAAGACTAGTCTCTCATTCATGGCGCTAGTTGCTGTTTGCAATACTTGGTTGCAATATTTGGTGGATCAAGCAGGTAAATTACGAGTGAATCACTAATCTGTCTTCTAGTATGACTCTAAAACATTCATCTTCTCTGTCGACTTCACCAGAGTGCTCTTTACAGCTAAACCGCAACTTCAATTGTACTTCCGTCGAAGAACCTCTTCAGTTTTAAGCCGAATTGATTTTTGTCTCTTGAAAATATCCGTTCGATCCCGGAATAAATTTGACTTTAAAGCCAGCAAATTCCATCTTAGACGTTGTAGAATCCATGCAAGTTTACTAGATTACACCCAAGGGAATTTGTTTGTTTTTTGAGTGCATATTTATTGTCTGATAAAAGTTGGACCATCGAAAATTTATTTGTGCATGCACTGAATATTTTGTCTTAGCTGTAAGCACTTCTGTTTCTGCTTTTGGAAATGAATTGGTTGTGTCTAACATAAATGGATCAATGCAATTGGTATATAATTGGCCTAAGCATTCTTAAACTAAAATTGTTACCCCAAAACAATGCCTTGATCATTGATAACTGTTGCTTTCTTCAAAAGACAATAGAGTATAAAAACAAAAGATCAATATGACCAAATCAAAGATGAAACAAAAAAAATGGAATATAGAGAAATTTCTGCAGTAAGTCTAGAGATAAAGTTGTTATTTTTGCTGTGTCTGGAGGTATTTCGATCACTAAAAGCCTTATTAGAAAAAATTCTTGGCGTGAATTGATGTAACATGCGTTATTAGAAGAAATTCTTGTCGTGAAATGATGTAGCACACCTTATCGCAAGGAATTCTTTGCATTGCGTGAATTGATGTAAGATCGAATCAATATCATAGCAGCGTCAAACAGCAAACTCTCGTGGGAAAATGATAAGGCACGTATTTCTAATTTTTTTTTTTTCCACTTCTCTTCTCTCTGAACGATTTTCGGGTGTTCCTTTATACTATCATAGTCTTATTAAGAAGTTATAGCTAGAAACTTTTGTGTTTAACTTTTCAGTGTTGTTACTTTTCATCTGAGCTTCGTCACGCAGGTTCAAGTTGAAGAGACCCGTGGGAAAGTTTTCGCCGGCCATCTTCAAATGAGAAACGTGCAGTCTGCTTGAGGGCAAATTTCACGGACAATTGGGCTTGAGTACTTTCAGAAGCCTAATAACGCGGAAACATTTGAAAGAAGGTTGTAGACAAAGCCAACATATTTCGACAATAAATTGAAGGCAAACAATTGATTGGAATAAACTTTTTCATCAATAAAACAAGCTACTATATCATAAAAACAAATGTCACCTCCCGCCTCCTCCCCCCATGACTTGCACCTGTATTCCTGATGGTCTATTTGTAGTGACGAATTGACCAACAACTTGTATGTTATGAAACTGTTTACTATAAGCCTGAAGGGTACTTAAACGTTATGTATTGCTAAGTAAGGTTGATGGAATTACTGCTTCAAGCATGATTAGTTAAGGAGTTTTGAGTTATTTTGCGTTGGCCACCTACAAAGCTAACTTTAAATTAAAGGAAACTTGAGAATAGTAATTTAGTAAGATAGAAAAACAGCAAGGAGATAATAAGTAACAATAAAGGAACAAGGATGGTTAAGGATGGAGAAGGTTAACATGTACGGATTAAAAACGACGAACTTGAAAAATTTAGACTAAAATGTTTTTTAAAAGTGAATACTTAAACTGTAATTTAACAAATTCATAAATTTCACGAAAGTACATTGTTCGTAGGCCTGTGTACTTTTCAGAATCATGTCAAAGATTCTTAACGTTCACGAGATCTAATGTAGTGTATGGGTTTTAAAATAGTGAATCATTAAGTACGTTTTAGTTTCTATTCCCACAAAAGTGTTTTGGAGGACGACCAGTTGAGGAGTCATGGGTTAAAGAGAAAAAAATTCGGATCGATAGCAATTAGGGTAGGTTAAATTTCACATAGTAGCTACTTAAAGAAAAACGTTTTACCCCCCACAGAAAATCATGAAAAATTATGAAGATCGGTGAATTACGAATGATTTTTGAATTGCCTTCTGGTGGACCCACAAGCTCTTTCGGTTGACGCCTACGCTTCAGATTTGATCTCTACACAATGTAGCTGATCATCTGTTTTCCTGTATTATTTGCGTTTTTCTAAGTTAGCACTTAAGACTAATAAGAGTTTCCAGAGTGATATTCTCCTGGATAAACCCTGTCCCTGATTGGACAATTTTTGTTTACTGTCCTCTCGTACTATCATTCTCGTGCAAATTTATCAACACCCATTGCATGCCTGTGTCTCTATCGTGTTTCCTGACCGTTTTGACGGTGATATGAATTAAATTAAATATAATTAGCGGCCGACATGATTGTGAAAAACTCCAGACTCCCACTGACAGAAAGGGGTCCGGTGCCCTACATATCGTTTGCGGATATATTATTCTTAAAGCAATGGAAAATGCCAATATTCGTAAAACCATCAATAGTTTTAAATAGCTTGGACGCTGAGACGCATTAAAAAAGCTACTTGACGTAACGGTGTAAGCCACTACGTCTAGAGATTTTGATCACTCGAGCATGGAGCTCTTTTGGACCATCTTGTGTCTTTTCTACCTTGTAGTCATTTAGCGTGCTCTCTTTGGTAAGCACGACCTTCTAAAATGAGTAAGTCGTTCCTTATGCCGTTGTAACCTAGCGGACGGAAATGTATTTGGTTGGTAGAACAGCAAAATGGATATCAATTAATAGAGAGAGCTTAAGCAAACCACGACGGCAACGGCAAAAAGAACACCATTAAACAAAAGATTTAATGAGTAGAGCAATGGCTGTTGCGTTAACGTGCGTTATAAATCTTTGTACAACTCTTTGCCATCCTCTACACAATATGAACGTGAAATGAAAGCTGGCGTTACATATTTAGCTCGAGCAAGTTCTGAGAGAAATCAGCGCACTGAACATATGTAGACAATTGCGAAATTCTAAGACAAAATATAAAGTCATTTTTACTATGCGTTATCCACAGGGTCGCCTTCGTCATTGCTTAAACTCTTTAATACTGCCCTGTATAGTAATCACCGAAGTGACCTTCTAAAAAGCTCCATTGTCCTACTTTATGTACTAAAGGTTTCTACTAAAGGTTTCTTTTAAGAGTAGTATAGGTTATAAGCCGAAATGTTCTTTATACGTGCACGAAATCTTTTCTCATTCACCTGTTTAGACTTAGCTGGTAACAGTTTCAAAACTGACATTTTCCTTGCATAATCAAATTCCTCTCTCGACAATGCTCATTTACTGTTCACTCACAGTTTAAGCGTTGTAACTATCTACACACATTGCGTGCCTGTGTTCGCATCTGCTTGTTTCTAAGCGTTCCCCGGCCTGTGATCTCATTCAAATTAACCTAGCAGCCGATATGATTATGACAAATCCCTGACTCCCACTAACAAAAAGAGTGTCGGTCCTCTAGATATCCTTTGCGGGTAATTCTCAAAGCAACGGAAATCGCCAATATTTGTGAAACCATCAATAGTTTACAATAAATGAACACAAGAGTTCACGTCGGATGTCACCATCGGCTCAGCACACTGAAAACTACGGGGCAAAATTATCAGTCACAGAGCCTGGAGAACTCTACAAAGAAATAGCCCAACTCCTGCGTCTCGCAACGGAAGCACAAACCAATGTTACAAATCGGCCAGAGAGCATTTTGGAACCACGAATTGCGCATTGGAGTTCTGTCTTTCGCAAGCACGATTCTCGGAAAGAGTGGGCCGAAAGTCTTTTCTGACGTCGTAAGCTGCCGGAAGTATCAACAGAGGTTTGGCATACCAAATTCACCTTCTAGAAAGCTCCATTTAACTTCCCTAACAAGCAACAGTAACAAAAGTAGCATTTGAAGTTATCGTATGTATCAAGGTATTGGGTACATGTAACTTCAAAAAAGACACCTCTTCGGAAAAGCGCTACTTTTAACACATGTGGAAAAACTTCAGCGAAAAGGTGTGCGATGCCTCACAACAGAATGTTTGTCGTAAAGGAGAAATCGGACATATTAGATATCAGAGTTTGATATTATCCCATCACAAATGTGTCTTTGATGGGAGATTGTAGAATTTTGCGGTTTACATACGAGAAAATTCTTTTCTGCGGCTATTCGCATTAACCAATCAACGCGCGTATGTTTGTTACATGATTATTAGCTAGGTTTCTGAACGTAATATTTTAAGTGTTATACCTTAAGAGTATATCTGCAGCTGAGTATCATACCACAAAACATATAGTGCTATTTTTATCTCTTGCTCACAAAAATCACATTGTTACCAAACTATGAAGCTGCCTCAAGTAATTTCCTAAAGCGATCGACATCGATTTTCTCTTCACAATATCTAAACACGATCAAACAGCCAGGAAACAAGAATAAAGAAACGATCACTGAACATGATATTGTAATTATGAGTCGTAATGATTCGATTATGCTTGCTCTCCTTCCTGTATATCTCTCACAACGCATTCCCTTGTAAACAACCTCCGCTTTTCATGAGTCCGAATTATAATATCGATTTCCGGTTTCAAGTTAGCCATTATTAATTCAAGTTCAGAGTTCAGAACTCCGCACTGATAACAAAAATTAAGACATGATTTTTAAGCGATGTATAACTGAAACATAAATAGAGAATTTAACTGTTGGTTATAAATGAAAACTAGACTAATTTCCTGGTTAACCAAGATGTCAGTTGAGCTAACCAGGGTGCTAATTAGGCTAAATGGTGTGTTATTAAGATAAAAATAGAAACTCTCGATACTGAGTCAGGAATTGGAACTCCACACGATTCATACGTTTATAAGCTCCCTGCTTGAAAACTCAGTCTAGGAGAATTAGATCTTCTAATTGATTTTATAAATTTTCAAAAAAGTGCAAACGAGGCAGAAAAGTTTCATTTGATATGCCTATTTAATCTGTCATCAGCTCAAATGTAAAAATTTGAAGTCCTAAGCTCCCACCAAGACTATATCAAGCGCCAACTCTTGAGCAAATACAGAACGCACACAAATAAAATGAACATAACCTCACCCTGTAGACTTTTAGTTAAATTTATATACCCTCTGATTGGCCTCTTTCACCGCTCTGTTATTAATCTCGCTAGCAACAAAACCATCAGAGAAAATATTTACAAGAGAAAGTGGAATTTAGTTTGCGGTTTAATATGGAATGTAGGTTTTCGCTTTCCGCGTTAATCTTGCCCCAAATAACTGCATGCGAACAAAATATTCGCCGTCTGCGATGAGAAGCCCACTATTTAGACAAACCACACTCATTAAGGACATTTTCAAGCCTTTGTATTTATTCGCGGCCAATTGTCCTAAGAACTAAATAACTTTAAAAGAGCCCTCTCATAAAATCATCACCCACAGTAAGCGCATTTCACAACTATGTTCAAACTATTTACAAGTAGAATGCGTTTTTTTAATACATCATGCACAGTATGACTTGCTGTGTTTTGAACAATGAAAAAATGCTGCACGTACGTATGGCAAAAAAATATATATATATAGTTGTATAATACAAAAAGATCTAGACGGAAAATACATTAAGCTATGCCGAAATAAACCATAATTGCACTCTCCTATGGCCATTTGTAGCTTATCTTAGATGAGCCCAAAGGAAGGATAAAAAACGGCTATTTAGAAGTGCCAATTATTGTCAACTGTATCATTAGTACGGTAATTCTAAGCAAAAGCTTTAGGAAATTTGTGTTTTAAAATCTTTGATGTTGCTAAATTTTTCTCATGCCGGCCGTTGTGCATAAGCAGGTACAACGGAGAATTGTTCGAAAGGACTCTGTAGTATACGATGTAGACTAATGGTGCTTAATGGCAAAGAAATTTGAATATATACCGATTATAAGCTTTGCTGACCATTGTTTGTGTTGACTATTGTTTTTATAGTGCTTTCTATCTGCACTGAGTACGTATTGTAAGTCTTCAATCTTAATTAATTTTATCAAGACTCCAATTAATATTTTAGGTGCCGTAGTTTCTGAAAAAGGCACTGAAATATAAAAATACAGGATTCTGTCTAAGAATCTATTTGAGGCCCCGTTCACGCTTCGCCAGGCCAGAGAAATATGAAAACGCGTCCACACTAATCTGTCTTGAAAAGGGAGCTTACATAAGCGCTCTTCAAACCGAAGGAATTTCAAAACGCCGGCTTTGCGTTTTAGTGTGGAAGGAAAACGTTTTGAAAACGGAGCTTTTCGAAATTTGACGTTATGATAATCATGTGATCTCTCTGCCTTTGAGTTTTCTTCAAACACAAATCCAAAATGACCGATGATTGCTGGGTCTTCAAATTTCTCTGTCGTAGTGTGGACGGGGCTTGAGTTGGCTCTCAAACGACATAAGAAGGAGAATGTCCTAAGGTGTTAATTATTTTTAGCCAGAAGAGCATAAGGAGTAATTATCTCCCAAAACAAAACGCGCAATGACCCAATATTTCAACAATGTTTCCTCGGAGTATTTCAGCGACGACTTTCCCGCCAATTCAAAGAAATATTCGTGTGAAATTCAGTTTCTGTCCCCATCTCCCTCCAAAAAAGTCCTGGAGGACAACCAGTTGAGGAATCATAGATTAAAGAAAAACACATTCGGATCGATAGCTATAAGGGTGGGTTAAAAACCACTTATTTAAGTAGTAGCTGGGTAAGCAAGAAAAAAACGTTATGCCTAGAGAAAGTCAAAAATAATAATGAAGAAATGAAAAATGATGCAGATCGATGAATTACGAATGATTTTTGAATTGTCTTTTGGTCGACCCACAAGCTCTGAAAAGACTTTTGGGTGAGGACTACGTTTCAGATTTGATCTCTGCACAATGTAGGTGATCTATCTGTTTTCCTGTATTATTTATATTGTTCTCAGTTAGCACTAAAGACTAATATGAGTTTCTAAAGTTATATTCTCCTGGCTAAACCCTGTCCCTGATCGGACAAGTTTTGTTTACTGTCCCCTCGTACTATCCTCCTCATGCAGATTTATCAACACGCATTGCGTGCCTGTGTCTCTGTTGAGTTTCCTGACAGTTTTGCCCGGTGATATCAATTAAACTAAATAAAACTAGCGGCCGACATGATTATGACGAAGTCCAGACACCCACTGACAGAAAGAGAGCCGGCGCTCTACATATCATTTGCGGATGTATAATTCCGAAAGCGAAGGAGGTCGCCAATATTCCTGAAATAGTTTTACATAGATGGGACGCTGAGACGCATTCAAAAACTACTTAGCGTAACGGGGTAAAGCACTATGTCTAGAGAACCGTTTAGACGTTTCGGCCGGGTGCCAAAAATGTCGCTAGCGCAGCTTTAAATTAGTTTGAAAAAATATTGCGTTTCGTGATCTTTTCTCAAATCATTTCATCATGCTCGCGCTTGGCGAAATAATATCTTGTAGGACTTTTTGAATAGCTCCGACCCGTCTTTCTTAAAAGCATCATGAAGAAGGATCGTCAAAACAACTGCCTCGGCCTGCCTTCTCATAAGTCTATTACGGACACATTGAACACTGTAGACATCGCAAAAAAGTTTTTTTGTGCAAACGAACAACGCAAAAGACATTTTGAATAATTCGACTAACGGTATGCGCTTGCCTTAACGATGAGTCCGCTCATGTTTCAAAACGCTCCGCCGCCTCTTTACTTATTTAGCTTGAGCAAGACCAATAGCCGCACTAAACAGATCTAGACAGTTACGAAAATCGAAGGAAAAATATAAATTCATTTTTTACCAGGTGTTGTCTTCGGCATCATTTCTTAAACTCTTTAATACTGCCTTGTATAGTAATCACCGAAGTGACCTTCTGAAAGCTCCAGTTTTCCTACTTTATGTACTAAAGGTTTCTGCTAATGGTTTCTATTAAGAGCAGTATAGGCTGTAAACCAAAATGGTCTTTTTACGTCCACGCAATCTTTTATCATTTACCCTTTGACCCGTTTGCCCAAACATGTCCTTGAATTTAACTGACTTTATCAAGGGTACAATAACCTCAAAATTAACAAATACACAACGGTGGGACTATATGTTAACAGTAACTAATGTAAGTCACTTAATTTTCGCCTCATGTTATGTTCGCGACACTTATTCTTCGTGTCACTTTAATTTCGCGATTTTTTTTTTTTAAATCGCGCGGAATTCGCGAAATTAACGTGTCGCGAAAATTTCATGTAATAAGGTAGCAGCCGGTATAATTATGACAAACCCCAAACTCCAACTAAAAAAAAAAAGAGGGTCGGTCCTCTAGATTATCCTTTGCGGGTAATTTTCAAAGCAAAGGAAATCACCACTATTCGTGGAATCATCAATAGTTTACAATAAATGGACACAAGTGTTCACGTCTGAAGTCACCACCGGATCTGCACACGAAAAAGCTACGGGGCGACATTTTAAGTCACTATGCCTGGAAAACTCAACGATGAGAGAGTTTTACTCCAGTGTTTCGAAACGGAAGCACAAAGAAATGTTACAAATCGGCCAGAGATCTTTTTAGAACCACGTATTGCGTCTTGGATTCCTCTCTTTCGTAAGCACCACTCTCGGAAAAGAGTGGGCAAGTCTTTTGTAACGTCATGAGCTACCGGAAGAATCATCCCTGGTCTTTATCTCCTTGAAAGCTCCATTTTACCTCCCTAACAAGCAAAAGTAACAAAGGTAGCATTTAAAGCTATCGTATGTATCGGGGTATTGCGTACATGTATCTTCAAAAAGGCTGCAGCGCATTTTTCGGAAAAAGCGCTACTTTTATCACGTCTGGTAAGAATTGGGCAAGTTAGGCGCCATCGAAAAAATGTGCCATGCCTCACGACAGAATTTTTGTCGTAAAGGCAAGAATCGGACATATCAAATATGTTTGATATTATCCCATCACAAATGTGTCTTTAATGGAGGAATGTAGAAGTTAGCGGTTTGCATACGATACAATTCTTTTCTACGACTATTGACATTAACCAATCAACGCGCGTATGTTTGTAACATGATTATTAGCAAGGTTTCTCAACGTAATATTTTTCGTGTTATACCTAAGAGTATATCTGCAGCTGAGTATCATACCACAAAAGATATAGTGCTATTTTTATCTCTAGCTCACAAAAATCACATCGTTACCAAACTATGAAGCTGCCTTAATTAATTTCATGAAGCGATGAACATCCATTTTCTCTTCACAACATAAAAGCACGATCAAATAGCCAGGTAACAAGAATAAAGAAAACGATCACTGAACATGATATTGTAATTATGAGTCGTAGTTATTCCATTACGCTTGCTTTCCTTCCTGTATATCTCTCACAACGCTTGTTAGCCTATTGCAAACACACTCCTCTTTGCATGAGTTCGAATTAGAATATCGATATCCGGTTTCAAGTCAGACATTATTGAATCAAGTTCTCAGCTGAACTGTACTATTATGCATCCAAGAAAGAAACGGCCAGAACACCGCACTGATAACAAAAATTAACACAGCAATGTATAACTGAAACACAAAAAGAGAATTTTACCGTTTTCTGTAAATGAAAACTAGACTAATTTCCTGGTTAGCCGGAGTATCAATTAGGCCTGAACCAGAGCTCTAATTAGGCTAAATGAAGTGCTATTGAGATAAAAATAGTAACTCTCGATACTCACTCAGGGATTGAAACTCCAAGCAATTCATACCTGTATAAGGTCGCTGCTTGAAAGCTCAATCTAGGAGAATTAGATCTTCTGAATGATTTGATAAATTCTTAGAAATGCGTAAAAAGAGAAAGAAAAGTTTCTTTTTGACATTCCCAGTTAATATGTTTTGAGCTCATATATAAAAATATAAGTCCTCAAGCTCCCAACTGGACTATGATAAGCGCCAGCTCTTGAGCAAATACGGAAAGCACGCAAATTAATATAATCAGCAAATCTTACCCTGTGGACTTTCAGTTAAATTTATATAACCTCTGATTGGCCTCTTTCACTGCTCTTTTTTAATCTCGCCAACATCAAAACCATCGAAGAAAATAGTTATGAGAGAATGTGGAATTTGGTTTGCGGTTTAATATGGAATGTAGCATCATCAAGAAGAGGTTTTCGCTTTCCGCATTAATCTTGCTCCAATAACTGCGAACAAAATATTCGCTGTGTCCGATAAGACGCGCATTATTTATACAAACCACACATATCTAGAATATCTTCGTATTTATTCGCGGCCAGTTGTCCTGAGAATTAAATAACTTTAAAAAATGGTTTTGTGGACTCACTCGGCTGCGCCTCGTGCGTCCACCACATTTTGACCACTGTGATGACGCGTATCGGTGTCGATAAGAGTTCAGACCGCGCTAAACCACATTCGATTTGTTTTTTACACAATATCAACGTCAAAGAAAATGTTTTTTCATAGCACGAGTAGAAAAAGGCATTGGGAGACACATTGACGCGAGCATCATTGTCTGAACTCTCATCGACAACGGCAAATTAGCCAGTCAGATTGCGAGATTAGTAGCAATTGTTGTAAAAAACAATCATTACCAGAAAAAGCAGAGAACCATTTCCAGTACGGTAATTCTAGATCATAGTGCAAGTTTGTCAAAACAACTGTGTTGTATTTCATTGAAAGAGCAATGAAGCAAACATGCTACATACAGCGTGTTACAGTTTCTGAACCTCGAATGAAAACTGCGTCGCGAAAAAATATTTTGTTAGTTGGGGGGGGGGGGGGGACCATTATATTTTGAGAGCGTAGGAGAATGGGGTGAAAAATCCTTCGCTGCAAAAGCCGAGAAATAAATGGGCAAAGCAAGCCAAGAAAAAAACGGGAATCAAGCCAAAACAATTCTTGCGCATCGGGAGTTTAGAAAAAACGTCTGGCTTACGACAGAAAAAAATTCCATCCCTGTCCTCCTCAAACATATAAAACTTTATTCCTTGTGTCGGCATACTGAGATTTCTTCAATACGTATCGCCGTGTTGTGTTCTAGCTTGCTCTTGTCTTCTTAAATCAAGCTGGCGCTGAAATTTTATATACCAGACTGTAAAGAGCAAAAATTTAGAAGTATGCTTTCCGAATTTGCCTTCCAGCCCAGCATTCCAAACTGTTTAGTCTCTTTGTTTTAACATAACGTCCTTGTTTAGTTGGTCTTAACTGTGTTTTTATTGTTTTGTCAATGTTTTAGTGGTTGGGATCATTTCTTGAATAGGTTCATTCAGTATCGTCAGGAGCCATAAACGGGGACGGAGACCGTAAGCGCGTGCCATTTCTAGTATTGGGGTTGTCCCCATGATATGGGACAATAATTCTATTTTTAGAACAAATTGCGCCATCGCCGGAGGCACACGCGCGTACATGCTGCGAGGATTTTTGCGGATGTCGCGCGGAAGAAATGGCGTCCGAAATTCCGGAAATTTTTCACGTTTTTGGCCCACAACTCAACGCGTTTACGTCTGTTGGAATTTTGCTTAAGTATTTTCGTCGTAAGCTGCTCCAGTTTGAGTGAAGTAAGACAGTGTCGAATTTAGGTATGTTCCGCTTTAAGCTTAGATATATATCGCTGACCAAGTTGTTTTCTGACGGATGCTTCTTTTACATGAGCTGTACATTACTCCACTTTAAATCTCACATATGTTGAAGATTAACAGCTTTTCCATTACACAGCAAAAAACAGCTGGATATGTTGAGATATAGCAGAGCTTCAGGACTTCATAGTTTCCTAGCTCCACTTGCCACACGCTTGCGAGGAATTTGCCAGTCTATCACGACCGAAAGGTAAAACAAAATAATTGCTAGTTTGAGTTTCGCCTGAATTGTGAGCAACGCTTGACGTTTCATCAAGGCCCAAAAACTTTACGTCCGTAGAGACTGCTCAGTTTTATTCGTGTAAAAATCCAGTAAATTTTCTGTTGTCGATGAATGAGAGCGCCCGCCGATGCATGTTTTGTTTTTGTACAGTCAGTAAACATGACAAATTGTACTTCCGCCGCACTTTCGTGTGAAAACGTACATCGAACTCAAACAATGACTGTATAGTTTTAAATATGTTTAAGATTGATAAATGTTTGAGAACATATTAAAAGCTAAGCTGAAAATATGCGAATAAAGCAGAAATAATCAGCAAAGTTACGATGACGCTTTCTTTAATCAACTTCGAATAACGATTTCGACTTTGTTGATCGAGTTTAAAATATCAAAACTCCTTGTCTATTTTCATTTTCGCAATGTAAAACCTCACTATGCTTATGCTGAAGAAACACACATGATGTTAGTAGCCTTTTTTGCGTTCGTGAAATTTGTTGCAGCATCTCAGCACAAAAGATAACTAAAGAAATCTTTGTCAAGATTTGCTGACAATTGAAAAACCGACTCGGACTTGAAAGTGCACGAGCTGCAGTATGCAAATGAGCTAATTGTACGCGTCAGACTTTCCTTTCAAAAACTTTTGCAAACTCCCCAAAGAAGCAGAAACAATAAGAAACCATCAAAACAGGTTTTGGTTATGATTAACCATTGTCCGAGAAACTCACAAATTAACTCGATACCAGAGTAGAGAGTTTTCTTGCTATATTCTTAAGTCAGAACAAACGCAAAAACATACGCGTAAGCTTACAGCTAGCGCGAGCAGATCTTATTATTCATTCCCAGCGCGAGATTGAAGTCTTGTTTTCGACCCTGAAAAACCCACCTTTTCCGTTGGCTCAGAGCATAAAACTACATATAAGCGCCCTGGTTCTTAGTCCCTGCCTTATTCCCTGCCATCGCTGTGAAAAATACGCAAGAGAATCTCTCAACTCTCACCATTTGATCATGCAACGTGACAACATCCACGCGAGAACCCCGGACATGTGCGTGGATCCGCGCGGGTATATGACGTCAGGATGGCGCAATTTGTTCTAAAAATAGAAAAATTGTCCCATATCATAGGTACGCGCGGATCCCAAGACTTACGGTCTCCGTCCCCGATTATGGCTCCTGGTATCGTTGCATAATCATACAGTAACCATTTTAAGGACCTTTCGAATTTCGTTATCGGCTGATCATCCTCTGGACAGCGACAAAATTTTCTTCGTTTCGTTTCGGGGCCATTTTTTAAACCGGTTGAAAAGTTTGTTGCTGTGACTTAAAATATGAACAAAATCAAAAATGTGCTGAACTTCTTGTACTCGTTGAGAATTCGGTAATCAATCAACCGGACATTTGTCTGATACAGCGCCCCATGTGTAATCAAAATTCACACTTTTTCTTACAAAGGTGATGAAGTAGCTTCAAAATGCTTTTAGACCAGCTGATACCCAACGATTTCAGTGTCTGTGGTACGACTTTCGGACTATGTGTATGTAATATGTCATGGACACGTATATTCCTCTTCTAATATCGGCATTTCAATACTCCTTGTTTTCATTTCACACAGCGTGCGTTCATTTCAATACCCTTAGTGCTCGTTTCACTTAAAATAGATACCTTTTAACAACTTTGCTAGAAAAAGGATGAATTTTGAAACAAACAGCGCACCGGAGTCTGCTAAAAACATGATAAAAACCTAACTGAAAATCATGACTGAAAGTTGAAAGCTTTGCTGTTTTTTTTTTTTTTTTCTTTTTTAATATCAATATTGAAATTTGAAGACCTAAATACTGACTCTCAACTTTTAGACCTAAGTGTATCCGGGATACTGAAATTTGAAACTATTGAAATTTTAAATGTAAAAGCTTAGCGAATACCTACATTTTGAGCCAAAACGAGGCTAATGAAGTTTGAACGTAACTGTCTTCTGAAACTTAAATGCAGCCAATTTTCAACCAAGGGGCGGATACTGATATTTTCCACCTTAATGTGGATCTCACGATATTGTAGTTTTGAAATAGTTGAATTTTAGATACTAAAAGTTGAGACGTAAATTGGGATACTGCAATTTTAAATTCAAATACGGAAACAGAAAATCTTGAAGCTAAATAACAACCCTGAAATACTATACAAATATTGAAATTTAAAAAGATTTGAATTTATAAACTCTGTCTATAGTTGTCTAAGAACACTTGTCCGACAACAACACTTTTGGTTTCGACGCGAGTAACATTCCCTGGGAAATTTTTCCGCTACAGAACTTATTATATCTATAGTGAACTGAATTCTACGAGAACGTTCTACGAAGAAACATAAGAATTTAACAAACGTTAACTTTATTCAATGCAGCTTGATCAAAAATGAAACTGCAGTATCTAACTTGCACTTCCAAGCTAATTTGACTCGAGACAGAGGAATGGCAGCACAAAAAGGAAGCTGAAATATCGCGCATTATAATCCAACTTCTCGGTAGTGTTAGGAGCACACGAAAAGAGAACGAATATCTCACTAGTATTCAAGTCGTGTCTTTTAAAAAATATATATCGAACTGTTCATTTCAAGATAAAACACTGAAGGGAAAAAAATAGAAAACACTTTAAAAGCTTTGTTTTGATGGCAATCGAATCTCCAAATTGAAGTATAAAGTTCTCTCAAATTAAAATTACACCAATCTTTTGGCGATTATAATTTGACAAAATCTCCAAATATCACGAGTGGTTTAAATCCTTAATTGCTTCATTAAAATCATTTTATTCATAAATCAAAATGTCTGTCTTAAAGATTCGGACAATCTTGAGATCACGCTCGCATGATTTTAGCAAATATTTTTCGTCTTCGACTGCTTTGTGAACTTTCTTCAAAAATCTTCGGAGAGATTCGGGAAATTGTCCAAGCAAGTTCTTGACGAAATCTTCGGAATTGAAGAAAATCATATGCATTGTGCAAAAAATACAAAATATAACACTGAAAAAAGATTAAACCAGTAGCGCTCTAAAGCTTGAAACACCGCCACATGAAGGTTTCTTTTTTTTTTTTCCCTATTTCAGTTCACTTTTGTCATTTTCTTAATCCCCGCTCCTTACATAATTCAACATTTTATTCGCTTGCGTTTAATATTTTTTAAATGATAACCATGTAGTTGTTTGGAGCCTGGATTCAAGGGCTTGCCGTTGTTTTTGAACGAGCCAGTTTATTTGCCAATTAAGGGCCTATCTCCGCCCAGGTGATAACTGTGCACAGGCAACCTGGCAAAAATGATGCTTAGAGGTTGAGGAGGGGGGTGGGGTTTGTCCCATGCTATGGAAAGCCGACCGAGTTGGGTAATTACCTAACTTGGCTTTGAAGTCAGACTTAGATGTTAACCTTGTATTTAGTTTACTCACGGCCTAACTACTTATAAGTATTTCTCTTTTTTAAGCAGTCGCTGACTAAAACAAATCTTCAGGACATTTCATCAGAATAGAGCTCTGTTGGCGTGTAGTTCATCTAACGCTCAGGACATGATTGACGTCTTACCTCTCCCTCAAATTTATGGTCTGAAATTTCCAGGTAAATACTGAGACAAATTGCATGGAAGATTATATTCAGTTGTAGGAAGGCACTGAAAGTATTCTGCAACAAAGTAATCAATGCAATTGCTAAAATACATCGTTTGTTTCTTTGCTTAGGCAAGGATTACAAAGTACAAATAATATTGAAAAAGCGCCAAATTTTTTCGAAGTAATTAAGTCATCTTAGGTATTAAAAATGAACGTCTGCAGCGTGCACACTTTTATTGATATGTTAAAGTCATCCCCGCCGGAAGCAGTTTAGAAACGTTAAAGTGGACTTCACTACAGGCCTGGATTCCTTTACGGTTAAATGTTTTTAGACCTTAAATACTCCTGCGCTTTTGAAAATATAGGAATAAGATTCGCTAATTCACAGATCAGAATGGATGAAGGATTCTTGCGTAAAATGCGGGGAGGCTCAGAGTCATTTCCAGGGTTTGAGCGCCGGCTCATCATTGTTTACTTGCAAATTCGTCATTGACACGCAGATATCATCAACAAGACTAGCACATTTTCCCAGCCTTTGAGGCTGAGAAAAACGTGTTGGTCAAAAAATGATGAACTTTTACTTGAATTAATTTTCTAACTACTTGCTATAATTTACTGGCCATCTCAAGATAACCATAACATAATCCAAGTTTGATCCTTCTGGTTAACTAACTTTTAACAGAGGACTAGCGGAAGTTCGTCTCACCCTTACGATATAAAGAAATTTCTGAGAAAAATGAATTTCAAGAAATACTAAAGTAAGTATCTTATTTACATTTTCCGTTTATTTAGTATGTGGAACTGCTCTGTTTAAAGAGGTTTACAAAGAGGAAGGTGACATTGAATACAGAAAGGGACAATACAACTACGCCATTGTCTGTTACACTGAAGGAATCAACAAAAACTGTAACGACGAAAACTTTGTCGACACTTCCAAAACCTTTAATGCAAAATTGTTCACAAACAGAGCTACAGTTCATCTACAGTTGGGTGAGAACTGTTCTGTGTTTTCTTTTGGCTGAGCTAATATTCATTAGCTTAGCATTGAACCTAAAGATTTGTTTCTTTCCACGTTCAGTCGAAGCTCACCTGTTCAAAATATCGATCTGGCAGGAAATTATCAAGAAGCCTTAAGTGATGCGGAGTCTGGAAGAGGGTTACAACCACGATACATGAAAGCAATAGAAACAAGTAACTGTCAGAACCATGTTTTAAAAACGTTTAAATTTGTCGATTTGGTTGATCACGGGAAGACAAGGGAAGACAAAGTTCCCACACTTGGACTGCCTGCTACTTTAAAAGTAACTGTTCATTAACACATTCTTTAGCTAACATAGAGTAAGAAACCCATTATCAAGGGCGGATACAGGATTTTTCAACGAGGGGGTGGACGAGGGGGGGGGGGGGGGGGCTGGTATCTTGGGGTTGCAGAATCAATGGGGCATGCCCCCAAATGTGGCAATTTGAGAATTACCCCTAATTGTAAACTTTTACACTAGAGATACTAGCAATGCCCCAAACTACAAATTACAATGAGATACTCAATTTTTAAACCTGTCCAGATTGTTTGCCTTTATTTCTTCCTAAATATTCACAATTCTTTTTCATTTGTTTTTGCTCCTCCAAATAGGGGATGGTTAGCCATCGAGTCAATCCACCCCCTCCCCTTCTTAAATCCGCCCCAGCATTATGGCAGAATTTTGCAACTGAAGTATTATTTGGTGGAAGAAGGCGTGATGTCTGTACCATAAGGAATACTTTCAGAAAACAGTTTAAGTGTTCCACTAAAAAATGAAGTAACTTTGCAAAATCCGAACGGTTTGAAATCTTTCTACAAAATTGCAAAAGTACGGTCATTTAACCATAGCGTCCATTCCTCAACAGTGTCGTAAATGATGGTGAAGTAGTAGACACAAAGCTTCGCTGCTGCCATTTTTAATTAATTGTTGTGAAAATTCTCAAACAGAGAAATTTGCACATGGCACGGACAGTAAGATTTATTGAATATTGATAGTTACGGATGACCGATGGCGCCTTTTACTTCAAGTTTGATCTTATCATTTTCGACAAAAACATTTTAGCAAGTAAAACTATGTCTGGCATGTTTCGTTAATTGTGACGTGTAACTAAACTTTTCTTTTTTAATGAGACTCCGTGACCACGAAAACAACAAAATACACTCACATTCTGGGTAATGGCATGGTACCCTGACACATTTACCTTGAATGTGAGATATATGGACGTTATGTCAACACCTTGTTCTTGGTATTTTTAGGAGCAAGAGCCTGTGTGAAGTTGATTCTCTATGAAAAAGCCATTACGTGGTGTGATGAAGGATTAGCAGTATCATTTGAATTTGGTTGTATTTTCATGGCCGAGTGCAAAGACTTTACAAAGCAAAGCATTAATGGTGGAGGGGAGGGTGGAGGGATGTAAAGACAAGGTATTAGACAGTATAATGGGGAGCTTAAGCAAACCACGACGTCGACGGCAACGAGAACGTCACTAAACAAAAGATTTAATGAGCAAAACAATACCTGTGCACGTGCGTTATAAATCTTTGTACAATTTTTGCCGTCTTCTGCAAAACAACAACGTGAAATGACCAAGTTCTGCGTCGTCTACAGAACGTGGACGACGACGGCTAATTTTTCCTATTTCCATTTGAAATTGAACGCCCTCGTTGCATATTTAGCTTAAGCACGTTTTTAGAACCATTGACGTACCGAACAGATCTAGACAATCGCAAATTTCGCCAGTAGAATATAAATTCAATTTTTTACTAGGCGTCGTCCTTGACGGCGCCGTCGTCGTTGCTTAAGCTCCTTAATATCTGTTTCACTGCTGGTAAAAAAAAAACAAAACAAAACAAACAAACAAAAGAACATTTCCCTTTAGATCTAGAGAAGGAAAAGACGCGTCATGATTGAGCTTTCTAAGTATAAAGCAAATAAAAGGTGTAGGTTAGGCTCGCCTTTAGCACGTTTTGGGTGTTACGTTTGCATGCAAGCTCACCTGGTTTGAAATTTAGCTTAGAGCCAGGTGGATATCTCAACTTTATTTTAAATTTAGCAAAAGCCGCATGATCTCTCATTAAAGTTATTTTGTATTGATTAATTTGAAGTATGTTTGTCTTCATTATCAGAAAACGCGAGAATCACCAGATATCAAGTTTTATGACCTTCAAGGCTCACTTTTGTTGTTTCGACAAATGCACTCTTTTACATATATATATGTACGCTTTTGAAAAGCCAACTACTGTATAAGATAAAGTCTATTGAGTAGGGAAAAAGACCATAAGTGACTGTAGGATTCATTTGGTTGTTTGAATCTGTATTCAGCCATTCTGTGCCCCTAGGACTGTACAACGAAACATTGTTTAAGTCCAAATGAAATATCTTCAGGAAAATGAAAGGTTATCAAGAAAAAATGTTTAGCTCATACGCTAAGTTTCAAGTTGCAATCTTGACCCAAAATGGATCAAAGGATTCCAAGGGTGTGTCTACTGTCTGTACTTATGATCGTAAGTTACATTTCTTAACTTACAAAAGATTGGCCCCGAAAACAAGACGTTGCAGGAACTGAGAAGCATATCTCTGAAGGCAAAACATTCATGCATAAACAAAGTCGAGCACGCTTCGGAAACTGGGATCTTGGAAGATGGCAAGGTATGGTACTTTAGTAAAATTGAGTCACAGTGGTAGGTAAAGTCTGCATACGAGTCAATTGGCCCATCAGGCCGGAACTTATCCCTGTTTCTGTAGCATGAAGCGACTAGGAGTATTTCTACTCCCCCTGGATGGGATGCTAGTGTAAAATGGGGTTGACAGGCCTGCACGACTCTCAAGCGCGTGTTTTAGCCTTTTATAGTTTGGCTCTCACAAGTATATCTTTGAGCGAACGCCCTCTTTTGTATGAAACGAGGGGCGGATCCTTGTAGATTTCGCTCTGTAATGGTTGTTGTTCTATTAAATGCCATTTTTTCATTAGGATTTGTTTTAGGTTTGGCACTGATGGTTGATATTGTGTGACAAAAGGCAAGATTCGTTTGTTTTCTCTCTGTTTTGGTTGGAGGGCTAGTTTCCTCTCTTCAAAGTTCACTTCAGAGAGGGTTGCTTGAATAAGATTCTCTGGGTAACCTCTCTCAATAAGGTGTGACTTGAAGGTTTTGATTTTCCCTTCAAATATTTTCTTAGAAGAGTTCGTTCTGAGAAGTCTTAAAGCCTCTCCGTTGATGAAACCTTCTTTAACTCCCGGTGGGTGGGATGAAGTAAAGTGTATATATTGGAACGTTTCAGTAGGCTTGAAGTGGGTACGCACATCAAGAACTGAGTCTTTTTTGAATCTATCGCCTTTAGAAATGTTCGTACCCAGGAATGTCGTTTCCGTTTCAGAAACCTCAGCGGTGAATTTTATTGTCGGGTGGTGGTTGTTTGCTTGTTCAATGAACTGTAATATTTCATCCCTGTTTATAGTCCAGAGTGAAAATATGTCGTCTATATATCGTTTCCAGACGAACGGTTGAAATGCGCTTTGGCTTAGGATTTCTGTTTCTACCTTACTCATGAAGATGTTAGCAAATGCTACTGCCATCTTTGTGCCCATGGCCGTGCCATGTATTTGGAGGTAGTTTTTTCCAGCGAACTGGAATGAGTTTTCCTGTGGAATTAGCCTTAGCGATTGTTCTAGTAGTGGTGTTGGGATAGGAGGTTTGTTTACGTAGAATGTTTCGTATGCTCTGCATACTGTTTGGATTCCCTCCTCTCGTGGTATGTTCGTATAGAGGCTCGTTACGTCCATTGAAACAAGTATAACGTCCGCTGGGACTTTCGTTTTTTCTATGAAATTAATGAAGTCTGTTGAATCTTTGAGATAAGACTTCTGTTGTTTTGCAATAGGCTGAAGTAGTTTGTCAACAAATGATGATAATTTCTCTGTTGGACCTTCACACCCTGATATAATTGGTCTACCGACCGGGGTCGGTTTGTGTATTTTAGTAAGGGTGTAGAATTCTGGAATGCGAGGCGGTTTTGGCGTTTCACAAAGCCATTTTTTAGTGATTTCGTCTATGTGGTTTCTACGGTAGAGCTCGTTGATGAGTTGTTCAATGGCATTTAATAGAACAACAACCATTACTGAGCGAAATCTACAAGGATCCGCCCCTCGTTTCATACAAAAGAGGGCGTTCGTTCAAAGATATACTTGTGAGAGCCAAACTATAAAAGGCTAAAACACGCGCTTGAGAGTCGTGCAGGCCTGTCAACCCCATTTTACACAGTGGTAGGTAAAGTCTGCATACGAGTCAATTGGCCCATCAGGCCGGAACTTATCCCTGTTTCTGTAGCATGAAGCGACTAGGAGTATTTCTACTCCCCCTGGATGGGATGCTAGTCCATAGCAGGGTTAACCCCAGGATTAAGTTCGCCAGTACTCATTTATACACCTAGGCAGAGAGAGTAAAGTGTCTTGCTCAAGAACACAACACAATGTCCTCGGCCAGGGCTCAAGTAACAGTGATACAGGGCTTCAAATAATAGAGAACAAAAAATGATGTCACTTAATTGAGAGCTTGATAAGTACCATTTGGATGTTTTTCATTACGGTTACAAGCTGCCATTTAGATTGAATTTTATTTCCTTTTTAATGCACAGCAGCGATAAAACTAAACCATGAATTATTATTAATTCTTTACTCAGACAAATCAAGAGAACGCTTCTTTAGAGATCTCGCCACTGATGGCCAGTAATTTATTGGACACTGTGAGTATGAGTGATGTCATACCCCTCCCGCTCAAACACTGGACTTTGATGACGACACATTACGAGGTAGGAAAAGATATAACTTGAAATGTCAAAAGTACTTCTATAAATAGCAGCTAATAACTGAATCTCGGCTTAAATAAATGTTTTGTTATTCGGAAAGGTCAGTTGTTTTCTCAACTTGACTTAATTATGGTCATTGATATGTTTTCTGACAGCGGATAACAATACTAAAGAACACATTTTGAAAGCTTCTCAAGACGACATTAACTTTTGATCCCGTAGGTTAAGATATTTCAATAACAGAAAGTTTCGTGAAAGGCAAAGACTAAATTTGTCTCATTTTGATTCTGAACCAATTAGCAATTGCAGATGTTTACAACAAAGAAGGTGGTAAGGAATACAGGAACGGAGAGTATGTCAATGCCAATGATTTTTACACTGAAGGAATCAAAGTAGGCTGTCGGGATAAAAACTTGAGCACCATATTGTACACAAACAGAGCGACAGTCCAGTTCCAATTGGGTGAGAATTTGCATTTTTAACAGATTCATTCTTCTCAGAGTTAGAAGTTCTGTTTTACTTCTAAATGTTTATTTACACTGTAAGTTGTTGTTGTTGTTGTTTTAATATTTTTACTAACAGGAAATTATCATGATGTGAAGTATATATGAAATAATTCATATTTTAACTGCGGTCATAGATGAAAGTGAAGAATGATCATCGCAGTAAATTTTTCCAATTTAAGCAATTGGAAAGAAGAAGCCGGAAAGCGAGGTCAATTAATTGAGTTCAATCGTTGAAGCCCTGATTTTTTCAGGCTTCTTCTTTCCAATTGCTTAAATTGGAAAAATTTACTGCGATGATCATACAAAAGTGTATTGTAGTCTTGGAAGTAAATACTTTAATGCTGGCGATTACAAGAAAGCTTTCGAGTGCCGGGAGCTTCATCTTAGTATTGCCAAGGAGGCTGGAGATGAAGGACAGCAAGCACGTGCATATGGTAATCTTGGTCTCGTTCATTTCCAGCTGGGTAATTTGAAGACAGCCATGGAGTATCATCAGCAATGTCTTCGTCTCGCCAAGGATCTTGGAGATAAAGGAGCACAGGAATTTGTGTATGGTTATCTTGGTGACATTCATCGCTCTCTCGGTAATTTGAAGACAGCCATGGAGTACCACCAGCAATGTCTTAGTGCTGCCAAGGATGTTGGAGATAAAGGAGCACAGGGACAGGCATATGGTGATCTTGGTAACATTCATTACTTTCTTGGTGGTTTGGAAAAAGCCAAGGAGTGCTACCAACAATGTCTTAGTATTGCCAAGGATGTTGAAGATAGAGCTGAGGAAGCACGTGTATACTGTAATCTGGGTAACATTTATTCCCGTCAAGGTGATTTGAACACTGGCCTGGAGTACTGCCAGCAATTTCTCAGTATTTCCAAGGACTCTGGACAAAAGGGTCGTCAAGCACTTGCGTACCTTAACCTTGCCAGACTCTACATACAGTTCGATGATTTTTCAAAAGCCGAAGATTGTTTGAAATCCAGTGTGGACGTGTACGATAACATCAGAGATCTTCTTCATTCGCGAGATGACTGCAAAATAAGTGTCCGGAATGAGCATAGAAATGCTTACAATGGATTATGGGCCATTCAGTTATACCGAAACAAGATTATTGAAGCTCTTTCTTCAACTGAGCGAGGACGTGCACAAGCCTTGATGGATCTTCTGAAATCAAAGTATGTCTTGGAAGTGGCCCAGTCGTCATGGTCAGCCGAGAACACTGAATCAATTTTTGACATTTTACGCTACCTTCCGTCACAGACGGTTTTTCTAGCTATTTTGGAGAGCTATATCAATTTCTGAGTGCTAGAGGAAGGGAAAAAAATTCTTTTCAGGCAAACAAAATTAGATGGAAACACATTCCAAGAAAAAGGAATTATCTTCGTGCAGTCTTGGATTGAGGGAGTTTGCCAAAAGCTGAGAAGTGTTAAATGCGAGGATCGTTGCTTGGATGGCCCAACAGATGACGAGGGGCCTGTTCAGAGATCTCAAGAGACAGGATCATTAGATGGCAAGAAAGAAGCTTTAAAGGAACTGTATAATAAGTTCATTGGCCCAATTGCAGACTTATTACATGGTGATGAATTCACCATCGTCCGTGATGGTCCCTTGGCATTTATTCCTTTTTCCGCAGTCATCAACCAACATTCCAGGTACCTTTCTGAGATCTTCAGAATTCGACTGATTCCTTCGTTGACCAGTGTGAAGCTGATGGCGGAGTGTCCTGAGAGCTGCCACAGTAAGACTGGAGCGCTGCTTGTTGGAGATCCGAGGGTGGGTGTCCCAGTCGTCATAAACGGCAGATTCACTAAACTATCGCCACTCCCCTGGGCCAAAAAGGAAGTGGAAATGATCGGTGCGATTCTCAATACTAAGCCTCTTACAGGAGAAAGCCCAACAAAGGCCGCAGTGTTGAGCCGAATAAATTCAGTTGCATTAGTCCACATTGCAGCACATGGTTTTCCTGGAACTAGTGAGATTATTTTGTCTCCTGATCCGGCGTCCTCGTCGGGAGACTTTCTTCTGACGATGAAAGACCTTTTGGATTCAAACTTGCGAGCACGACTGGTTGTCTTGAGCTGTTGCCACACCGGCCGAGGGGAAATTAAGGCTGAAGGTGTGGTTGGTATTGCACGTGCCTTTTTAGGAGCTGGTGCTCGTTCCGTAGTCGTGACATTGTGGGCGATCGATGACAAAGCAACTGAAGAGTTCATGAAACACTTCTACAATCATCTGTCTGAAGGCCAACGCGTCAGCAAGTGTCTCCACCAAGCCAGGAAGCATCTGCGAAAATCCGACGACTTCAATGACGTGAGGTGCTGGGCTCCGTTTGTACTTATTGGAGATGACGTCACAATCAATTTTAACGAAATCAGGTGGGGATCTTACTTGAAAATGATTATTTATTTTTCAAAACACTGCCGTAAAATCACACCTATAGTGAGACGAAATTGTTTGAAAAGTGTACCTGAATGGAGGCACTAAAATATGCATTTTAGAAATGTGCAGATTGGTAGCCATCAAATTAAGTTTAAAAGTTTCAAATTAAGTTCAAGATGCCAATAAAAAGTGGTTAAAGCGGAAACACGTACGTTACCAGCAGAGGACATAAGAATCAAACCTGACACACTTACAGTACCGGTCAAAGGGATTGCAGCATTACACGCGCGTAAAGCGCGTGTACTACACGCACATTACACGCAGTGTCCACGCACCTTACACGTAGTGTCCATGAATACTACACGCAGACTACACGCATTTTACGCGCGTGCAGGTGCTGCAATCCCTTTGACCAGTACTGTACTGTGTTGGCTTTCGTTTTCGTTCCCCCTAGCTTATTTCTTGTTCTTTTGAATTGTTGGGATAAAGTAACTTATTTCTGATTACGAAAAAAAAAAGTACATTAAAAGGCGCAAATTTCTTGTCTTGTCTTAGTAGGATGACAGCCTCAGTCGAAGAAGCGTCGTCTTGTGATTCCTCTTGTGATGTTTGAGCCATGTAAGAAAACCTCCTCCACGATGGTGAGTTGACTCAGTTTGCTCTTCTTACATTCAAGCTTTGATTTTCTTTCAGGTGACATTTAAAAGGAAAAGGCTTATTTTCGGTTCACTTTTGTAAAAGCCACCATGCATGCTCATGAGTTTTGTATTCCAGTGATCGTTGTACAAGTTTGCAACCTTTGACTTTCGACTGTGTTTCCGATTGCTGTTGAAGATCATGTGGCAATGGCTTGTGTTAACCTTACACTGTTTTATTTCTTAGTTTGCAAGTTAGAGTGATTCTGCTCTGCTTAATTTATTCTTATCTTTTTTTTCTTAGTGCAAGACGTTTGTCATCAACTTGGAAGTTAACTTCTCATAAAGTGGTTGCATCCATGCCAGACAAAGTTAAAAGGAGCAATGCTTCCCGCGATTTTAAATTGCTTGTAAATATCGCGCTTATCATAAAAATGTTGGATGTTTTAGAAGAAAAAATGAGCTATTTAGATATTTAGGTTGACATTTCATTTTATTGTCCAAACGTATTTCCCTACTTTTAGGAAAAATACAGTAACAGAGTTGGAATGTACAATTATTTAATTAATGTCAAGCTTTTTAAGTATAAAGGCGATATGAAAATGAAGCCATGTTGTCATTATTTTGTTTCAAAAGCCGTTTTTCGAAAAAGTGGTATTCCCTCGGGAATAATGTATTCTCTACTAAAACTTAACCTTTTGTGATGATGGTTTTACATGTAAATTGTTGTTGAACCATGTTTTATAATAATCCAGAGAACTAAGTATTCTCGCATTTCAAGTTGAAACGTTTTACAGAGATGAAGATTTTCAATACTCGATGAAATTTCCAATATATCCGACTGGGACTTTGCGCCCATAATAGAACCCTTTCCGTAAGTTGAGATAAAAAGTTTTCACTGTTAGCTTTCTGCATAAGTATTCTAGATTGCTCAATTTAGACATGATAATTACATGTAAATACTTCTGATTTGTGTTCAGAAAATGAATAAGTCTCACTGGAGCAGCTTTATCATGACTGTCTCCAAAAATGAAAACAAGAGTAATCACAGGCGCTTAATCAGTGTAATTACAAATAGTGTATTAATTAACCAATCAGATCACCGTATAGCAATAGTTTTTTGGTGAATGGCGGAACTGAGGTCAGGCCAACACTTGATTGTCTCCTGGAGGACCAGGCTGACTTTAATTTTTGTATTTTTTACAGGTTTGACTCTGTGTAACCAGTTATAGAGATGAACAATTTTAAGTCTTGTAGTTTATAAAATAAAGTAAATGAAAATGTCAAACCTGTTAACAGTGCTGTTATTTGAAGTGCTTGCTGCTCAAGTAATTGCTAAAGAGAGGCAATTTTAGAAAACCAGGTGTAATAAGGCACACTCTAAAAGCCGTACTTCTATTTAACAAAAAGATTATGAACTCGAGATTTCTATCGCGTGATAGTTGACGAAGGTGCAACCCAAGTCAACTATCACGCATACAAATCAAGAGCGAATAATCTAATTGTTTTAGTATGAATCTACTAGTCGTTCAAACCTAAATCAGCCAGCAAAAACTTAATAAGGCTTACCACCTGCTTATCTTTTCATTTCCAGTTTAAAACTGTGGGTACATCATAAATGCTAAATTTATTATTTTTTTTTTTGTCTATACATCTTACCCAAACAACCTTGTTGGATTACCCTAATCAGATTCTACTGAAATGCCCCAACCTCAAGAGGCTTTAATTAACACAAAAATGCTCTTGCACGACCTGCGTGCCCATGTTTCACGTATTCATGGCAAATCAAGAGTCCCTGTTCCTTCACATCGTGACCCAAGCATGAGGTAGTGCCAATATCATGAAGCTGTTGAGTCAAAATGTTGTCAAAGCCATACTCTATTGTTTGTGAGGCAAATTCTTTTTCCAAAACCCAAGACGTAGCAACTTCAAGGAGATGGGTTTGCAATGACACTCATCACCGTCCGCAATACGTAAAGGAGATTTATGGCGTGACAGCATCGACGCAGGACTTTCGTGATCATATTCTGACAGTAATGTCTATTCAGATCAGTCACCATTTTGTTCTTATATCCTTGCCACTGCATCAGTAGTCAGGAAACTGTAGTAGAAACTTTCTGTTGCTGTTCTAAAGGTTGTAATGCTCGTTAAGATAATCTAATACTGCCGCTGTGCTTTTAAGCTCACTGAACACTCTTCTGTCTGTTAAGAAAAACGAAAAAACACAACCACAAATGAAACGTGTATTGTAGAGCACTTTTCACTTCAATCAGTGTCATTGTCATATTATGCAAATGTCTACAGAGTAGATGTGCAGTATGTGTCTGTGCTTTTTTCTAACCTGCTTTAGTGGTGACTTTTTCCAACATGTACATCAAATGATGGTGAAAGCAGGAAAATGGGGTGCCAACAGAAAGAGCAATATTAACCTGCAGTGTTACAGTAAATAGCAAACAATATGTTAAAGTAAAAAACAAACAATTCATCAGAAATCAAGCTTTTTTATCCTTCTACTGTGCAAAATAATAACTAACAAGAATTCTTTATCTGGCATATTGCTGTTTCACAGAGGGCAGCTAAGAAAGGTGCAACGTATCCAACTTATAACAGGCTGATTTAGCAACAGAACAGGAACGTCAGATGACCACTGCAGGGCACGTGGAATAACCTGGATTCTGTTCTAATTTGACCATATTTGGGTATTTGTACTGCACGTGCTGTTGTCAAGCGATGTTCCCGTACTGCACGTGCTGTCGTCAAGCGATGTTCCCGTTCTCTAAATGAACGTAATGTCCTGCACACCTGTACTTCCAGGGGGGCTCCCACATGAAAAGGTCGGGGATACTTGTCGGTAACGGAGACCAATGTGGGCGTGGCTTGAGCTTTCTTCACCCCTAAAAGATACCACTTAAAACGAAATAGGCTCAATTAGCGGCCACTGTTCCAGAAAGAAGCCCATGCTAATAGACTAGACTCGAGAAACCAGCAGAAATCGAGTCAAAAATGGAAACAAGTACATTTCATTTATTATAATTTCTTGGAGTGCACCCTAAAAAAATACTTTGACATGTAAAAATAGTGGCGTTTCGTCATTATCACCCTATACGAGACCAGAATCCTTGATTTAAGCCCCTTAGCGAGACAACAAGCATCCTTAACCTTTTCACATGAGAATCCAACCCCTGGGCCTGTACTGCTCATTAAGCGTTTTGTTTAGCAACCTTCTCATAGGTGTAGACTTTGTCCATGCGGTTCACAAACCAGCTCCTTAACAACATACAAATGTATGCCATCCTGTGCAAAGAACAGAGATGGATGGCTTGATTTTTTTGACTGCGTTAAGCTGGTTCAGTGAGCTTTCAGAACAGCTGAGTAACAATGTCAAAATTCTCACAAGGTAAATTAAATGACATGGACGTATAAAACATTTGACCAGATGTATGAATATTTGAATAGCTCCATCCAATCTCTAAAACTTACCCAATCTGTCACACACTGCAGGGGGGTACAGTCATATCCTGCATACATGGCTGGGTTGTTTAATATTCCCCTGGCAGCCATGACACCTGTAGTTAGTTTCATACAAAAGCACAAGAACAACATGTCAATGTACAGTTATTTTCATACAACAGAGTGAGAAAACAGACTTGGGCCTGCAATGCATATATTAAAGATCCTTTGACACTAAATGTACTAGATATTTGATATGAAATAATACTAAATTACTGATAAAATTAACTAGCATGGTACATATAGGTCCAAAATGCTCTCACAGAGCTAACTAGTTTAAACACCCACTAAAATTAAGTCATATGCGACTTGTGCTTACATTCATCAACTCTCATGCAAATGCCTGTACATCAGTCTTTCCAAAAAGTGCAAAACAGTTTACCATTGACTCCAGTTACTTGATGGACAGTTCTGACATCGGATTCACACTTGATGTCCCCATTGGCCACGACAGGGATGGATAAACTTTCTTTAACCTGCAATGAGGACACAGGATAGTTTTTTAAGCCCAGTAAGATGTAGAGAAGGTTAGTCAAAGAATAACACACACAGATTTGGTAAGAACTTGTAACAACCACCTTGTACAGCATAATTACAAGTACATTAAAGTACTACTTGATAGCTTTCATTTGAATAGTCACACACTAGGGCTCCAACCATAGGCTTACAAGATAGAACCACATTGTGCAGCATACATGAAAATTCTAATTTGCTGCATGAATGAACAACATTGTGACAGTCAGCAAAAATTTTCCAAGCCAGATATGCAAGTTCCCTATGGACCCTTCAGTGGTTCTTACACCCTCACCCCCCCCCCCCCCAACTCCTCTCCACCCTAGAAAATATTAATAATAATTATTATTAATCAAAATGACCGAGAAAATTACTTCATTGTGATTAGCTGAGTGCAGCCAATTTATCTTTAGTTTCCAATTTACATTACAGGCACGTTCATAATTTCCTTGGTCATCTTTTGAGTAATTGTATAGAAGTCCATTGACAAGTAATTAAGGATTTACACTACTTGTGATGTTTGAAATCCTTTCAAATTGCATTAGCCTAAAAGGCTCATGCAATTTTCAAAGAATTCTCAAATACATGTACCACTTGACGTGTAAATCATTGATAAATTAAAATTGCACTCCCATTCATGCAATTATGCATACTTATTTTCTATTCAATACCAGTCTAATAGTGTCCCAGTTGGCTGGTTCACCTCTCTGTTTGGTTGTTCTACCGTGTACAGTTATCCAGGCCACACCAGCCTTTTCAGCTTGTTGACAAAGCTGAACTGTTTTCCTGACAAAGATAACAAAACAAAATGTCAAGCCTGTATATTTTGCCGAGAAATGTTACTCTGCAGTAATTTTCTACATGCAGAAGGTTGGTACGAAACGTCTGTGTTTGAGACTAGTGGCCCATCATGCTGGAGCCCCACTTTCTGTAGCATTAAGGGACTAAGAATATTTCAACTATACTATACCCCTGAATGGTATGCTAGTCCATCACACGGCCACCTGCAGCATTAAATCTGCCAGTACCTATTTCTATACGCCTTGTTAAAGAGAGGCACTGTGAGAGTAAAGTGTCTTGCCCAAAAACACAACATACACTGTACATGTAATGACCCTGGCAACTGCTGGAACACAAACTGATTGATCCTGAGTTCAACACATTAACCACTAGGCCGCCACAACCCCCATGACCCAGCAGGCTTGAAATAAAATTTAAGCTATTTTAGCTGACCTGAGTTTTAAAGGTAACCAAGAATTTCTTTAAAAGCTATTTTATGGTACAATTTCATTGTTCCCAGGGTCTCTCTTCTTTCCAAGATGAGAGACTCTGGGAATGAGGTTTCAGTGTACCTTGCATCGTCATGTATTCTGATCTTGATTGACACAGGCAGTCCTGGAACTCGCGACACAGTCTGTCTCACAATGTCCTTTATTAATGCTGGTGTTCTGATTAATTTGGCACCATACCCTTCTTGCATGGCCCACCTGGAATAAATAAAAAATATTCTAGGTACCATTCTGTAGACTTTGTCCGACATCATATTTACATGCATGGTGCTACAAGGATTGAAGACTGTTTTGCTATCAGTTTAAAAAAAAAATACCAAACTACGTGGTTTCTTAAGCTTAGCAACACAGATTTACTTTCGAATTTATTTCTACAAAAGTTATCCTACCTGTGCATGTACCAGTAGGTAACCGCTTGCAAGAAAAACTGAACTTATGTCAACTATGCAGACAAGGTAGATATTAATAAATAAAATAACAAAGCCAATTATAATTCATGTCATACTGTAGGTGTGGCAAATAGTACCTAAGAAATCTTGAGTCTTGGAAACTTTAGACCTTATCTCAAAATCATAGAATCCTTACTGATGAGTTACAAAGTCTTGTTTTCGTAGCTTTCTTTAACTGAGTCTAAAATCGTTTTGGTGACTAATGAAATGGAATTTAACCATTATCTAATACCGTCTAATAATCTTAAATGTTCCAAATCACCTTTGAGGGCAGCCACAATTGAGGTCAACACCATCAACAAACCTAAGAGAAAAAGGAATTCATCATAAATAATAATTATATTATTCTAGGAATAAAGACTAGTGCTCAGGCTGAATATCTGATGGCTAATACAAGTACATGTTATAGCAGAGACTTAAGTTCAGATTTGTTCAACTCACGGTGATACAATTTCAGCAGCATCAGCAAATTCTTTTGGGTTGCTTGCAGCAAACTGAACAACCAATGGACGATCACCTACAAGTACAGATTGACATGATAAACATATTTCTAAGTTGAAAGAATATCCAACTCAATAATTTTGCAAATAAATGCTGAAAAAAGAGTTGTTGGTATTATGGTATTATATTCCTGTTTTCTATGAATAAATCCAATAATTTGTTTGTTGTTATCTCAGTTACAATATGTTTTGATGCCATCTCAGCCCAGCTAGGACATAAGGGGCCCTACAAACAATGATTACCAGTACATCAAGTTGTACATCTAACAAATATTAATAATTATTATTTAATAATGTCACTTTGACATTATTTTATTTTATTATATGGCTGTGCCTCACAAGGACTGGGAACTATCAAATTCACCAATTTGATCGGCTAAAATGGATATTGACTGCAGCCTAGATTTTCCCATCTGGACCGGCATCTAGACTGGTTACATTTTGTGGTGAAAAAGTTGGAAACTAAAATTGCACAAAAAGGAAGATGCCATTGTATGGGTCGTGTCAGTTCGTGCATATTGGACAACCCTCAGCTTAGTCAGTCTGTATGGGAGAATCTTGACTTTGGTCATGTGTACAGAACTCACTGTGTTCAGTCTGTACTGACACAAACTCGGTTAAGATTCTCCGATACAGACCTCCTGTTCCATTAATAAGAACTAAATAACTATAAAATATACATGTACCTGAATTAGTGGTAAATTCCATGTCTCTGGCTTTAACTGACTTAACAAATGAGTCAGAGATTATCATTGGAGTGTATGCCAAGTCACATCCATACCTGCATTCAATCAAATCAGTAAATTTTAATGTTCATGAAATAACATCTGGAAATCAAGGCAAGATCAGCCCATTGACACTGCAGTTTAGACCACTTCCAACAATGACATGATGTACATGTACATGATTCTGCAAAAACGAGAGACTCGCCAAGGAAAAATCTGCAGAGTGTAAACAGACAGTATATTGGGGTGCCAATACTATTTGATGGAGGGATAGACTGAAGGACTACCAGACTGACAGAAGGACGGACTATCGGATGGACAGCTGGATGGACAGACGGACACTGATACAAGAAATTTTGAAATTCAGACAAGCAACAAATGAACCCCTCCTGACAGGGCCTCATCCTAACTAGTTTTTCATCATATGTTTTTAAAGTTACCTTCTCACCAAGGACCGAAAAGGTAGCCTGAAACAGTACAGAAAAAAACCTGCATTTCATTAATAAGCTTATACAGTTGTATCTGACCTGAGGAATTCTTTATATCATACCGGAAACAACAATTGGCAAGTAGATTAAATCACAAAATTCAAAAGTTGTATTATGAGGAGAAGATAAAACATTTGATTATTTTCTCTTGAAAATCACCAGCATACCGCTGTTGTTTTGTAATTTAAAACCTCATAGGCCAAAGTTAAAATGTACTGCAGCTGAAATTATGCACAAGCTAATACTCATTATTAAATTCTCAGCCTTGGATAATGCAATTCTAGCTTTCTGATTGGTTCACTAGATCTCGGTTACCAGCCATTATACCTGCGTTTGACCTTACATGGAAATGAAAGCGGCAAATGCCGCTTGGCATGAGCTTTTTTGTGGGAAGCAAAGTTTCTTTAACAAAATAATGGATGAAAAAAGCAGATTCGGTGAGCTATCTACAGAAGAAATACAGGAAATTATGTACAATGTTGTCCCAGTAACAACAAAAAAGCCACAAAGTTTGAGATGATTTAAATAACGGTACGTATATGTTAAGTTTCCCTTAAAAGTTGCAAAATCAAATATGACTGTCAAAATTTTACGCATTCATGAAGATTATGTAACAAAAACAATGTTTACCATAACAGAATGGCTTGCTAGTCGTGGTGGCACCAAATTTTTGAAACCGATATAAGAAATGTCAAAAGAAGAGAGGACAACCTACAGAGGACAACCTAGTTTCATCTCAGTCTCTTTTTCGGCCGACGAGGACGAGAGAATCAATGACAGCTAGCGCCAGCAATTCTGTCCTTGTGAAAAACACCTCAAGGAGTTGAGTGTTTTGAGCTGAACCGGAGCAAGCCCGGTTCTTTACTTGCCACAAAAAACCATCAGGGTGGCCTTGAAGATTCTGAAGATGAATCTGATGCTAAGATAGTTTCTGTCCCTGACTCTGAATCTGGCCAACAATGAGCTGAGACCACACATACAGCTCAAAATGCCAAGGCTTTCAAAGCCAGGGAATCCGAAAGAAGTCTTGTCGAGAACAATTTTGGCACAACGTCTGTGTCACATGGCGATCAAAGTTTTCCGCAGCATTATTACAACGGCAATGTGCAGGTGCACAATCATTCGGCTCTTCTCCATGACTCGAGCTTGAACGCTTTTCAAACTTTCTGACCAGGGTTATATCGCCTTCATTTGATGGACGTTCGTTGAATTCTAATTGATTGTAATTTCATTCAGCAAATTCGCTTGATTCGCTTTCAAATTTTTCATTCAACTAATTTTACAAACGGCGCGCATGTCATGTGATTTCCCACTTGTTGTTTTTGCCACATCGACTTCCGGTCGTTTTGCAAAATTAAAATCCAATAAAATTAAGCTATATTTCCAAGAATACAAACGCACCGAAGTTAATAAAACAATTATTCTATTCGCGCTTGTTGGATATGAGATTGGTTATAGCCAACTCGGCCCTACGGACCTCGTTGGCTATTTACCATCTCATATCCAACGCGCGCTCATGGAATAATTGTTAAGTATCAATGTTCAATACCTCATTTCAATTTTTCGCGAACTGAAGTTTAGCTACTTACTTTGAATACCTGACCATTGGCGCACATATCCGCACGATCTCTCGTTCCTCGAAGAGTTCTAAAGGCTTCTTAAAGTTAAAAACACTGTCTTCCTCACTTTCTTCATCTGCGTCCGCCATGATTACTATCACCCAGCTTGCACTTCGTGCATCGTAGATGTGCAGTTCTTATCGTAGTTTGAGCGTCGTGCGCACTTCCTTGGATCAGCTTGGAAATCATCCATGTTTCAAGTGTTTTGTCTTGACTAGAAGAAGAGACTTACAGGAACAGATTAGAAGCCAGCATGGCTGATCTTCCGGCAGGATACTATAGGATAGAGCTAAACAGAACCGTCTGGGAAGTGCCTGAGAAGTATCAAGATCTCAGTCCGATTGGAACTGGTGCATACGGACAAGTGTGGTAAGCTAAAAAGTCTAGTTTAGAGTAGTGTTCGTGCTCTTTTACACGTTATCCAAAATTTATGGTGCGATTTGTAGCTTGTTTTCTCTATTGCTTTTCTTGTGTTCCGGATTTCCGCCGAAGTAGGTTTTCCTCGGCTTTGCTTCATTGCACGCACAGGAGAATCGCAATTCCAAAGGTTGAACTCACTTTTAATTTGAAACCTCGATCAAGTGTTTATCCTTGCCAAGTGGGGTTTCATAATGTTAATAAATGCTTCGCAGCTGTAGGCTTACAGAAATACAACTAGCTATCGTGATATAGTACCTTTTACATCTCTTTCTTAATGTAAATATATGGCTTAAAAATCGCGATTGATACGTCGATTTGGACTTGTCTTCGGTAAGTAATTAGGCATTAATCAGATTTAGCTTAATTAAACAAACAGTTTTAAAAAGTACAACATGAAAGTACATATAGGGGTTAACAATTGGTCTGGACTTCGAGTCGCTCTGTTATTGTACAAGTGCCTTGTTTAACCACAAATATGATTACAGACAGACTTAGTTGACAAAAAGTCATGTTTTACCAACTACATGTTCAGGGTTCCAGATATGTTTCGATAAGAAGGGTTTTGATAAAGCAGGGTTTCGATAACAAACTCCAATGGGTCAATTCCCACTGCTCCCACCAAATCATGATAAATTTTCTATTAATTTGCTGGGTCATGTAGCTGACCTTGTCAGGTTTTTGACCTGAGACCCCTTGCCTATCTAGAACACTGCATGTCATCATATAAATGTATAAGTGTAACAAAATTCAGAAAAAGCAACCATTAATTTCATGGCACTGCAAATTACAGTAGTGAGTTTTTTAAAATAATTTTGCAACAAATGTTGCAAGAAAATTGCCTCGTAAAGTAACATACCTGAAATAAGCATGTCTTGCAATGTATTCATCGCTTCAAGCATTGTACTTGTAAACTAGGAAGTTCTGAGCTGTACTTTTTGCAGTGATTACAGCAACACTGTATCGGACATTTTTTATGTTGACTACTTGGGTGTTTGATATATATACAGCATTCCCTGTGATTTTTTTTTCAGCAGAGGAAAAAAACTTGTGAGACAAGGTGTACAAACCATTGTCTGGTGTAGAAATATACAGCACCAGTCAAAGGGATTGCAGCATTACACACCCGTAAAGCGCATGTATTACACACATTACATGCAGCGACCATGCACTTTACACGCAAATACGCACATAAATGCGTGTAACCAATTACACGCAGTAGACTTGATATTGCGTGTAAAATTACATGCAATCGATTAACTGGAACCTATTAAGTGCGTGTAATGAGAACAAAATATTAACAGTGCATGTAATGAAAGCAAAACATTTACTGTGTAACATTTACCGTACTGGACTGCACTGCGATACAATTTAAGTCTTTTGCCTTTCAGCTT
Organism: Orbicella faveolata; assembly: GCF_042242905.1. Lineage (NCBI taxonomy): Eukaryota > Metazoa > Cnidaria > Anthozoa > Scleractinia > Merulinidae > Orbicella > Orbicella faveolata. The sequence continues at coordinate 1,842,702 of NW_028301578.1, read as the reverse complement.
ATCTTTTTATTTTTTAAGAATTAATAGTGTTACCCCTGGTATTATAGAGAGCTAACCATAAACAGGCTAACCAGAATGCTATTCAGGCTAACCGGAGTGCTTTTTAGGCTAACCGGAGAGCTACTTAGCCTAAGCTACAAAAGTGTTTTGACTGCTGGTCATTTAGTCTACATTATAAATCACGGTACACCAGGTGCGGCTCACCAAAATTCACACTACAGCGGAAATAGTGAAATATTCAGCAATATAAACAAGGATTTGATATTGTTCACTGAAATTTTACAAAATTAATTTTGAATGCTAGACACAGAGTAGTTTGAAAAACCTGTCTGGCTGCCAGGCATAGAGAGACACAGTGTGAAATGGAATTTGATCTTGTTCTTAAATATCATTGCCTAGCATGTGACCAAAATCTACCCACGCAGAAATCCAGTGCAGTACAGATAGTTTTCCATTTCATTTCTAATCCTGTATGCGTATACCTAAAAAAGTTCTGAATGTTTGCCATTTAAGCAGAAAGTGTGGGCAATTTGCTGATTACGAGAGAGTCGCTGAATGTCTGTTTGAATCCGTATTTCATTTTATTATATGGCTTTGGCTTGTGGCCGATATAACGCGCGCTCTGATTGGTTAATTGTCACTGAATTGTAGGGCATTATTCTCCCGTAATGCCCACGGGCCGATTACGGATTATGCAAATTAGGAAGAGCCTGGTTCTGAAAATTCAAGCGCATTGAAGCGATGAAAGCCGATTAAAATCAGTACGAGAATATCAGTAGCTAAAAGTTTTGACATATTTCTTTAATAAAATTTATATAGATGACTTACCAGTCGGTAACCTTGGCGGGCACTAGTGAAAAACAATCAAAGTTTGCCTAGTCTTAAGTAAAGCTAAAATCGCTAAGTAAAAAACACCATCGGCAGATCTGCCATGCATCCTGAGCAGAACACCACAAAGAAACTTATAAGTTATCATCTTAGTCACAGCAATTACCGAAGTATTGAACTCCATCAAAGTTCTCGTCAAATAGATTCCCTCGCTTTGACACAAGCAAGTGTAAATCAGCTTCCAGGATCATCAGATGTAAACAATCAGGCGGTTTCTGTCGGTAGCAGTGTTTCTGATAACTGCAGACGTTCACAAGGCTTGAAATGTTCATCCATAAATCCCAGAATGAAGAAGGCGAAGATATGTTGTCCAAAGCGAATGCGAAGATCGAGTTAAGCTTATTTTGAGCAGTACATTCTGAAGCATTAGTATTTTCTTTCACCGAAAAGATGGTTGGTTTGGACAATTTTGAAGCACTTGCTGTCTTTTCTATATGCGTTGACGTTTCGCCCCAAAAGTCGGAAAAACTTCCCCATCAACTTGTGGTACCACGATACTAAAATACGTTTTTGAGGCTGTGACAGTGACTTTTTCGTAAAGAAATGAGTGTTTTTAACGGAATACGTAATACAGTGGTGAAATTCACTGACTGTGTAGTTTTGCCCTAGGTTTGAGACGATGAATGAATCAGTAAACGCGCGCATCGCCAGATGTAAATTGACGACTTCCGCTCGAATGATTTTTCTCTTTATTGATGAGCCATATAATAAACAACTTAATAACCTCGACCGTTCGGTCGTTCCGGGAAAATCTCAAACCTCGGCCTACCGTATTGACCTCGCTATTGCTCAGTCAATACGGCAAGACCTCAGTTTGAGATTTTCCCGTAACGACCTCACTCTCGGTTATTAAGTAGTTAGTAATCAAAAGAACAGGAGTTGAAGTAGTATTGGATTAAATTTCAGGGGTAACAGTACATTGCGGTGAACATTGCACAAATTTTAACATAAATGAAAGCTCAGGGTCCTTTAAGAATTAAGTAGAAGTGTGGGCTGCTACAGATTAAGAGAGAGCATTTGTTTGATATTTATTGTTTACATATACACAAGCTAGTCCGCTAGTTTATGCAGTGCTTATCAGCTTTTTTGTTTAAGCAGTGACTTATGACGTCATCGCTTAATGCTGGCATACGACATTCCTTTGGATAAATGATGTCGCGCCTATGTCGCACACGATTTATCCTGAATCGAAGCGAGGAGAACAGGGAACTATACCGGTTTCCTTACAAACCGCCATCTTGATTTTCGGGATCGAGTGAAATTGTTTTTCGGCGGCTTGTAGCTTTGAGAAAGTGTTGGTTAGATTTCCAGTTGTTAATTGCAGGTATCAGGACTGCAGTGATTGTTGTATTTTATCCATTGTCTTCTAGTTTTAACATTTAAGCATCTATTTGTTTATTTTCCAATTTTCTAGACAGAATTTTAGAAATGGCAGTTAAAATTTAATGTTAATCATTTCTGCATGCATTGTGTGCTGTTTATTAACTTCTCTTCATTGTGACCATTGAAAGTCGCCTGTTTTTTTGAGTATAAGTAAGTAGTCCAATTTGTTTTGCAATGTACATGCAAATGCATGTATAAATAACATAGATTTCTTCCTCCAATTTAAATACACGCATATGCATGAAATTACACGCAAATTCGTGTAACTACAAGATCAGTCAATTTTATATGCTTGTAATTACATGCACCTTACATGCACTGTCCATGAAAACTATATACTTACTGCACGCAGTTTACACGCGTGTAGGTGCTGCAATCCCTTTGACTGGTACTTTACATCTAAGGACACCCAGACAATGAACGCTTGTAATTTTTTTGTGACTATTGTATTGCATTAGCCCTTACACACTGTAAAAATGCTAAATATTCTTGTTGATATGAAGAGCCCTCATTCTATAGCCACTAAAAAAAATTTCAAAAAAGTATGAAGTCTTCATGGTTCAAGTGTTCTCACTGTAGCAATTTCAGTTGATTCTCAGTTAAACTAATACCACTTTGCAAATGGCAGGATGCATGAAGTCCATTTTAAAGCTAAAACAATACAATACAAACAAAAACAGACTGTTCAGTTCAGTTTCTCTTACAATGACTGTCTCAGTTGTTATAATGGTTACTTTGACTGCCACACTAGACAAAATGTCAGACGTTGCTAGGGGGAATAATTGTTAAATAATATTCTGACTGGTGGAAGGTATGTTGTGAAATGTTGCAAAACTTTGGAAAACTCAGTTGTACATTTTCAAAAGTTTTGCAAATTGTGAATAAAAATCTGTATGTCGCACTTTCTATGAAGACGTAATCTTACTCCATTTATCTTCGATCAAATACATACCATCATTGCTAAATCATTGAAAGTCATGAAGTCGTTATCTTATCTTCTCAAAGTCATTAATAATTCATCAAGTTTAAATGAAGGAAATCATGACCGTGATGGTGTTTGGATATCTGATCTTAAGGACAGTGCCTACTTTTGTTAGTGCGCACATGTTCTGCACATCACGCAAGGCATGGTTTAAGCGCCACGCGCATGCTGGGTTGACATGACGCAATCAACTACGCTACCAAGTGCACAACTAAATTGAAAGCAAAATTTTCCTACTGTGACCAAATCAAGTTTAATGAGCCTGTACTTAAACCAAGAACACTAGAACAACAGAATATCACTAACCACTAACTGTTAACGTCTTCCAGCTGAAAAACAAGCTGTTATCTGTCGAAAATTATACTAAAATCCAACTGTAAACATGTACCTGAAGATAGCGTAGTGTGCACGCAAAACAAGTACGAGATACGCAAATGTTTTACTTACTGGGGAGGTGACAGGAAAAAATGTAACAGGCACCGTAAAAAGTTAAAAAAGGATCAATAACTTTAAAAAATGCATGGTTACCCCTATATTTTATGTTATGAAATGGAAGTGGCAAGCCTATTCAGCAGGTGATTAGTTTCTGGTTGTGAGCAAAAGATATTTAGACTGTATTTTAGCTGAAACAGAGGAAGGCTGTCAGATACATTAAAAGTGCTATTGCAATGATTTTGTTATTAAGAGTCCCTGTCCATAAAAATGGAAAATAACTCGGCAAGGGTCGAAAATTCGATTTCGTTCATATTTTCATGGTAGATAGGTTAGGGCATGACAAAAACTACTGGATAGTTTTTTTGGCAAAATATCCTTTTATTTCAAAGAAATATGCAAATTACCAAATTCCATTAAAATCGTCATTTGACACACCATTTTATTAAACAAGTTTGAGAGCCTTGCACGCAAAACCACATCATTCTTCCATCTTAAAAACACTCAAATATTTTTGTGCAGTGTTTAAATGTGTACTGGGTTGATTTTAGGGAATGTTGCGTTGTCTTTTGGGTGCAAAATAATTAAATTTCAAAGACATGTATTTCATTTACTTAAAAGTACTTCGTGAAAATAATTAATTTTCACTATGTGCGAAACCTTCAAATGGATTAAGCTTCTGGTGGTTGAATCGCCGAAGGATGGTCTACAGATTCCTGTAAAAATTTCTTTGGGCAAATGATTGTGAGCGACGAGAGAGCTTTTCAAAGTACGTTAAGAACGCAAATATTTGACCATTCCTTCGTCAAATTTCAATTTACGGGTTAGACGTAAATTTTAGCATGCGCCACATGACTTGACCTATGTTAAGTTGAAATAGACAGAGAGCTGATAATTTCGAAATGTTCTAACCTCATTTGCTGTAAAAGGCAGGTCCAAAGCCGATTTGACGTGTTTCTCTCACCATTCGTCGCACATAAAGCAGAAGTTTGCTTTTGTTTACACAATGCCCGATGTACATCATCAACTGTCAACTTATTTAATGGTCGAATACCATGAATCTGTGACCCTCTTTTGACACATGATCACCACTGCATTTAAGTCAAAAACGGCTAAGTCATTTGTAGATAGTTGCTTGCTTTACACTACACCAAAATATTACGTTTGATCATCATAGTTTGAATCCTCGCTCGCAGCAGTTCCTTGTTCATCACGCAATGCTGTCATCCCATTTTAGGGGGGTAGGGGTAGGACAATTTCTATCCTAATACTAATCCTAAGGCTCCGTAAGGCTTGGAACCACTGGGAGCACACAATCGTGTTGAGTAGGAAGAGATTAAATTAAGAAATGAAAAGAATGAATAGTTTACCATTGCCCCTGTTGTTATCTTTTACTCGACCACCGCTACCTACATGCCCTGCGAAATACTGTAATGCTAAACTCATACCTAGGTCTTTTCGCGCTGTGCAATTATTTTTGGTTTACATGTAATACAGTGGACTACCCTCGGGGAAATGGGTGGTGACCGCTTAATGGGGCTAGCCGCTTAAATAGAGGTTGGTGTACCGTGAATATTAATTTTTCACTATCGGGTTATAAATTTCTTGGTGAACATGGAGTCAATTCAAGGCAATCATGATAGATGTGTGTTTGAATTATCACTCATCAGGCACCTTCAATTTCAGACTCTTATCTGCCATCGCCTTTTCCAAAATAAAGTTTTTGAATTTTAGGCGGCCGCTTAATAGGGGTAAAGACAACAATGAAACCCTTATCGGAACGACCAAATGGTGGCCGCAGGGGTAACCGGTCAGTACGTGTTTTATTTACAATACTTTACTGACAATAAGTTTGGACTGTATTGACAACAGTCCTCTATTTTGTGTTACAAACATACCAATGCCTCCACTAAGCAAAAGAAATACGCCAAATAAAATAGCATGGCCAGGGCTATTTACTCACGTACATGTAATTACTAATTAAATTTAGTCTGTTTTTCTCACAAATTAGACACATGATTTCCTATTTTTATTTCAGCTAGTTCTTGCTTCATTGATCTATAATTTGGTTACGACGATTTTTTTAAAGAGGGGGACATTGGGATTTGCGGCGTTGCTGTGTTGATGTTTTTTTAATGCGGTGATGCAGTGAATAAAATCTCAACTTGCAGTGTTACGGTGATCTCAAACCCTACGGTGTGCGATGTTTGTGTTTTTCACGCTGCGGTGTTCGGTTAAATGAAATTTTTTGCAGTGCTGGGGTTTTTGGATTTACCTTTCTCAAACCTAAATTTGAACCTTTCCCTAAATTTAGCGTGTAAACTTCATTAATCCATGCTAATTTATGACAAACACGTACCATTGAGGTCAATAATTTGTAACAAAATACAGACCATCACTTTCTAGTCAATCTTTAATATGCTTCGGCTGCAAATCCGAAACTGTTTTCATTTATACGTAACTTGACATGTAACTCGATCTCTGCCATCTAGGCTTGATTTCCGCCGCTTTCTCGAGTCCAGTTTACAACCGCGGGCTCCTTTCCCGAACAGCGGCTGGTAATCGAGCCTACAGCAGTATCGACATATGCGCAATGAAAAGCGTTGTGATGTGGTTTTTTTTGTGGAAAATTGTTGAGGTATACAAGTATTATTTTAGGTGTAGATGAACGAATCATGGCGCTAAAAATACGTGTGACAGTGACCGTGTTTTGTTGACTTTTCTTGCGGTGATGCGGTGTTCGTTAATTTTTTTGGCGGTGTTGCGGTGTTCAGAACCCCCCCATGTCCCCCTCTTTAAAATTCTGGTGAGTACAGCCACTAGCTTTATCAGCTGTTGTCTGAAACATCAGAACGTACAACAAACGTGATTTGGACCGAGGCCACGTACACTATAGAATACGATTATTTATATATACACATATTACTACATATATGAACAAACAGATGAACAATGATAAATTGTTTCACTTATCCTGAGAGTGCTCTATACAAAATAGATCAAAGTGTGCAGCATATGCCGTGACAGCATTGCGTGACGAACAAATAATGGCTGTAAGATTGTGCTGCGCCGACACACTTATCAGCAATGATCAGCGATCGATCAAACGTAATATTTTGGCGCAGTGCAAAGCAAGCAGCTATCTACAAATGACTCAGCCATTTTCGACTTAGATGCAGTGATGTTCATATGCGCAGAAAGATGGTCACAGATTCATGGAATTCGACCAATAATAGGTTGACAGTAGGCGATGTACATCGGACGTTAACCTTGTGTAAACAAAAGCAAACTTCTGCTTTATGAATGACGAATGGTGAGAGATCAACTAGAAACACGTCAAATCGGCTTGGGACCTGCCTTTTACAACAAATAAGGTTAGACCATTATCGAAATTATCAGCTCTCTGTCTATTTCAACTTAACATTGGTCAAGTCATGTGGCGCATGCTAAAATATATGTCTAACCTGTAAATTGAAATTTGACGACGGATGGTCAAATATTTGCATTTTTAATGTACTTTGAAAAGCTCTCTCGTCGCTCACAATCATTTGCCCAAAGAAATTTTTACAGGAATCTGTAGACCATCCTTCTGCGAATCAACCACCAGAAGCTTAATCCATTTGAAGGTTTTCGCACATGGTGAAAATTAATTATATTCACGAAGTACTTTAAAGTAAATGAAATACATGTCTTCGAAATTTAATTTTTTTTGCACCCAAAAAGACAACGCTACATTCCCTAAAATCAACCCAGTACACATTTAAACACTGCACAAAAATAATTGAGTGTTTAAAAGACAGAAGAATGATGTGGTTTTGCACGCGAGGCTCTCAAACTTGCTTAATAAAATGGTGCGTCAAATGACAATTTTAATGGAATTTGGTAATTTACATATTTCTTTGAAATAAAAGGATATTTTGCCAAAAAAAACTATCCAGTAGTTTTTGTCATGCCTTAGCCTATCTACCATAAGAATATGAGCGAAATCAAATTTTTAACCCTTGCCTCGAAATTAAGAATTTTCCTGATTTTTACAGGCAGGCACTCTTAAAAACATGCCAAAAATGGTTTTTATATTACCATTTACAATGTAGTTTTCAGATCTATCTTTATAAATGTTTGCTTTTCTGTATGTGAAGGCGAATTCCACAGAAAGCTGTGAAGAAATATCCTCTCCTTCTACATGTATTTTCAGAAAAATGCTGATGTCAGCATTAATTTTTTGTTGAGATTCAAGGCTAATTATCTCGAAAAAATGCATGGCTACCCTCTTTTTTTTTTGTGGATTCTGATAGCCCTTGCAAAGATCTACTTTTTCCGCAAAGTCCTAACCTGGAGCAAAAACCTTTGTCTTTAGTTGGCACCGTCCTTAATTAGCATAATATTTTCATGATTTTATTTCTCTGTTTTCTTCTTAGTTTTAGTTTCAATTGAGAGGATATATCAAACACTCAAGACAGCATTTTAAAAGACACATGTCCAAATACCTCGATGTTCATCACAAATACTCTGCTAGGCATCACATTTTTGACCTTCTCCTTGGTGTTTGGAAATGTGGTCAGACATGGTCTTTCCACCATTACATGTACCTACAATACCTTTTGGCATTATCACATACACTGTTATGCTTTTGCAGGAAAACCTTTCTCAAAACAGCTGTATAATTCTGCAAATGCTGAACCTAAATCCACAATATTTTGGAATGTAAATTTGGGAATTTTAAGTTGTAGTTTTTCAAGTTTGAAATTGCTGGCAGAATATTCTTAAGATTGGCTGGATTAGTTGCCCAAGTAATATGAGAAGTTCATGAAAGTCTTGGTTGACTACAAGTAAGTTACTAAAACAGGATTCTTTGTTAATCAACAGTTCTGCAATGAATACTGCCACAGGAGAGCAAGTTGCCATTAAGAAACTGTCAAGACCTTTCCAGACGACAATGCATGCTAAAAGATCCTTTAGAGAATTGAAGCTTTTACGCCATATGAACCATGAGAATGTAAGCTCGTGTAAACATGTCTGTTCATGACTGTGAGTTATGCTGAATGTACCTCTGAGAATTTTTTCCAGAATAATATTATATGTGTTGTGGTTCAACAGTATTACCCTTGGTACAAATTGATATTTTTCTTAGTTTTTTTCAATCATTGTCAGTAAGGTATTACCATTGACAAGAACAAAAATAGAACAGGTACAACTCCTACCCATGAGAACTTGACTTGCTGGGGTAAATTTGTGGATTTATTGGATCTTGTGTGCTAACTGCATCCACGCTTGAGAGTCAATCGATATCCTTAATCGACCCCTGATTGACATGTCAATGGAAACTCGATCGACATCTCGATTGACGCACAATCAACACTCGATCAACAGTCAGTTGATAGTCAGCCAATTATTGACTGACTATGCACCGTTTGAAAAGAAGTTGACTCTCGACTGAGATGTTGATCAAGTGTCAATTGAGTTTCGAGTGAATGTCAACTGAGGTGTTGATTGAGTTTCGATTGAGTGTCAATCAAGGGATTGAGTGTCAATCAAGGGTATCAATCCAGGTGTCGATCAACACTTGATGGCAGATGCCTTTAGTACACGTGATCTGATATATTTAATGTTGGACTTCTTATAGACACTGCTCACACAATTCAAAGTGACATTGAACTACATTAAATCAAGTCCTCTATGGTATTGTCTTGCTATATGTTAATTCAACTTTAATTTTACCCATTCCCCTTTAATAGCCTTCGAAGTCGGGTAGTTGAGGGGGGGGGGGGGGTGAGGGGCATGTACCTTTCATTCCAGCACTTTTCACCTCCTTATTGGCCAACCCACCTTTCTATAAACGTCAATGGCCTAAATGGCTCATACTTCTCAACACTTGACTCTAGTTTCCATAGCATGAATCAGCTAGGAATTTTGTCCCCCCCCCCCCTTCCTGATGGGATGCTAGAGACCTTCAAAGATTTCTTCCGAGCATTCTGTCAGGTTCCTATTTTCTAGAACTGCAGAATACTGATCAAGACATGTTACTAATTTTGACTTTTTAGGTCATCGGTCTACTTGATGTCTTTACTCCTGATACATCATTTGAAACATTTCAAGATGTGTAAGTAGCTGCACTGTATTTTACTTCCAAGTCATTATGAGTCAGTTTGTTGACCAGGACCAGACTTGTTTTAATTTTAAAATGGTTAAAAATGGTTAACGCTACCCACTGGATGAATTTACTCCGATGATCACTCTTCACTTTCATCTACAACCGCAGTTCAAACATGAACTATTTCATACATGCATATGCTTCACATCATTTCACTCCTCACAGGAAGATATGAACTCAATTAATTGACCTCGTTCCCAATGTGTGGCTTCATAGCTCAGTTGGTAGAGCGTCGCGCCGGTATTCACGGAAGTCATGGGTTCGAATCCCTTTGAAGCCCTGATTTTTTTAGGTGTCTTCTTTCCAACTGCTTAAATTGGAAAATTTACTGCAATTATCATTCTTCACTTTCATCGATAACCGCAGTTCAAATATGAATTATTTCATATACACTTCACTTCAAATCACAATCCATTGGATATGGTTTTGGTGGAACATGTGATATCATATCCAACCTGGATTCAACCATTACCTTATTATAGGAGATTAACAATGCACTTTATTAACGTAATTTTACAAAATTTGCGTTAATTTAATATGCCTTAATTTATGTCAATGTAAATTTACTGCACACTATTTTACAACATTGCTATTTTAAAGCACCTTTATTTCATTACAAAACCTTATTAGTTCATGACTCCTCTGTTGGCTCTTCAGAGTCGCTATCTTGGTGATTTCACGGAGGCTTTGAAAGATCTTTTGAATTGATAGGTTATAGTTGGGCTTCAAAACCAAATTTTCAGCTGTAAATAAAACCTAGAAACGTCCATGGACTTGCGTTGGAAGGTTTTAGTGACGGAAGCCAAAACGCAGTTTGGCGTTCAGAAATGTAAATTGCAAGTTTGCAGAATCATGAAAATCGCAGTAAGTAAAGCAAGATGCTCATCAAAAAATTTGCGTTAATTTAATGTATGTAAACCTAACTTGTGAAAAATTCACGTTGATTTAGTGTAACATAAATTTTCTTTGCACTGTCAACGTGCATTGTTAATTTCCTATAATAAGGTATAAATTATAGTGTTATCCAGTCTTTGAACCAGAGAGACCAAGACAATCGTTTTTCACATTTGAATAAACTGGACATAGATCTTCAAAGAAATGTTAGAACTGTAATTTTAGTAAGAATAAACTACATATTGCAAGGTATCCAACAGCAAGTGCAGGGGTTTCATTACAGTTTCATCAGGAAGGCAACTGATTTTCACAGGCAGACAAAAGTAATTGAACTGAAATTCTTCATCAGAAAAACTTTCCTCCAGATGTTCAAACCATTTGCCCGGTGCCTGACCCTTAATGAATCCCCTGTATGTACATGTACATTGTAGTGTAGTCCAGCAACTCACTGAAACACAAAACGCTGAGCTTGAAGATAGTGTGTTGACTTATTAATTGATATTTTTTCTGTGAACAACAGCTACATGGTGACTGCTCTCATGGGAGCTGATCTAAACAGCATTCTCAAGTGCCAGAAGCTCACAGATGAACATGTCCAGTTTCTGGTGTATCAGATACTAAGGGGACTTAAGGTAGGCACAGATAATACTTAAATGTTGATTATAGCAATCAAAGCTCCAGCAGCCCAAAGGGCCACCAAGTAGAGCACCATACTCATAGGATCCCACGGATTGCTTTTCCCATGCAGCCATCATGGTTAGTGGCATTGCTCGGGGTAATACACACAGCAACAATGACATTGCACAGCATGGCAGCCATACTCCAGCTAATAGGCTGACTGAGCCATGCTGGCTTGGTTTACAGTCAATTGACATCTGTCAAATCAAGGTATCTGCTGACCAGTATCACATGACCATATTGCATGCCCAGGCTTAAAGCTCATTGAGGTCATGTGTCTTTTGAAGTTGACCACTGCCCAAGCACTGGTTTTTGATTGGATGACAGGTTCAAGTCAAGTTTGCTTATGGCTTACTATGCAGCTATGCTATGCCATGCTATGGTATGCTACGCTACGCTATGCTATGCAGCTATGCTGTGTTATGCTACGGTATGCTATGCTATGCTATGCTATGCTATGCTATGCTATGCTATGCTATGCTATGCTATGCTATGCTATGCTATGCTATGCTATGCTATGCTATGCTATGCTATGCTATTCTATGCTATGCTATTCTATGCTATGCGGCTATGCTGTGCTACATATATGCTATGCTATGCCATGTAGCTTGTTATGCAAGTGCCAGTCAGTGTCTCTGCTGTCACATTCTGTACTAAAAACTGTACTATGAGCTGATTCATATGCATTGTAGGGCCAGATAGGCTTGCATGGGCTGCTGTGAAAAGCCCTGTTTACCATACACGTAGCCAGACTGTTTGAAGTTTTTCTTGAGGTTGTGATAAGAGTTTTTTGCCATAGGATAAGGCCAAGAAGAAGATGAAACTTGCTTTGTCCAATTCTGCAGCAGTTTAATGTTTTAGATTCTAGAAAATTTATCAGGTGTCTGTTTCTTTGCAGTACGTCCATTCAGCTGGAGTTATTCACAGGGTATGTAGTGCAGTGGATCAGATTTTATAGAAGCCTGTTGTAAAATTAATAATGGCAAACAGTTTAACAATATATAAAAGTACAGTCATGTAGCTCAAATGATTGGTTTTGATAATAGTCTAAATGTTGAAATACTAGACAGTAAGACTGGAACAATTTTACCAATTGCTTAATCAAAACATAAAGTAGTTGATTTACTATGTGTTTATATAATTATAAAAATAAAAAATTGAAAGAAAAAATGTGTTTTCCTGTTAAATACCTTAACTGATGCATTTTTATTGTATTGTAGGACTTAAAACCAAGCAATATTGCTGTCAATGAAGATTGTGAGCTGAAGGTAAAAGATTGGCCAATTCTGACAAACCTTTTACTTCAGCTGATAGACATTAATTTTTGGCAACACCCCATCATTTCCATCATGTTTTCTTTGACAAGGCAGTTCACTCCAATTTGCAGTGCTTCTCTCCACCAAGGGGTATAAATGGGTAAAACATGTACTGCTGTTATTGGAAAAGGATGGACTACCACCCTATTTGGCTACAGAGCTGTGATCACTGTTTAAGCCATTTGTTCCACGGTGGCTATTTTCTCAAAAGGCATAACTTACATGTATTAATAAAGATAATAATTTTGCACATTTTTTGCTAGATTCTTGACTTTGGCCTTGCGAGGATGGCTGAGGAAGAAATGACTGGCTATGTTGCAACACGATGGTACAGAGCACCAGAAATCATGCTCAACTGGATGCACTACAACCAAACAGGTTATTGCGCATTTTTATATTGACATTGTGGGTTAATCTCTGTGGACCTACACCAGTATGTACACGGTGCTGTCAACATAATCCTGTACTCCAAAAACTAAACTTCACCTGGATGGGTTAAAATACCTCCTGACTACACATGTAGCTGGATTGTTTGAAATTCATCAAAGGTACATGGAGGAGCTTCAGGTCAATTCAGAACAATCAAAGATCTTTCCATATACTTTTTCAATATGTGCATAGAATGCCAACCCACTGGATATTAAAATTCAAAAGAAAATAAATTGAAAATAGAAAAGTGATAAGTCATAGAATGATAGAAAAATCGTAAAAAGAGTTCATCTTGGGAAAAATCACACTACGTAACTTTGTGATTTTTCTGCTGTATTTTGTTGTTATACCTAATCATACCTTTTTGGTACACGTTGGTGGCATATCGGACAAATTTGGTTGAGCTACGGTGAACTCATATTTTAAAATACCCATGGGAAGCAAATGAGCCTTGATATGCTGCCGAAGCATCCCAAAAAGGTACAATTAGGTATTTAGGGTACCCAAATTTGGCCAAGTGAGTAATATCGTAGCTAGCCTGTGTGGCAGGCCATAGCAGGGTAGGGAAAGGGTCAAAATGAATGCAGAGGATAGAGCACGCCTGCCACACAGGCTATGTCATAGCCATATCAGGTTTAACTTAGTGACCTGATATCGCAGAATGTCAGGACAGTAGACATGGCTTCTGATTGGCTAATTACAAAGTTGGGTACATTAATGGACAAAACCAGACGTAACTGTCAGTAAATTCACTACCAAAACTGATATTTATTGTAATCTAATGTTGTTTATGCACCTGAAAGTTATTATGTAGTCTTCCTCTGGAATATTTGCCAATCAAAATGCACATTTTTGTCTCTGTTCTAGTGGATATTTGGTCTGTTGGGTGTATCATGGCGGAACTTTTGACATCCAAGACGTTGTTTCCTGGAAATGATCATATCCTTGACATAAATCGTCTTAATCAGTGATAGTGTTAGTACCAACTAGGAAATTTGTCTAACAGAGTACAGCATATACATATAGTTCAGGAGGGCAGCTAGTTTTCACAGGCTGGCGAAACATTTTGAACTGAATGTTTTTCTAACAAAAACTTTCCTTGAGATGGTCAAGCCAGGCAGGCAAAATCATCCACATGGCTGGTCAATTTGCCTGGTGCCCAGCCCTTAATAAAACCCCTGATAGGTTATAGTACAAAGTAGATCTACAAATGTACCTCCAAATGTGATTTAACACTTGTAATAGAACCCCTGGCTAGCAACATAGAGATAATTCATTCAAGCACATCTCGTGTTTTTTCTGGAGTTTACTCTTGACTAAAAAGGGGTAACAATTAAAAGAGGGTTGCTATATAAAGTGTTAGGGATGCTCTTATTTTAAAGTGAAATAACCTTAAAGTCATCAGAATCTTGTTTTTATTGGTGTAGTGGAAGGGAGAAAAGCATCACACATGTTAATATTTACCTCTACATGTAAGAGGCAACTTTGTTTAGTCAACTCTTTTATTGATGAGTGGAATGTCCAAAAGCCACCACTTAGAAGAAATGAATTATTAGATGTACGTTCACTTGACAGCATTACTGTATTTTCTGTTTGTTTGCACCTACTTTTTTAAGAAGTCATTATGTTGAGCAACTGCAAAAATTTAAAACAGAACACCCTTAAGAACAGGGCAGGAAAAAAATTGAAATCCACTCGCCCAGTGGGCCACTAAATTTCAGTTTTCACTTGCCCCACTAAAATGCTACTTGCTGACGTGGAGGCCGGTATGGAAATCAGAGGACAAATGCAAACAAAGTATGCTTGGAATCCTAACTAATCCATGCTTTCAACTCGGTGGTTGACTAATCTTGCAGTCTCAAGTTTTGAAATAGTTTCTGACTGGAAATTATCATTTATCAAGCTGACATTTTCATTCCCACTCGCAAGACTACTGAGGCCAATTTCACTTGCCCATTGGGCCACCAAACTACTATTTTCACTTGCCTGAGAGCAAATTTACTTCAATGCCTCAAGCAACCGGACCTGGTCTTTTTTCCTGCCCTGAGAAGTGGTATGTGATTTGCGACCTATAGCAAGTTTGATAAAAATTTGTGTCAGTACCATACGGGGATTTCCCCCACCCCCACTCCCTGGCAAAAGCTAGTTTTGATTATTGTTATCTTTGACCATGAGAACATATTGATCAGTTGACCAGAATAATGCAGCTGGTTGGAAAGCCGGATGAAGAGTTCTTGTCAAAGATTAGCAGTGATTCTGTAAGTGCAGCTACTAGTTTGATTCTGTAAATATATTCGAGGCGTGCATACTTTTAAATTTTTACAGTCGCAAGCTTGGAACAAAAGTACTTGTTACTGATTACTATGTGAGAGCCCTGCACTGTGGACCAATGGTTATTTATAACAGATCATTGGATTATGCAATTCAGACGAGTTTTCATTGGCTCAGCCATCATGGTATATTAGCAATTATACCATGCTCTACAAATATGGTATTAGAGTATGCACAAAAATTTGGGTGGCATTATAATTTTTATGGTACTTCAATTTTCTATATTTTGGGGGCGTTTTTAATAAAATAATTATTCCACTCGCACTTGCTGGATATGAGATGGTTATAATCAACCCACACCCAATGCACGCTCATGGAATAATTGTTAAATGCACTGGACCCCATATTAAAATAGCCCTCAGATTCAAGCCAGGCCAGGTCATTGATTATGACGTTCCTGGTAGAAAATGCTTGATTCTCCTTCCAGGAGTATAAATTGGTAGCCATGAATTGGCTGGGAGATGCCTATAATTGATTAGTGTCCCATCTGTGGGAGGTATAGTGGCCTTATTTTTTGTGCATTTGACTCTGTAACAACGGTCTGGGTTTGAGCCCTGGCCTAGTTTATTTTGTTTATTGTGTTCTTGGGCAAGACACTACCCTTACAGTGCCTCTCTCCACCCACGTGTATAAATGGGTGCCTGCGAATTTAATGCTGGGGGGGGGGGTATCCCTGGGATGGACCTACATCCCATTCAAGTGATAAGCAAATATTCCTAGCTGCATCAATGCAATGCAAATCTTAGTTTAATGCTGGCCTGGGAAAAAACTGTACACTGTAGCTACTGTAGGTTACACTGTAGGCTTGAAGGCAAACTTTATGATTTCACCCTGTGTCTCTTCATAGGCAAGAAGCTACATTGCGTCCATGCCAGATTTCAAGAAAAGACCCTTCTCAGAAGTTTTTCTTCACGCAAACCCTCAAGGTGAGTAATCGTAATAACTGGTCTAACAAAATGACCTACAGATCAGTGTCACGTTCTTATGCAAGTAGCCTGCAGCACAGGCGGATTAGCAGGCTCTGGCGCGATACACGAGCACTCTTCGCGCGCACGCTTGTGTATCGCACTAGAGCCCGCTAATCCGCCTGTTCTGCAGGTTATTATGCAAGGCACTTTGATTCTCGCAGCTAGTGCGACTCTGCATCCAGACATACAGATGGGTAGCAGCTAACTGTTAGGTAGCCTGTATACTGAGTTGGCGGGATTTGATCTTAACTTGACCACTCACTTTCCTTGCAGCTTTGCTGCTTGCATCAGGACTCTGCTGCTGAACTTAAGCACTTGCCTGCAAAATCCCACCAGCTGCGCAGGCTACCAAGCGCAGCCTGATGAAGTGTTGGGACCGAATCCTAGATGTAGTATATGAAACACAAGAGACAGTGTTTTATCGGGATATCCAAACACTAAGAAGAGAGTTGAAAATACGACGCGCAGCGGAGTATTTTTGACGAAATTCGAGGTGTTTGGATAGCCGATGAAACACTGTCCCGCGTATTCGATATATCTTCTCAATCGAAACAAAAACCAAGGAGTAAACGGGGAAGTAAAATCGTCAAAATCTATGCTGATTAAGACCAGGTATCCAAACCTCTTTTACGCCTGTGATTTTCTTTGTTTATACCTGAAGAATTATTAATGAGTTTGAGAAAGAATGAGCAACGACAGTTGTGCCACTAATTGTGATCAAATTCTTGAGGTTTTTGTGTTTGCTGGAGTGTTTGTTCATTATGTGCGTTGTTTTGTTTGTTGTCCATTTTAGCTGTAGACCTGTTGGAAAGCATGCTCAATCTTGACACAGACAAAAGACTCACTGCTGAGCAAGCCCTTGCACATCCATACCTGGCCACCTACGCTGACCCAGAAGATGAGGTATGCTAGCGTTCAACATGAAAATCCTCACTGTTGTGTTTTGTACATTTTGTATAACACTGCCTGGGAAAATTTGGTTTTGAGAAGAAAACCTTTCCTAAAGTGATCAGAACTTTCATATGTCTTGTAACCTTTTGTTGTTGTTCCTTTGAACAGCCAACTTGCGAGCCTTTTGATGAGGTTCAGTTCGAAGCTAGGGATTTGGCAACAGACAAGTGGAGGGGTAAGATGCTTGGTTCTGCTGTTTGTGGTGTGTAGTATCTGAGTACTTTCATCTTACAATCTAGAATCAAACAAGAACGGCAAATGACACTCTGCCGCTAATTAGTTACACGAAACAAATTTCTAGTTGAGGAATTCCAACGAGAAAATGTGAAAAACTCTTTGAGGCTTTGGCAGGGTTTTCAGCACACCGTATTTGAAACGCTTTTTCATGTAGTTTAATTGCTAGGCTGCGGGGAAAAAAAACAGTCATCTCTCTCCAACAAGAAATGTGTAAGGTCTTCTGATGACGTAAAAAGTAGGGTTTGTACAGGCAGTTTTTTCGATTTTAGCAAATTAGTGTCTTTTACCGCTGCGGAAAACCCGGTCTGATAGTTTTCCCCGAAAAAGGAGCTCCAACTAAAGGGAAATATTTATTAACAGTCTACCACATTTTACGGAATTTCACGGAAGGAAACGCGAGAAAGTTCACTGTCAGTTTTGCTTTTTGTACTCAGGTTGACGTCATAAAATATCGAAAACTGATGTTTTCCTTTGAGCACACGCAGATTACTTAAGCTGTCGTCCTCAGCGTAAAACTATGGGGAGCCACCTCGAAGTCATGACATAGGGAGTGGTTGCCCATTTTCCCGAACCAGGAGCTTGTGATAAATGTACTCAACAAAAACATACCAAAATAAAAAAAACTGTGAGAATATTTAAGTAACAGAACACTTTTGTCCTTGTTTACATAGCCTCATCTAAACAGGAGGGGGGTTTGGAGTATTCGAGACAGTTATGCAATTACCCGTGACGTAGCCGAGGGTTTACTTAACTTTCGAGAATTCTCCCAACCCATCAAGTGTTTAGATGAGGCTATGTAAACAAGAAAAAGTGCTCTGTTGCTTTTATAAAATATTCCTCAAGAATACGCAAGAATCTAAAACGTCACAACCGTGCTTACATACTCTCATCTAAACACACCTATCGACCAATGAGAGCGCGCGTAGTACCTCAGTTCTTTTATCAATTATAATACTAACCACATCAGTTAACTTACATAGGTATACACTATGTTAATAATTGAGATATGCAGCTGTTGCACTGGCAGCCAGCAAAGTAGGACTGATTAATTAATTTATGAAATTCTGATAACGAGAGGTTAAAGAGGTTCCACACCGTACTACATGTGTTTTGACTTGAGACTCAATGTTCTCTGTCTTGCATTTTATTTTCCTCAGAACTGGTTTATAAAGAAATCCTAGATTTCCAGTCAAGAAAAGAAGAGGAGAGTATGCAGACTGGCTGAGGAACGGCCATCGTCTAACCTCTTAGAATATACTTTGTAAATTATCTTCAACATTCTTAATTAGTTTTTACCAAGAATCTACTGAGAGCTTTGCACTCTGTTAAGCATGAACAATTTACCAAGTAAGAGCAAACTTGGGGTTCTCTTGGAACTTGGTCCAGAGAAGAGGAAATATTTTTTGACAGGAAAAGTGTTCCACTGCTCTAGTTGTTATTTCGAAAATTCCATGCGTTAGCAGTCCTTGGGTAAAGAAAGGAAGTTTGTATGTATCTGCCATCCTTTCCCCCACCTCCAGTTACTACAGTTCATCGTGTGCACCAGAAAGGTGTACAGTTGAATCTCTGATGAAGGACGCCTCCCATAGCCGGACACTACGTTTTGGTCCCAGCTACATACAAACTGTACGTTTTTAACGTCCCTAAGCGGACACCTCTCTCGGTCCCAGTCGCATACAACACTGCATTTTTTTTACCTCCCAAAGTAGACACCTCTTTTTGGGGAACACTTAGTAATGGTCCGAGTCACATACAAACACGCATTTTTTTTTTACCTCCCAAAGTGGACACCTCTTTTTGGGGGACACTTAGTAATGGTCACGGCCACATACAAACACGTATTTTTTTGTTTTTTTTTTTTTTACCTCCCAAAGCGGACACCTCTCTTGGGGGACAGTGATGGTCCCAGCCACACACAAACAGCTTATTTTTAACCTCCCTTAGCAGACACCTCTCTCAGGGGCGATTTTTTCTGGTCCCATTAGTGCTCGTTTCCGTAAGGTTTCACATTATTTTCAAAACACTTTCAAAAGGATCAGTTTGTTCTTGTGAATGTGGACGACAAAAAACGATAACGTAAGAATGTCTAAACTAAAGAACTGCCTTTGAAAAATAAACTGCACGGTGCATTTTAGTTATCGTGAAGCATTTAAGAGTGGACCAGGTGAAAAATATTTTTGAAAACAATGGTGGGGATGAAAAGCTAGTCTATCCTTAGACCATCTATTTTGTCTGTAATTCGTCGAGATCGCAAACAATTGTATTAACTGCAACAGGTTAACTGCAACAAACGCATGGCAGTGTCTCGCGCTCCATGCTCGCTCCTGCATGCTTGCATTGCTCGGGCTCTCGATGAAGAAGCTAGACGTTTGGATTACGCCTGCCCCACTAACCTGGCATAATATGGTGCTTGTTCACAGTGAAACTTGTTAAACTAGATAAACAATTATCCTAACTAATCAGTGTTAGGTCTGTATGTTCTTTGTTATTGAGCGGGCCATGTATCTTGGAAAATTAACCCAATTTTTTCAAGTTCGTCACGTGTGTTCTCTTAATCTTAATCCTTGTGGTCAACTATTTATTTATTGATTGGCGTCGTGCTACCGTAGTAAACTAACGATTTGAAGTCTTGACTCGGAAATATGGGAAATTCAGCCCCTTACACAGTGTAGCATCTACAGCGTTCTGTACGCATTGCGTATCTATGTTTTTGCGTCACAAGAACAAGGTTGGAACTTGCGCAATACAGACTGTTTTTGGTCTTCGACCCTTTCAAGGCCGAGTTCAAAATATTAACTCTCATTCGGATTGCCTCACATTTCTCTAAATAAAAGTTCTGAGAGTATGTCAAGATGACCTACCTTGATGTTTTCTATCTTTTCGTCATCTGTCTGCATAAGAATGCATCGATATGGTGTTGAGAAATGAGATTTTGATCAATAGGAAATGAAAGGGTAATAGACAAGTCGTTTTTAGCATAGTTTGAAAATTTTGGTGTGAGTGGACTGTTTTCAATAAAGTAAATGGTAATTGAAAGAATGCAAACAAATGTGTAGTTGTACTCAGAAATCTGGTCTTTTGTTTTCGGCTTGCCTTGAATAACATTTACTCTGTTTACAAAAACAGCTGAAGCCAAATAGGCCGGTTCGTGTTGCTCTCCACTTCAGGTTGATTTGACCTAAACTGCAGATGGAGCAGCCTGGGTTCAAGCCCCAACCGCTGGACTCCGCGCCGAAGAGATTGGACTTTAGATTGAGACCCGGGCATGAGTTCAACGGGTCTCTTGCCAAAAGCAGAAAATTGGTTCCGGCGACTTAACTAACATGGACTAAGAGACCGTTCATAAAGTAAACAAAGGGGTGACCTGGAGGAAAATTAAGCAATATTCAAAAAAATTTCCCTGCCCCCTTCCATGGACTGCAATTTTTTTTTAAGGCCCCCGAGTTTTCTTTACATATGTTTCCGAGCCCCTCCCTCCCCCTCCCCCCCGTCCCCTACCTTAACTTTTCCAAGAACCTTACTTACCAGGAAAAAACCGAATGTACCTTTTTATTATTATATGGAGAAGAGTGTTTTACTGGGAACTAAACCACTCGTAGATTCCATACGTCACTTCATCTGGGACCCGAGTGGCGTATTTTCCGTATGCCACCTTTGTGAGTGTCGTATCGTTCAACGAAGTCACGATTCCCGCCTTTTGCTTTTGTTGAATTGGTTTCTCCATATAATAAAAAGAATATTACACGTTGGCTCGAAGATATGAATTTTATATTCTCGTGGCAAGAACAATATCTCACGAGTGAGCGAAGCGAAACGAGTGAGATATTGTTCTTGTCACTCGAACATAAAATTCATATCTTCTCGTCACCGTGTAATATCCTCTATATATTAGCGGAGAATACGGAGAATAACGTTGAAACCCTACTAGCCACTCTACCAGACCACGTTGTGACTGCTTCAGCTGAAGGGATCATTATAAAGTTGTCCTCCTCTTCATCTCCTTCACTCCACGGTCCACTTACGATCCTCTGCACCCAATTATCTTTCCTTCAAATACAGGAAAGGTTGTAGTGCTTTAGATAGTGCTGCAGCTCCGGTTTTGTCAGGGAGTGCAGTTTACCACTTTCTTCTAGTTTCTTCCAGTCATAATCGACGAAAGATTTCTGCTTTTTTGCATTTCTTTTTTGTTGTTTCTCTCTTGCTCTAATCAGTGCACACGCTTTCTGCTTGTCCATCTGTTTAACATAGACTGTAACATGTTCCTCTTAAACCGCATACTGTATTGAAAACTCTTCTATTCCGCTTTTGTCTTTGACTGAAATTTTTTTCGTCGTGAAAAGCTTTTTTTTTATGTTTGCAAGAGGAGCAAATTCGTTAACAGGTCGTGTTTCCCCAGTGTCCCTATTGTTGGAGGTGTCAAATACATCTTTGTAATGACCTGGATTCTCCCTGTCAGGCATTGGTTCAGGGACCCTGGCTATTGTTGGACCTTTTCATCCAGTATCCTTACACCAACTGCATTGATCAGCGTTGTTCTCCTTGCATCCATCTTTTATGAATTCCATGAACAGTTCATCTACTCTGTAATGTTCTTTCACGAATTTCAATATTTTCATTATGTAGAAATAGCCTGGCGCTTCACTCTGGGCGCTCCCAGTTGTTTTCTGAAACTGTTTAAGATGCTCTCTGTCGAAGAAAAATGTATCACCCGTCTTTTCTGTTACAAAGGAATGAATGTACTCACTGAATACAGTTACATTGACAAATCACTACCTTGTACCACCCGTCATATAAATTCTAACTTCATAGTTTACATTTTTAATGTGATCGGCTCATCTGAGTACAAGATATTCAATAATGTTTATTTTTGATAAGGATAATCTGATGAAATAAAAGATTTAAAAACAAGTTTATGCTTTTTCAAGGTCCCCCCCCCCTTGTCAGGCAAAGCAAATTTGGGAACCCCCCTCCCTGATGAAAATTTTCTTTGATGCCTCCCTAATTTCCCCCCCCCCCCTCCCCAACCCCCTTCCCCTGACCCATAATTCTCGAACGGCCCCTAACCTAGTTGAAATGCTGGGACACCTGCAGTGGTCTAGCATCCCATCCAGGGAAAGTTGCAATACTTCAGGATAAGCTGTTAGCCTTAAAACTGGCCAAAAATTTAACCTTTAGCCGTAAGAATTGGAAAATTTTAAACCGTTAACCGTAAAAAATGTTAACCGTAAAGAAAAAAAGATTAGCCACGGAAGGGAAAATCAAGCCTTTTCTGTGTCTTGTCTTTGTAGTACAGGAAAACGCCTAGAAACTTTTAAGGCCCTCTCGAATATCAAACTATCCATTGCAGGATGGCCCTACGACCCTAAATATGTTTAACTGCAATTAAAATAAACTTTTAACTTTTTGAAACAATGCTAATTAATTTCTAAGATTTTTATTAACCCGTAAGGAAAGTTAAGTAACTGTTAGCCAGCAGAATCCAAAATGTTTTCAAATATTAACCGTTATTAGCTGTAAAAGCCACCACCCCGTTGAGACCCTCTTACACACCCCAATAAAATACCTTCCCTGTAAACATACGTGTGACATTAAGACATTGCCATTTCCCGCCATTTCCCACGTCCTTGTTGCATTGACCGCTGGGCCGACGGAGACAAGCTGAACCTGCCCTGTCTGGTTACAAGTGTAACTATTCACAACAGAGGCCACGGCCGGCCGTATAAACACGTATGAAAAGCAGCGTCTAGTTTCCTGTTATCATAAGCATACCAGCAAGTGCAGAGAGAGAGGCGATAGGCAAAGTGCTACGACCAAGGCCACGAAGCAGGGGGAAAAAAATCGCTCCCCAGATCCCACGCGCGGTGATAATGCGCCCACTACCGCATTGAGCATTGCGACTGGGAACCAGTTCACCAAAGATGGCTGCCATGTGTTGCACCACATACAGTAATGCATTATTTGCGTATTTCTGCCGGTAGAAGAGGTCTTTTTCATCGACTCCTTGTTATCATAACAAAAATGCAAGCATCTGGAGAAAGCGCCTCCAACGCAAGCCCATCTAGGATGAGAGATGACTCCAATTTGTGTATGAATCCCGGCGAAACCACCGGTGTAAACCGAAACAGATTTCTCGAGCGATTCAAGGAGGACAATCGATCGAGCTTATATTCCTACATTGGAACAGTAGGGATTTCTCTGCTGGTATTTCTACGATGGTTTCTTGGTCTTGTTTTTCTTGGTCCAGCGCAACATGTGTGGAGAACGTTTGATCGCAATTTGTTATCAAGAAATGTATCAAAGACCACTCGTGTTTTTGTAGTTGACAGTGTTTCGTCGTGTGACAAACTTCTGCGGTCCTACCGATCAAGTTATCCTTTTAAATGGAATTTCCTTGGAATGGACTGCGAGTGGGTGAACAAGAAAGGTCACATAAACACTCCTGTTGCTTTGTTACAAATAGCAACACCCCTGAGCGATTGCTTTCTTGTTCGATTGTGTAAAATGAACGGTCACCTACCACAGACTGTCAGAGAAATCTTGGAGGATAAGAGCATTCTTAAATTTGGTGTCGGCATTAAGGAGGATGCAAAGAGACTGATTGGAATGTTTGGAGTTCAGGTGATGGGTTGTGTGGATCTGAGGCATGTGGTAGAGCGGTGCCAAGTTGATGAGACTGTTCAGGCAAGGTACATGTTAAAGATAATCTGTTACCATCTGAGGCATCAGGAGGACTATGGTGGGGAGAGGGTGGCATGGTTAGGGGTGGGGACCCCTACCCTACCCTCCAGGATAGCTTATTTTGTGAGATTGCCCTAACGATTTATACCCTCCATGGTTGAGAGAGGCATTGTGATTGAGTCACAGAGTCAAAGTCAAGCCCTAGAACATGTAGCTTGCAAATGCAGACTATTTGCAGCTGTCACGTGGGTCAGCCGAAAATAACGTCTGCAAACCCAAGTAGGAGATTGATTTCAGTAACATCAAAACTTTTGTTTTGTTTTTGACCAGTAAAATTCCCCAGTAGAATATGACACTCGTGTAAATGTGTGTCGATGCCAGCAGGAAGTGGGAACAGGTGGTAATTTTAGGACGTGAAATTTGTTCACATTGAGCGCGGGTGAAACACCGAAGAAGATCTCGACCTCCAAGGTTTGTTTGCCATGCAAAGAAAAAGTTTCCAGTGAAGAGAAGATAAAATTGTTTTGAAAAAGTACTCTGAAGTCTGCATTCAATGAAAGTCGATCGGTCTGTTTGCCATGGGAGGGATCTTGTTGCTGGCGTTTGCTGTGTCTGCTTTGCTAGAGGAGATCTTTAGACAGAGTAGCAGAAATCAAAAGCAAAATCAAACGAGATTTCAAAAATGATGGCTTTTAAAAAACTTGGGAGCTAGGACAAATGCCAAGGGCAAATGTAAACAATTGAATGGCTTAGTGCAAGACTGACATAAGTGACTTTTTGGGGTGAAAAATGATTTTTTTGTTCAAAAGTGCCCAAATTTTTGCATGTGGTCTCCAACGTAATAGGAGAACATTGTCCTGTGTTTGTATTCCTTGTTTTTTTCGCCTGATGTACAAAACAAAGTGGAAAGTTTACTCGCTCAAAGACGGGATCTGGAAATAAATTTCTTCAACTACGTTGTGACGTAAGCTTGCATTTGCATTATTTTGGCGCGCAAGACAACGTCAAGCTTTTGATCAGACAAGTTGAAACCTCACCTATTGCATTAAGTCTGCTTATTTGACTCCTATTTGCGCCCACCTGGCGTAAGTCACTAGCATATCTCAAAGAAGCGAGATGTGTTCCTGTTCCAAGATCGCTAAGCGATCGAAGGCACACTGAAGCCAGGCGAGGAGTTTGAAAGCACTTCTCATGCAAAAAAACGAGTCAATGGCGAGAAGTGGCCCATTTGCCAAATGTTGCTGTGCAGAACGTTTGGAAATAAAGAAGTGCTTTTAGACTCTTAAAAAATCTGTTTAGTCAGCCCGTAGGCCTTGCCGTGTTGAAGTTGCTCAGGGATATCCCATAATAATCTTTAATGCATCTCGATAGGTCTTGTCAGTCGATCTCAGTCGGCAATGGAAAACATCACAAACTTACACTTCGCTCAGCCAACGGAATATTAATTGAAACAGAATCGACAGAAAAGATATTTTTTCACTGAGAAAAGTAATGTATTACTTCATTTAGACAAAAATAGCCCTAAGCCCCAATTCTTTCCAGGAATAAATCGCCAATGTTTTCATGTAAGAGAAATGATTGATCCAAAGGCGCGATTGTTGACCATTGTTGTGTTACAGTGTGACAGTTGACCTTTTGGGAACTGGGGCAGACAAACGCCAATCATATTATGGACTAGCGGCTTTCGATCGCTTGCCTTTATTATCATGGAATCCCAATAGAATGATTCGTTTGTGAGGTTAGGAGATGGCGAGAGAAAGAGACAACTGTGTAAGTCTTTTTTCTTTAAATATGCCATTCCTTTTGCTATATATTTTCCGTTTGTTTTCGGTTTTCCCACTTAGATTCAGTTCAGTGTTTTCACAAATATACAGGGTATTTAATTATCACAGAGACGGAGCAATTTCAGATTGACTCAGCCATTCAAGTACTGTAATTCGGAAAAATCGTCTTCTTCGAATGTCAAGCGTTAATTCCTTGTGGCAACATTTCACGAAATATGTTTTATAAGGTATTTATTGTTCGTCACGCAGTCAAAGTTATGGCTAACTGCACTGTTATAGCTCATTGAATTTCAAAACGTTTTACATCGCAGTAGCACCTATGAAATGTCGCATTTCGCTAGTGATTTTCACTTTTTTTTGAAAGAATGCAAACCGAACTCTTTTTTGTTCTAAAAGAGTTTCATGTTTTCACTCATTGCAAAACGTTTCACAAAATATGTTTTATAAGGTATTTGTTGTTTGTCACAAAATAGAACTAACCCTAGCACAAAGTGTTTCAAGACTCTAACCCTAAGCCCTAGCCCTAGCCCTAGCCTTAACCCTAGCCTTAACCCTAAACCCTAGCACTAAATTGGTAACCCTAAGACTAAATGCTAACCCTAGGCCAAGGGTTAGGGTTTGCTTTTAGGTCCAATGCTAGCCGTGGGGTTATGTTACCTTTACTGTAACTGTCAAGTTATAGGCTCATCTTTCTTTAAGGCTCGTGTTCATCCATTTCGTTTTGCGGCCCTGTATTATTGTTTTGAAGTCACCGTTGTCCTAATGTTTCTTTCTTTTTCCGAAGACAAAGTGCAAACCAGCTGAAAAAATGAACAGGGCTATGCTCTTCTACTCAACTGAAGATGACACACAAAAATTCGGGCGCTTTTGAACAAAAAAAATTATTTTTCACCCGAAAAAGTCACTTACGTCAGTCTTGCACTAAGCCATTCAATTACCAATCGCAAGAGTGTAAAATGAGTTTTTTTGGAACAGGCCTGCAGAACTCCTACACAGTCCGTGACATTTGCGCATTTGCTCTTCTCTTTTGATTTTAGGATTCTCAACCCTTTTTGCTTCACACATGTTTCTGAAAGGCACCTGAGGCTGTGTTATTAGGAGGAATTTTAAGTAGAGAAGCACTATTTGACAGTGTTATTACATTTTTTGGGGGGGGAGGGGGGGTCATAGGTCTGCTTAGTTTCCACTGTTATCTGCATGTTACTCTGCCGAGTTTGATGTACCTAGAGCTTTCATTTCTTTGAGCTTGTACTTTGTGTAGGCTCATTTCTATTGCAAGCTATATATGCTTTTTTTAATATTAGTTCTGGGGGGACAAAGTTTGAACTACTGTGTGAACAAGTTGCTTAGTTGCGTTTTATATATCATGACATCGGGCCCTGTTGTTTAGTAGGAACTGTTGTAAATGAAATTTCTTGCATTAGCTGGATCAAACTTTTACTTCTAGAGCTCAATGTTTAGGTTAATACCTCCTTTGGCCATTCTGGCACCACATATTTCAAGTGTCGCTGTTTACAAGCAAGTCTGTTACTTTTTGAGGCTATCAAACCAAAACACTTCATAAAACTTCTTGAACACATCTTCCACCATTTTTTTCCACACATTTGGGCAAGCTTCACGAAGGCTTTTTGCATGTTACTGTGGGATGTTACAAGGTGGAATGTGATTGGTTAATTAGAGCTGAGGTCACTGAACTCAATCTCTCACTCGGGCTCGCAGACGTTATTTTTGGCAGAACCAAATGACAGCTGGAAATGTGTCTGTGTTCACAGGCTATAAAATATGATACAATCCAAATTTACAGTTTGGCTAATGCTTGCTGGTTTGTAACTTTGTGCCTTGTTCTTCAGTTAAATCTCCTGGGTTGAGAAAGAAATCTCTAAACAGTGGTACAAATCTATTGGTTGCCAATCAATCCAGACTCAGTACAAGGTGGAGCACTAATCAGAGTGAAAATTTGGAGGCCTGGATTGAACCAGTTCTCCACTGAAGAAATAATGTTTTGGCCTTTTAGCCCCCCTGCCCCCAGCCCCTGTTTTGCCAAAAAGATGCACCTGCAATGGATTGGCCTCTGGTAACCTGTGGTAGAGGACTCTATGTTATCCCCCTCATATAGATTAGCACTACTGCCCTCTCACTGCATGCAGCAGAAGTCATACATTTTGAGCATATATAAGTGGCATTGATGAGCAAGTCAACAGCATAAAATTAATGGCAACAAAGTAAAATAAATGAAGTTTTTTCCTTTTTTGACTGGTTTATTTGCCATCCTTTCAATCTGTCAAAAAAATCAAACCATTCATGTACTTGGTTTGATATGTTGTGCCAGAAAAAAAAAATTCATACCCCTTTCACAGAAGGTTTTTTAGTTGGTCATAAAATCAGTGAGGGGGTGGGGACACTTGTTATCAAGATTTTATGGTCTTTACCAAATGCCCCAAGGATTTCATTTTGTCCTTTACACCAGCCATGACCACCCTC
Source organism: Orbicella faveolata (assembly GCF_042242905.1). Lineage (NCBI taxonomy): Eukaryota > Metazoa > Cnidaria > Anthozoa > Scleractinia > Merulinidae > Orbicella > Orbicella faveolata. The sequence goes on along the minus strand of NW_028301578.1, from coordinate 1,814,119 downwards.
TATTACGTCTAGCCTGAGTCACAGACAGTCTCCATCGCTAGATTCTGTGACACATCTGGCAGCACAGCAGGCCAGTACACCACTGGTACATCCCCTAGAATCCACACTGCTTTGCATTTTCTTTCGCCATTGAAAGTCATTCCTTGCTTTTGCTTGACAGGAAGCAGAAGATGAGTTTAGATGCATTAGCGAAGAGGATTCTTGGTGTCACAATGGACAAGTCTTGGAGAATTCGCTGTAGCAATTGGGAAGCAGAGCAGTTTGACAGAAGGCAGATTGAATATGCCATGAATGATGCCGTAGTTGCAAGTCACATATTTCTTAGCCTGGCAAAAGCAAAGGTAGAGAAGAGAAAAGTGCTTAGAACTGCTTGTATCTCTGAGGATTCCACAAGTGAGGAAAAAAATGTCAGTGGACATTTAGGAGCTGGTTTGATTCAGGATCAGATCAGCACTAAACTGCCTGCCAATAATTCTTCAGGAAATAGCATTACAGGTACGTATCACCCAACTTCATTTGAAGAAGAACCTGACATCGAACATTCCAGAAGAACAATTGATGACCTTGAATTTGAAGTTACAGAAGATCAGGAAAAGTTCATAGAAAACAGAAGTCATGGGGACAAGAACAACATTAACTTTGTTAATAAAAGAGCAAGCTCTTCGGCTGTGCAAGACAGTGGTTCTCAAACCTGTGGCAAAATCTTACAAAGTGCTGAAAATTCTAATGGTCACGAGTTTGATGTGGAATGTGAAGTTTATAATATCATAGCAGATCTAAGTAAGTGGGAGTCAGGACATGACGGGAAAGAAGGCTATCTTGTTAGAGAAGAGGTTGTTGATCTTCTACAAGACTCATTCTTTTGTCAAAGAGCAAGCTCTCTCTGCCAGGGAGTCATTGATCTTGCATTCAAGGATAAGAAAGGACCAGTCATGGTCATAGAAAAAGACAACAAGAAAGAGGATCCTGGAGAGATTTTGGATAGAAAACCTTACAAGAGAGGCACTATAAGAAAGTCGCCTCTTTACATGAACTGCATGCTGGCCGCCCCTGATGGATCAAGGTTGTGCACACTGGATCGTAAGAAGGCAGACTGGTATATTGAAAAAGGAATTGGTAGGTCAATAGCGACTTTGTTTTGTCTCAATTGAATGTTTAAGATCTACCAACTATTGTTCAAATCAGTATTATTTAACTACTGTGTACTCCTGGTTTTCAAACCCTCAACTTTTTTAACCTCCCTAATTTTCCTAAGACGTTTCTCCCTTTGGCCAAAAGAAAGGAGAAATGCATGATCCGTTTATTCAAACCTCCTGCTTTTTAGACCAATTTCCATGTCCTTAGCTGGCTCAAAACATCGGGATTCTGCTGTGTTAGTTGACAAACTAAGGTTTCTAGGCTTAACTAGGACCATATTTCTTATTATTTACATGCTTGATTTTACAGCAAGGCTAGAAGAAGTTGGCTTAGTCAGTACGGTTAACTTGTTGAGGATATAGCTTTTTTGTTGAGCCCTAACATTTTCCTCCAGTTTCAATGATCAGGGGCACCTGATGATGTTTTTCTCTCAAATCCTTTAATATGCTGTTTTAGGCCATCTGGAGGCTTTTATAGCGCTATAGGTTAATTTTAGGCTTCACTATAAGATTTTTATCTGTTCATTCATCCTATGGGGCGTTATCGAGTTTTCCAATTTAAATGACGGATTTTTTTTTCTTTTCCCGAAAACCCAACATGCAGGTCTTATTGCCTTTCAGAAAATCATAGCTGACTTTTTTTGGTTCTCAAAATGACCACAATGAGATTTTTATTAATTTAAAAATCAACAGGCCTTCTCATATCACAAAAGTTCTAGATGACAATTCTCTTTAGAAAAATCGGTGGGAATTAAAGGTCGTCTAAACAGGAGTCCCTCTTTCGCTTAGTCTGTCGAGCGAGGCCGTAAAGGATTTCACGCGGCCAGTTTTTCGTGGCGGTTTATTTATGGTCACGCTCGATGGACTAAGCGAAAGAGGGACTACTCGTAGTCTATCCAAACAGATGATTTACCAAAACGATCTGTTAGATGCCCCTAAATGACCAACAAAAGGCAGAGGCTCTTTTGAAGACTTTCTCCGAATTTTTGTACTGTGTATGTTTTGAAACTTGTCATTTATCAACATTTTGTATCACAGAAGGTCTTTACATGTATTTTATTTGCTACAGTCGAAACTCTTTAATACGGACACCGGAGGGACAGTTCGCTGACTGTCTGTACTATGGGGGTCTCAGCTGGAGGCAGAGAATGATAGAATATGTATGAATTATAGTTCATCTGGAGCCAAGTGTAGCTAAGTGTATTAAATGTAACATTAATCTTATTTTCCGAAGGGAAACTGACAGGCCTTGAACCCTATACAGTCCAACTGAAGTTTGAACCCTCGGGACGGCCAGGAACAGAAGATTCCTACTACCTGAATTTCAAAGATAACATTTGTGTGGTTTGTGGAAGCGATCAGAGCTACATGAGGAAGAACATTGTCCCTCACGACTACAGGCGATATTTTCCTCTGGTCATGAAAGATCATCACTCCCACGATATCCTGCTCATGTGCCCGAAGTGTCATCGACAGTCCTCCTATTATGATGACAAGCTACGGAGCGAACTGGCAAACAAGTACAATGCACCGCTTGGTAAGGCCTACGTGTAGTTCATACTATCAACGGCATAATTTAAATGATCGCTCATGTCCACACAATGTGAACCTAGACATAAAAGTATAAGGGAAAGATCGATTTTTATTCCTTGTGTCCTTAAGCCTGATTCACACTAGCGACATAACGACATAAGGAAAAGATCAGTTTTATCTTTTTATCTTTTTTATATCGTTCGTGACGATGTCGTTATATCGTTATGTCGCTAGTGTGAACCAGGCTTTATATGCTGTTATGTTTCCATTATGTCATTTTATCAGGATGTTCACACTTTAAACATAACGACATAACGTACCTCTTATGTTGTTATGTTTATGTCGTTATGTCGTTATGTCGCTACGTTGAACTAGGCTCAAGACGACATTCACTGAATTTTAAATGAAGAGAGCACATTAAAATGCTACTAATAAGCCCCACGCTCTGTGTTTGTGTCCAAAATGCTTCAAATTATGGCAGGTTTGTTTTAGCGAGAGAAGGATTTTTCGGTCCAGCATTTCTTCTTAGGGTGTTTACTACCACGGTTTTCAGGTTCCTTCCCATTTTAATAAAGGGAATTTCGTACACCGTAAACTCAAATGAAGTGACCCGTCAAAGGAAACCATTTCAGCTTTTCCATACATTTTCCTTAATGTTTACAGTGTTAACCCCCAACCAAGAGTCAGTGGAAATCAACCTTGGGAGATAATGAACAAAATCTTCCTAAAATGACTTGCTCAAGTTTGTCCGCACAGATTAAAGTGCAACGGCTATGATAAAAAACGTTCATTATACCAAAATGATCCATAGTATTCAAATATCCTTTATCAGACTTGCTGATACTTGAAATGGATGATTTATATCATTACAATAACTACAGAAATTCTCGTGCGCTCATGGGCTAATTTCTATTGTCAATAAGCGGACAGACATTTGAATTTACATTTTTTGCGATGATTTATTGTAAACAACAAATTCCCGTCAGTTTTCATGCGTCTGTCCTGTTATTGACAATGAATTTCGTCAGCATAGCCGAGTGGATCCGCAGACTACTTTGACAATGTTATGACGAAATTCCTGGTCAATAACAGGACAGACACGTGAAAAACTGACGTCAATTTGTTAAACAGCAAACTACTTCGCGACAAGTCTGTTTTACAGCCTCCCTGATCTCACATATTCGCCAGCAATACAAAAATGGATTTACAGAGGAGTTAATGAACACAATGGTTGAAGTCAGGGATCTTCCGATTGGATTAACTAAAGTCACAACGTAGAAAACAACTAAATAAGGGCTATAACAGATGATGAGTACAAGAAAAACGATGGAAGCATTGAATGCAGACTTTTTTAGGCTTGTCACTTTGTTAGCATGCCCAGTGTTTGTTTCAACCGCCAGGAACTGAAGTTGAATCGCACTTTGATGATAGCGAACCGTCCTGTATATTTTTACGTGACAAATAGTTGAGATGCACAGGCAAGCACATATTACAGTTCCAAGTGAAATCAACAGAATCTTTTCCTGACAGAAACGCGAGCTTGCTAAAATTAAAGATATTATCCAGATGGCAACAAGAACGCGTCTTACGCGAGGGATTGTCACAATACTTGGATAATGCAAGGACCTTTCAACCGCAATCAATCTGTCGACACCAATTGCTGTGACTGTACAAAGAGAAATTCCACATAAAGAGAAACCAAACGTGTTATAAACACCCTGGAATAATTGTTGGAACCTTTGGGATCGGGAATACAATCTTATTAACTCGTTTGCGATGAAAAGGGGCTGTACGACTGTGCCAACAGCCAGATCGGACATCGCCAGACCACACAGTAAAACCAAGGACGGTGATCGAAGAGTCGGTGATTTCCTCGCCACATGCAACACTAGTGAGTTCCCAATTATCGCCGCTAAAGCGAGAGGAACATTTACAGCGCAGTTTACCAGAAAGACTTTCGTTGCGGCATCGGTCATGTTTTCCTGATTGTAGAGGTTCACGGTTTCTTGCGAAGACATGTTTAGAATCTTCTTTGTTACTTTGGTTTTTTCGTAAAGGAAACTTACTCCAAATACGACCAACGAACAGGTTTCACACCTCCAAAGACAAAGTAGTTAGAGCCAGCGGCGAGCTCGACATATGGTTTGAGAATCTGCATCAAAAAAGGACGAGCGCGACTTTTTAAAACCGGAACACCACTCAGAGAATCTCCTCGTATTCTGTACTTTGCAATGATAACGTTGTAGACAAAATCTCGTAATGTAGAAAAAACGATGATTCCGGTGGAACGGTACGAAACTGAAAGGTCGAGGGCATAGTGCGAAAGTCACGAACTAAACTGTTTGGGAAATAACATCACGGAATCAATTTGCAATAATGCTTACCCTCGCCTAGATAAAATCTTACAACGGTTTCGGTCTGAAAGATTATGATTTCACCTTGCACGGAAAGTATATTTAAATAAGCCTTCTAAAGCTCGTATAATTTTTCTTGACCAATGGAATAACATGACAGTTAGCAGATAACATCCTGTTGAGGGACAACAATCGAGAAAACGACCAAAGTACCGATGAGAAATTGATCAAGTCTTTAGGACAATGCTAAAGGAAATTAGTCATGTTTCGAAAGTGAATAGCGACCGCCCGAAAGCATCGCGACAAAATTTCACCGTTTTTAGCAAAATCCCTGAGGCAAAAATCCCCACTGAATGGTCTTTAACTGAATTCCGAATTCAGACCTCATTACATGTAGTTACAGCAAAGCACTGAACGAAGTCTAAGACCGAAACGTTTTCTGTCCTAAACCGTACTACGGGAGTATTCCGCTAACTCCGGCGAACTGACAACGGAAACTGAATTTCAGTTATCAGGTTTCGACTCTTTCACGGGCCTGAATCACTTTTCCAAATGTTATAATATTGACAAAAAGTTTAGATCCTGATGTGAACAGGTACCATGATACGATGTTACTATTTTCTAACCAAACAGCTGACATGTGCTTTAAGCATAGACCCTACAGCCCCACAAGCTGAAAGCTTTGACGTGCAATCGTGTTTAAATGAAGGTTGTATGTAAGTTTGTATGTAATTCGAGCTATCAGTGTATATTGATATTTCTTCGATTTAGGGGGAACTAAAACTTGAAATTGGCAAAACAGGGGTATTTTGTCGGCAAAATCACTGTCACATTGCAAACAAGGATGACTATGTTTGAGAATATTTCTGTAGACTCTCGAGTTAACTCGAATGCAATCCGTTTTTGATCATTATCTTATGTAGTTTTACCCATCCATGCCCTTTTTTTGGTTTTAATGTTTTTCTCTTGGCTCTCTGTTGAGTTCGTCTACAGTTCTAAACTGTTGGCTGTGATATTTCAGTTAATCCTGTGGTCAGCTGGTGACTGCTAGAATTTCCTTTAAACGAGCTCGAGTTAATAATAAATTGCAAAAATTAGGTCATGTCCAGGTAGTGTTATTTTCAGATGTTCTGAACTTTGTGATAAACCAAAAAAAAATTACAGTCGACTCCCGATAACTCGAAGCTGCAAGGGAAATTGAAAAAGGTTTGAATTATCGGGAGTCTTGAACAAATGAATGGAAATAAGGAAAAAACGGTATGTAATGTTTTTCTATTCATGCAGTGTACATTTTAATCAAATTTAATTACAGAATAGAGAAGTCGAGTGAAAATAAAACAATACATCTCTTAAGTACTGTATAAATCGGAACGGAAGATAATGTGAAAAATGCAACAAAGCAAAGCAGCAGGGAGAAGTCCAGGAATATTGTGAACAGTACAGGTTTTTTGAACAATGTCGGTCTACTGGTACAAAGCTCATGCGAGTTACATTTTCAAAGTTCATGCGATTTCCTTTTTCTATTCTTGCAATGTATATTTGAATCAAATTTAATTACACAGTTGTCGGGAATTTGGTCTACGCCGACAAAGGAAGCTCACGTTATTTTAACAAACTGGTTTAATCTCACTTCTCCCTGTCTAGAACTCTCTCTTGAAAACTCGAAGACGATTCATACATGTGCGATAGTTCAAAGTTCAGCGATCACGCGCACGGTGCACGTGACAATCAACACAACGATCAACTAATGCAACGCAATACAATTTTCCGGTCGCGACACAGTATGGCTGGTTTACAGTGTCACACCATCAACAATAAAAATCATAACCATTCAATAAATTAAGTCAAGAAGCTGGGATATGAAAGATGATTGATATATAAACAACCTCGCCAAGATTTAGGTCTGCGCAGTTTTTCATTCTCCCGTTATTCGGAGAAGTGTTTCACTCAAGTTTATAGAGCTTTGTATGAAATCGCCATGTTTGTGCCCCTCGGAGGGAGACAAACATGGCGGCCGTGGAGTAACAGAAACATCTGTCATCGAGTTTTGCCACTGAAACGAAAAGTTGGTACTCTAGAGCTCCGAAACATTGAAATGAACACTTTTTAAAGAGCAACAACCGATTAGTTTGCAAAAACTTGAGCAATAACTCATCTTTTGACTACTCGAGAGCCTTATCGGGCCGCCTTTTTAATGTCACGCAACGCATAAATTTGGAAATTCAAAAACGTGCTTTATTACATAATGAGAACCCTGTCGAGCTTAAACGTTGCAAAACATCAAGTTATTAAAGGGTCTTACATCTGATGAAACTAAAACATCAGAAGGATTGGTAATTTCTTATTTTGAAAAATGATGACGTCACATGAATACATTTCTCAGTTTCGTATAAACTGAACTGACACGTTTTGTGCAATGTAAAAGAAAGGAAAAAGTTCACACGGCTGCTTCAAAATAAATTTAATGCTTTGGACTACAGTACACCGTTTGTTTTGACTTGTCACGTATTGACAGACGTGGTTCGAGTTATCGAGGGTAAAATTATACAGAAAATGACCTAAAGGGAAACGAAAATTGCTTCGAGTTAGCGGGGGGTTCGAGTTATCGAGGGTGCGAGTTAGCGAGGGTAAAATTACAGTAACTGTAAGACGGAAATCCAGGAGAAATCGATTTTGGTTCGAGTTAGCGAGGGTTTGAGTAACTGATACTTAAAATGGGTAATTTATATTATTACAATAACTTCCGAAATTTTCATTGTCAGTAAGCGGACAGACACATGAATTTATAATTTGCGCGATAATTTATTGTAAAAACAAATTGATGTCAGTTTTTTATGTGTCTGTCCTGTTATTGACAATGAATTTCGTCGTAGCATTGTCAAAGTAGTTTGCGGATCCACGAGGAGATAGCCGAGTAGATCCACAGCTACTTTGACAATGTTATGACAAATTCATGATCACTAACAGGACAGACGCATGAAAAACTGACATCAATTTGTTAAACAGCAAAGTAATTTACGACAAGTCTGTTTTACAGCCTCCCTGATCTCACATACTCGCCAGCAACACAAAAATGGATTTAAAGAAGAGCTAATGAACACAATAGTTGAAGTCAGGGATCTTGCGATTAGTATATGCATTGGATTAACTGAAGTCACTACGTAGAAAACAACTACATAAGGGCTATAACAGATGATGAGAACAAGAAAAACGATGAAATTATTGAATGCAGACTTTTTTAGGCTTGTCACTTTGTTAACATGCCCAGTGTTTGTTTCAACCGCCAGGAACTGAAGTTGAATTGCATTTTGATGATACCGAACTGTTTTGTATATTTTTACGTGACAAATAGTTGAGATGCACAGGCAAGCACATATTACAGTTCCAAGTGAAATCAACAGAATCTTTTCCTGCCAGAAACACGCGCCTGCTAAAATGAAACAAATTGACCAGATGGCGACAAGAACGCGTCTTACGCGAGGAATTGTCACAATACTTGGATAAAGTAAGGACTTTACAACGGCAATCAATCTGTCGACACCAATTGCTGTGACTGTACAAAGAGAAATTCCACATAAAGAGAAACCAAACGCGTCGTAAATACCCAGGAATACTCGTTTGAGCCTTTGGGATCGGGAATACACTGTTATTAAATCGTTTGCGATGAAAAGTGGCTGTACGACTGTGCCAACAGCCAGATCGGACATCGCCAGACCACACAGTAAAACTAAGGACGGTGATCGAAGAGTCGGTGATTTCCTCGCCACATGCAACACTAGTGAGTTCCCAATTATCGCCGTTAAAGCGAGAGGAACATTTACAGCGCAGTTTACCAACAAGACTTTCGTTGCGGCATCGGTCATGTTTTCCTGATTGTAGAGGTTCACGGTTTCTTGCGAAGACATGTTTAGAATCTTCTTTGTTGCGTTGTTTATTTCGTAGAGGAAACTTACTCCAAATACGACCAACAAACAGGTTTCACGCCTCCAAAGACAAAGTAGTTAGAATCTGCATCAAAAAAGGACGAGCGCGACCTTTTAAAACCGGAACACCACTCAGAGAATCTCCTCGTATTCTGTACCTTGCAGTGATAACTTTGCAAACTAAATCTCTTAATGAAGAAAATACGATGATTCCGCTCCAACGGCTGCGAATCTGAAAACAACACGGCACAGTTCGGAAGTCACGAACTTAAGTGTTTCGGAAATAATATCACGAAATTAATTACTTTACCCTCGACTAGATGAAATCTTAGCAGGTTTTCAGTCTGAAAAATTATGCTTTTACCTCAAAGAAAAGTATATAAAAGAAAGCGTGCTAAAGCTTGCATAATGTTTTCTTGACCAGTGGAATAACATGAAGATGACAATTAGTAGATAACATCCTTTTGAGGGACAATAATAGAGAAAACGTCCAAAATACCAGTGAGAAATTGATCAAAACTTTAGGACAATGCTAAATAAAATTAGTCACGTTTCGAAAGTGAGTAGCGACCGTCCGAAAGCATCGCCGTTTTTAGCAAAATCCCCGAGGTAAATTCCCGCTGAATGGTCTTGAACTGAATTTCCGTTTCAAAAATAACGACGCTTTTTTAAAATACCTTCGTCTGTGACTGTGCTTCGTGTGTTTCAGACTTTATTGCATGTAGTTATAGCAAAGCATTGAGGGAAGTCTAAGACCGAAACGTTTTCTGTCCTAAACCCTCTTAACTGTTTTTCCTATCGCATGCCGATTTTGTAAAGTTTCACTCAGAACCTTTCTCATGGATCGACCCACGGACACATTGGGTGCTTTCCATTATGCCAAACCGACTGGTCATAGATCATTCGGAATATCCGACGGAAATAGAACGACATTTTCCGATTAAAGCGGGTCAACCAATAGGAATGGCTCTTACCATTTTTTATTCCTTTTCCGAATTCCCTAATTAGGACAAAGAACCGGTTTGTCAAAAATGGAACGCCGGCGAATTTCGGTCGGAACATTCCGACCGAAATAAGTGGACAACCTCCAGAGGTGATCCCGAATGCTCCGGTCGGCAGACACCGAAACGGAACTTTCCATTTGAATTCTGACCGAAATTTCCGGAATCTTTAGCTTAATGGAAAGCACCCATTTTCTCTATCAGAAAGAAGCAACTCCAGAAAGTGATGCTATACGGGAGAATCCCGCTAACTCCGGCGAACCTGGATTTCAATTATCATGTTTCTAGGCTTTCAGGGACCTGAATCACTTTTCCAAATGTTATAATATTGACAAAAAGTTTAGATCCTGATATGAACAGATACCATGATACTATGTTACTATTTTCTAACCAAACAGCTGACATGTGCTTTAAGCATAGACCCTACAACCCCACAAGCTGAAAGCTGTGACATGCAATCGTGTTTAAATAAAGGTTGTACGTAAGTATGTATGTAATTCGAACTATCAGTGGATATTGATATTTCTTCGATTTAGCGGGAAGTTAAACTTGAAATTGGCAAAACAGGGGTATTTTGTCGGGAAAATCACTGTCACATTGCAAACAAGGATGATTATGTTTGAAAATATTTCTGTAGACTCTCGAGTTAACTCGAATGCTTTCCGTTATTAATCATTATGTTATGCAGTTTTACCTATGCACGCCTCTTTCTGTGTTTCGCTTGGCTCTCTTTTGAGTTCGTCTACAGTTCTAAACTGTTGGCTGTGATATTTCAGTTAATCCTGTGATCAGGAGCTGGTCACTGCTAAAATTACATGACCTATCCCTTTAAGCGAGCATAAATTGCAAAAACTGGATCATATTCAGGTAGAGTTATCATATCATTTTCGACTTCATAAAGTCCGTGATTCAAACCTTTTGCTGGTTTCTATCTAACTGTAACAAAGTTTTAACGAAGCATAAACCAGGCGGTTAAGTTAAAGTACGTTTTTGCTCACAGAAATAAATAAATAATTGCTTCTATGCTCAACAAGGGTTGTGTCACTCACAGCGTGACACTAGCCCGTTATGCGATGTGCGTCACAAAACCAGTTGCTCTGCTGTGGGCTTTCCAGGTCAATCTCCTTTTGGGCTTTTTTGTGAGACGTCATATTAATCAGATTACAATTATCACATAAGTTTAACCCCTTCAGTCCCAAGCTCAGAATGTAATAATTCTCGTTACTGACAGCATTAGTTCTTTTAATATCAGTTCTAAGAATTTAATGGTACATCAAGACAATATTACTTTGTTGATGATTTTCTCTATTCTCATCACCTGGTTGCCTGATAATGTATCGGTGTTGCAATGAGAATTTATATTTTGATTATTGGTTGGTGTTCTTAAAACTCCAGTCTGTAGCTTTGTCGCATATGTACGATCATGATAATTTTTTTTTTTTTTTTGCAAGATGTAAGCAATTCTATAGCAAGCCATCAGTCATACAGAGCAACTCCATTAACACGGTAATCAACGTGCCACAAAAATTTGGCCGTAAAAACGGGGTGGGCGTATTAATGGGGTAGGGTCAAACTTCATGACTGGTCTAAATTGAGTGAAGTTTAACAGAGTAACAGAGTATATCACAATTGCACTTCTAAGCAACTGCTCTTTAGTAAGCATTCGGAACATAAAATCTAAAAAAAAAATTGAAACCAGTACATGAAATAGTGACAATGGAAAGATGAACAATACTGGTATAAGCGGGGTAAAATTAAAAAAGTATTATACAGGTTGGGATTTCAAAATGTGTCCGTTGGCCGTATCAACGGGGTGCCCACATTAACGGGGTTTTCTTAGAAGAAAATTTACGGACGTTTCGCTGGGACAAAAAAGTGGCCGTAATAACGAGGTGACCGTAAGGCGAGGTTCCATCGTACTTTTAAAAAAAACACGATACATCAGTCGCCACATCGTCCAAGAACTTGTGGAATTTTTCTTTCTCATGTTCTCGTGTGTTTTGTCTATCTATTGTCAGGAAATGCTACCGTGGCTCGCCTTATTGAAGATCCAGAGCTAAAGAAAGTCAAGTCAGCTGCTAAAGCATTGAATTATGCTGGGGATAAACTCCCGCACGACAGGCACCAGCAACTCATGCTGATCGTTCAGAAGCATTTTAATACCTCCGATTTGACTCCAGAAATGATTGCAGAAGCCGCAACGATGGAGACCCGCAGGGAGAACTCTAATTTTGTGTCGCATGGCCAGGAAGTCGTGAAAAAGGTTCGCGAGGAAGGAAAACTACTCGAGTTTGAGAAAACATGGAGGCAGCATTTTCTAGACACTATGTGCCCTCAGTACCTACCACCCTTGTGGTCAGTGGATCATCGTCACGATAGATTAAAAGAGAAACTTGAGAGTTAATCATATTAAAACCTTTTTTTTTTCACATCCAACATTGAAAAGGGCAATTGAATAACATTGCTTGGGAAAGTGTTGCGTGACGTTAGGTGGAAGCAAGACCGTTTTCGATATGACGTCTAAAATGTCCAGATATTCTTGACTTCTTTTTTGCTGTTGTTTAGTTTCAAACATTTTTAAAATTAAAAGGGGCCAAAATTTCGATGTCACATGTTACATGAAAGATCGTTAAGCAACAGACTCAAACTTGTTTGTAATTTATCGATTGAAGACTAAAGAAATCTTCACCGTGATGGTGCTAAAACTGATAGTGTTCGCTCACACATTTTCAAACATCTCGAAGTTCGTTTAAATACTCCGCCTCGCTTCAAATGTCGCCTCTTCTCGATAGTTCGGTACATTTTTTACGATTTTATTTCTGCCGACGTTTCCCCTGTAATTTAAGTTTCAATTAAGAAGATATATATAAAAAAAGTCGAGCCTGTGTTTCATCACATTTACAAACATCTCGAAGCTCTTTAAATATACTCCACTACCTTTTTTTTCCTCTCTCTCCTCTGCAAGTGTTTGGGAATGTGATGAAACTCTGGCGCTCGTGTTTGATATGATATACCAAACACGAAAGACTCTGTTTCATCGGGATATCCAAACATCGAGAAGAGAGTTAAAAATAAGACGAACAACAAATTATTTTTGACGAAATTCGAGGTGTCTGGATAGCCGCTGGAACACTGTCTTGAGTGTTTGATACATCTTCTCAATCGAAACAAAAACTAAGGAGTAAACGGAGAAGTAAAATTGTCAAAATCTATGCTAATTAAAACCGGGTATCGAAACCTTCACGGTTGTGCTTTTTCTTTGTTTTAATTTGATGAATTATTAATGAGTTTGAGAAATATTACTCCTTTTCTGCAATGATAACAACCGGAAAAAAGGGTTACATTTGCAAGACGTTTTTATTCTGGAACGTGTCTTGTATTAAGGGATAACGATTTGGATGCCCAAGACCCGCAGATGATTGAGTTTAACAATTTTGTCTTGATGTAAGGCTAAATTCTGAGAACCAATCTTTAAATAAATAAATAAATGTATCACAATGCATGTGTTATTTTTAAAAGTTGAAAATAATTAAAGCCTGGAGTAATCAATAAACATTGTTGCACAATGAAAGGAGAGTGCAAATAGACCTCTACTTGCTCGCTGGCAACAAACTAGACAAGTGAAAGTTTTAACTTTCAGCTGAAAAACTTAAAAGTTTTTCAGGCATTTTTCTGCCTTTCAAAAGAAGAAACGTGTGGGTTAGGGCAGCGAACAGTACTCCCGGCCGTTCGTCTCTGGTGTGTCACCAAAATCAATTGACCGTGAAGACTTGAGAGAAAGCCGTACAGAAACTAGGCAAGGGTGTCATACTTCGTTTTGCACTTATCTGTAGCCAGGGTAGTCCACGGGGTGTTTTTGTACCCTCTGCCCCGCCTAGAGGCCTCATAGGACCGCATTTTGGTGCTCAAACCCCGATGTTTAGAGTGCAGTCAGCGAAGAAGGACAATTGACAGTGATAGTAAAAAAAAGACGAACCAATGAAAATCGCAGTGTAATGATTTCAACCACTATTTACTATTATTATTCCGCTATTACGCCACTTTACCATTTCAGGTCAAGACATCCGGCAAAAACTGGGCACTAGCCTGCGGCTAGGCTCTCATCACGGGCTGGGGCACAAGCAGTGAGGCCGCGAGAGATAAGCGGACTGGCTCGAGCAACTCTCTTCCCTCGCCGACTCGTCTCTCGCGGCTTCGTCACCTTGGTCGTAGCGCATAAGTCGTAGCTGCAGTAGCGCGTTGGGCATCATCATCATCATCATCATCATCACTGCTCTTTATGCCAATAGGCGCATAAGGCCATAACATTCTGTTTCCACTGTGCCCTCTCCCTGGCTACCATTCTCACGGTGTTCATGTCATTCCACGCAGCCTGGCGCCCCTCTTCCTCTACTGTCCTCCTCCAGGTCTTTCTAGGTCTTCCTACAGCTCTTCTACCTTCTGGTCTCCGTTGGACTACTCTAGTTGTTAATTAGCCTAAAATAGCACAACAGTTGAGCTAAAATTTCCAAGTTCCATTTTGGCATGGCGTGTTGAAAACTAGCTAACTAAGGTCATAGTTTCCTCTCACGAAGAGTACAGGCAGCTACAGAAGAACCTGGAAGAGTCAATGCAACCACTTACTGAAACACACTATTACCTTGGCAGTTCTGTGGTCATACCCTCCCCTCCCCTCCCCCCCCCCCCCCACCCGTGTCTAGGAGACATTCCACGGGGACTTGAATAGTCTTCTTTTGATGAAGACTTTAAATTTTTTCTCAAAATTGTTCCTGCAATACAGTGCAGACACCCGTTAGTCCAAAAAATATCCCTTTACCCTTTCAGCATAAAACCCCCTCTTTGTATCTGCTTGCTTTTTTTGGTATCTATATAGACCCCAAGGAATCTGTAAGTTAGTAGCTTAGTGATGTTGTGACTGAATTTATAGCGAAGTTTCCTGGAGACGCGCTGTGCCCAATGGCATCCATCCGGCTTAATTCCAGAACGGCGCCGCGGCCGCGCCATGTTGGGTACCAGATTTTCATGCGCATTTCCTCCGCGCATATATCATTTGGTGACGTCACACCGCTGATCACAGAACTTTCTAATTCTAACAACACTGAAAGGGTTTTGGATTCTTGTGGTGTTTTCTTTGTTTTAGCCATTTTTTTATTGCTCTATCATGACTATTTTACCAAAGAAGAAACATTCGGAATCAAAGAAAACTGATACGACTTCAAACAGCGACAACAGAGCGCGAATACGTGGAAATTCGCCTTGGTCGTCGTCGACCAGCGTTACAGAAAGAAATCGCTCGAGCGAAGAGTACTCAGGTCTCAGCGAAGAACAGTACCTTGGAAATAGTTTTGAGAGCAGAGAGGCGGCCGATGTAGCTTCTAGTAGCTCTAAAAGGCGACACAGAAGCCCTCCTCATCGCCATAAATACCATGAACGGCACAACGAAGAGACAGGATACAACAGCTCCGATGAACACGATTGTACTCAAGAACAACCTCTGTCGTCTGAGGAGGTTCGTGCCGTCGTCATTTTTATCTCTCTGGGGGAAAAATACTCGTGTATTGACGCTGAGTCTTATGTTTTGTTTTCATTCCATAAAGGTGGAGAGACAGTTTGAGCAGGCTTTAAAGGAAAAGAAAGGTTTTGTAATCAAGAAAATGGCACAAGATGGTGCTTGTTTATTTCGGGCGGTCGGTACGTAATTATTTAAAAACTCTCCCTATATTAATCATCTCACGTCATGATACAAAGCTCCAACACTTTCCTCCACCCTTGGAGTTTTGTTGGTTTTTTTTTCTTTTTTCTCTTTTTTTTTTTTTCATTTTTTCAGAATTGTTTGTGTTAATACAATGGGGAAGAGGAGAAAATATCATCTTTCCTTCACGTACCTTTCTGCTTGTAAGCCATTGTACATGCAGCGTATAACAGCTTGTTCGCATATCTGATATAATAGTCCTGCATTTAAGCAAGTTTAAGAAGTTGTTTTGTCGACACGTTTGAGTACGAAGGGCATTTGTTTCGATTATATCAAGTTTCTTCAAACGGCAGAAAAATTGAAAGTAATTTAAAGCCTCCCTTGGCTCACCAAGAATCAGGAATTGTAGAAGACTGCATATCACATGTGCAAGGTACCTACTCGTGGCTAAATATAGTACCTGCTTGACTTTTCTATTTAGCCTTTTAGCCCTACAGTCAACTTAAAAATTATGTTTGCATTTTTCCCTACATTTAGCACTGCAGCTGAGAGAACCTGTTTAATATTTCCTTAGTCTTTGTTTCTTGTTTAAATGTATGAACTTGACGAGGATACCTTTGAAGACCAAATTGGTTCAAACAACCTTTTATTACTTTATTTACTAAAATATGAGGGCTAGATGAACAATCTTGTAAAGAAAAATGTTAAAAAATCAGGTTTTTAGTTGTGTGCAGTAAATATTGACAAAATGGCATATTACTGAAGAAGTTTTATTTCCTCCTCTCAAGTTTCAGTATGCTGTTAAATTCCAATTGCACCTATATTTTTGGGGTTATTGTTTTTTGCTTGAACAGTTTATTTGACGAGGCTGAATTTTGGAGAGGTGATTTCTAGTATGGCTTATTGTTGGCAGGGAATTTCTCTTATCAAAATTGGTTGAGTTTATGCTTGTTGTCTGAAAAAATTATCTAGGTGCACATACATTCATGTAGCAACACTGCGCAATAAAACTCTCTAAATATCTAACTGCTAGAAACAAACTTATTTGTACAGTCATCAAATGAACGGTGGCACAGGGTGCAACATTTCTTTAACACTGCCACTTGCCACTATGCCGGTTACAATGTTTAACATCTACCAGTCAGCTGCATGTGTCAGTAAATCCAACCTTGCTCCCAACATTTATATCCTTCAGGGTTTTCTAACTGAAATAAAATAGGAGGAAATTGTAAAGTAGGCAGAGCACTCCTTGCTTGTGATCAAGGCAGCCAGGTGTGAAAGAGTGCTGGAGTTGGTTACCTTTTCCTGCATGGGACCAGGGATGGGTTGCTGATCCTGAAAAAGTTTGAAAAGTTTGTGTTTAGATGCATGCTGGTGCATTTCAAGCACACACTAGTGATTTGTAGGAGGCAACTGCATAAAAGGCAGCATAGTCTGATTTTTTCACCTGTTCATGTATTTCCTCAGAAAGATCAGATCGTGATTTTGTGGGTGAAACAAAACTGAGCATTAATAAACAGTATTTACTTTGTGACAAAAAGTACCCAGTGCAAATGTTTAAAGTAGCCGGTGACTTACTTCAGGCACCGACTTATTTTGAAAACCCTGATCCTTTCTCCCTGGGTCCACTCCAAATGGAAGTAGCATCTGTATTCTCAATTCTGGACCAACTGTGGACCAACTTGTGGTAGTCGATTGATACCAGCAGTGCAAACATTTCTGTGAAAACAGCAAGCACTTTAATTTGTACAGACTTTTCCCAAGACAAGTTTCTTATCATTATTGTGTTTTTAGCAAGCAAAAGAAAATAACTGGAAATGTTGAACCCTGAACATTGTAATTGGCATAAAATACAAAATAAGTAGGGAACTTTATCTCAGATTAAAGGTGCATATTTTTTTAAGGGAGGGAGAGGGCTAGGTAATATTTTAGAAGGTCATTCAAGGCTCTTTCTTTCCAAGCCATGTAAGCTGCATTCGCAATGTATAAATGGTAGTTACTTAGTGTTTGGCAGTCGTTACAATGGAACTTTGGTTTTGAAATTCTTCCAAGCTGGTCAAAGTTGCCCTGCTCATTAGGGTTTTAAATTCTACCTTTTGGTAAATGATAAGTGACTTAAAGAAGGAAAACCTATTTGGTTTTCGACAGCTAAGGACACAATACTTACATTCTGTTTTCAGCTGATCAGGTATATGGTGATCAAGAGATGCATTCAGAAGTTAGAAGACACTGTATGGATTACATGGTACGTAGAGTACATTGATCATTGAGCCGACTTCCATGTCCTTTTGTTGTAGTTTGTTTTCAAGGTCAGACCTTATTTTATGTGTGGGGTCATTGAGTTATGTTCTTGGGAAAGATACCTTAAATAGACCCTACTTCTCTCTTACAACATCTACTCTTCTTAGATCTTGCCCTTTAGAGCTTTCTGTCAGTAGCACAACAATCAACTTGTGAAACCTCTGATTACAGGTACAGTTGAACCTCATTTCTCCAGACCTCGATTATCTGGATTTCTCGATTATCCGGAATTTTTCTCTAGTCCCAATTTTGTCATGAATAAAGGGTTGCTTTGGTACACCAACATGTCCTCTCTTTCATTGTTTTGGAAGTGAAAATGCCCAATAGCTGTTACCCCAAAGCCAAGGCAATTCAAAGTCATGTTTGTAAACAAAATAATTGTCCTAGTTTTGGCAATAAAAGCATGTCGTCTGGTGTACCAACGGAACAAACATGGTTGGTGTCGATTTACGCTGTCAGTGTAAAACACGCACTGCGGACTGCAGACTACGGACTACGGACTGGGTATAAAACACAGACTTATATAAAACGTAGACTCAGCATTACGGACTGGGCATAAAACGCCTGCAGACTCAGGTATAAAATGGGGACTGCAGACTAAATGCAGCCTCCCGACTGCAGTCCCTGTTTTTTACTGACCAGTCGTAACTAATATTACACAATACTTGTATAAACGAGAGCAAACCCTCTTGTATGCACGTGCTTTCCAGTCAATTCATTTGTTTTTGCCCCTGCTGAAGGGAGTTCAATTTTATGCCTACCTAACAGCTCAGGCACAAAATGCTGCCCCTAGAATTTTTTTTTAACATACCAAGCCTACCAAAACTCGAAGGTACTCTTTAATCTACAATTACTACTAGTTTTAAAACTATAGCATTGAAAAGTGCAGTCAAAAGCGAGGCTGTTTTGCTTTTAAAGAGCAAAAGCAGCGCTCACATGTGTCATAACTAATGAAAAACACTCAAATGAGTTTTGATTGGCTCAGAGTTGAGTGGTTCAAGATGTACAGTAGACCATATCGTTTTCCAAACGATTTGTAAAAGTGTTGTTTCACAATTAAATGTTGCTTTATTTAAACAGTTTTGTTCTTCATTAAGATTCATATTTTTGATTATCCGGACTAGTCGCAACGAGTGTGGATACTCGAGGTTTGACTGTATATGTATGTATGTAGGGAGTTGCTGGTCCAAATGGGTAGTGCATCAAGCAGTTTGAGTTCAAACAGGGGGCTTTCATTCTTGAGCAAGATACTTTGGTATCACTACGCAGGTCTCATTCCACCTACTAGGTGGAGGTACTGGCAATTTAATGAGTGAAGGAATGAAACTTTATTGCACACTCCCAAAAATGGGTTTTCAGTGAACAATACAAATACAGTAAAAATACAATAAACTAGAAAATACAATAAAAATACATACCTCTTACTAACCAAGTTCGAGGTCCGTACTGTAAGTTACGGATTGAGTCTTTTCCCCTTCGATTTAAGGCCCAAGCGCAAAGCACGCGGGTCATAAATTGAATGGGAAAAAACGAGGATCCATAACTTACAGTACGGACCAAGAAAACGAGGTTAGTAAGATATTTATCATATCTTTACTGTGTCCCTGACAGGTTCGGAAACTATTTGTATTCACATGGAATCGGAGATGCTTCAAATTTCTGACCTAGCTCGAAAGCAAAACGAGTCAGTTTGAAACTGTTTTTAAGCCGTTAGCACTCTTTATTACATAATTTAGAGTATAAGAAAGTTTTAAACTTTCACTTGCTATAAAAGCTAAGAGCACTTAGCGATAAATCACGTAACAGTTTAGCAACAAAACCAACTTTAGTTAGTGAGCCATACAGGAGAGTAGGCCGGCTAAATTGACCAATCACAGCGCACGTACTAACTGAGAGATATAATAAAATGAGTTAAAAACTGTGGGGGAGGGCACGTAACCTGAGATGGACAAGCATCCCATCCAGGGGGGAGGAGAAATACTCTTAAGATCATTAGCTAGTCTCAAATGCAGACTCTGCCCTCACCTTGTGTTATACATGGATACAGTCAAACCTCTCCACACTGGCCACCTTGGGGACAGAGGAAAGTGGCTGTTGTTGAGAGATGGCCATTATGGCGAGGTAGGGGTGCGGTTAGCGGAGTTTCGACTGTATATTATTTGTTTTTTTATTTTCTAGCTGAAGAATGCAGACTACTTCTCACAGTATGTTACTGAAGACTTTAACAGCTATATCAAGCGTAAGCGTGAAAATCACTGCCACGGAAACCACATTGAAATGCAGGCCATGTGTGAGATGTATAACAGGACAATTGAAGTCTATCAATATAGTACAGGTGGGTTTGAACTACTTAAAAATTACCATATTGTTAAGTTGCCCCAGGAACACATGCTATGATTCACATCTTCAGCGTTCTTTGAATTCGCAAAGAGAGATGAAGTTGCACCACTTCTTTGTCTTTGCCAATGTGATTATCAACAAAATGCAAGAAATTAGTAACAGGTTGAGATCACATTGTCAAACTGTGTAATTTCCAGAGCAAATTTTGAATTGCAAAACTTGAAACCAGGGGCAGAGCTTGGCAACTTGCATGAGAAAATTGAACTGAATAATTATTTACAAGTTTTCAGGCAAATTTCTAATCATTATTGAAATATTGCAAAATTGCAGGCGAAAGAGCATCCTCTTTCACTGTACTTGAGTTAGCATAACACAACATAACATAACATAACATAACTGTTTATTCACAATTCAAATTCAAATGAAATTAAATGAAAGGTGAAAAGGAGACAGAAGAGGTTATCCCTTTCGAGTTTGTCTCCTAAAATAATCAAAAACACAAATTCACGTCTGAATAAAATTCACAATGAAAGTTCAAGAATTTCCTAAAACATTAGTTAGCAACATACTCAGTCTCTGGAGAACCTGTTTTGCTGCATTGGAAGGCTAGTGAAACAATAACGTGTAGCTAGTGTTTAGGGGGGAAAGGCTGAGAACAAAGTGTCAGCTTCAAAAACCTGCTACTGTGGTAAATTTCTCTTTGTCAGCTTAACCCTTTACCCCCTAAGAGTGCAAATTGGCACACAAGGTCATAACTTTGTGAGTATTTGATAGATTTCTATGAATTTTTGCCATGAAAATTGTCTTGTGAAGATCTGCTCATTGAAGTCATAAAATTTTGACTCCCTCCCATCCAAGACATGGTTGACCACCCCCAGAAGTTTTTAGTTCCTTTTTCGGGATGCAAATGGAATGCAAGACTTGTTTCATATCAAGCTATGCACTACACGTAAGAGCTGCTAAATAAGCTATAGTTTAGGGGTGTACCTAATATAGTAGAAGATTGATACATTTTTGAAGTCGTTCATTTTCCCATTTTAAAGCAATTTCTCTCAAAATGTCTACCTCCTTCATAGCTGCTGATGCCAATTCTTAAATAAGCTGATTAGTGGCTTTCAAATGGCATATTGTACACAGGCAGAGTGTCTTTATTTGCCGATTTGGGAAAAACTGCCGTTCGCCTTAGGGGGTAAAGGGTTAAGTTGATAGATAATTCATGATAACTGAATCAGTCAGGATGAAAGAGCTTGCATCTTCCAAGACTCGTTAGCTTTGTCGGTAGTCCCTCCTTTCAGATGCT
Organism: Orbicella faveolata; assembly: GCF_042242905.1. NCBI lineage: Eukaryota > Metazoa > Cnidaria > Anthozoa > Scleractinia > Merulinidae > Orbicella > Orbicella faveolata. The sequence continues at coordinate 1,792,539 of NW_028301578.1, read as the reverse complement.
TCTCTCTGCCAGGATTTCATGCAGCCCTTTTTCCTTGTGATTTATTTACGGTCTTGCTCAAAGGACTAAGCGAAAGAGGGACAACTGGTAGTCGAGCATCTTCCAAGGCAGTTATATTTAGCTGGATGTATATTATACATGTAGCACTAATGTCATTCATGTCATTCATGTCATTCCCTTCTCTGTGCAGAACCCATCAACATCTTTCATAGTTCCTACAAGACTGATTATGAACCAATCCGCCTAAGTTACCATAACTCTGTGCACTACAATGCAGTCCTTAATCCAAACAAGCCTTCTGTTGGTGTGGGACTAGGACTTTCTGGGTACAAACCATGGGTGAGTGAACAGTAAGAGTACTTATTAGATCTCTCAGTTACTACGTGCACTGTTATTGGTCAATTTAGCGGGCCATATTCTACCGTATGGCCCACTACAATTAAAAGCTATTTTTGTTGTGAAAATGTTTGGTGATTTATCACCAAGTTCTCTGAACTTTTATAGTAAGTAAAGGTTTAGAACTTTCTTTTACCTGAAATTGTGTATTAAAATGCGCTAATGACTTAACAACAATTTCAAATTGACTCATTTTGCTTTTGACTTGCGTCAGAAATTTGAAGCCATTCCACATGAATAGAAATCGTTCCCAAATTCGTCAGACACACAGTAGAGATATAATATATATCTTACTATCCTCGTCCTCTTGGTCTGTACTGTAAGTTACGGCTCCTCATTTTTTTCCCATTCAATTTATCGCCCACGAGCTTTGCTCTTGGGCCATAAATCAATGGGGGAAAATCTTGGCCCGCAACTTACAATATGGACCTCACACCCGGTTAGTAAGAAGTTACAGGTGTCAAATTATACAGTCTAATTATTGTGATCTGTGATAGTCTAAACCTTAAGCATTCTTCTTTCCTTGTGCAGTCTTAGGTGATATTAGCTGAGATAAGTGATTGTCTTGTACATAATTATAATGGTCATTAAGATACTACTGTAGTTTAATATTGTGGGAAAATGCTTCTTCCCCCCCTCCCCCCCTCTTTTTTTTGCTCCTTAACATTCAATGAAAATAATACTATTTTTTGTGGTGGAGGGAGTTGTATGAACAAGATGCTAGTATTTGGTGAAAAGAAATTTTGGAAGTGTCTTAAGTGACATTTCTGTCCAAGCTTGTAGAGAGGCAAAAATTTTAAGTGGAAATTTCTTACAAGTCTATCAGTAGATCTAACCATGTATATCATCTGATGTATAGCTTTGCACTCGGCTCTAATGACTGATTAGTTTACATGTGTATCCTTATGCCCTTCCCCAAACAATACAAAATGACCGTGGATTTATTTCAAGAAAGTGAAACAGGACATATAGATTAAACTGTGTGATCAAATGTAATATGGAATTATTGGTCAAGTGAACAATATTGAATCAGTGCTCTAGTGTGAGTAAACACAGGCTTTTGTGACCCAAATGGGAAATGCCCATGCTTGTAACGCAGGGCAAGAAGAAGTTATTTGCAGGGGAAAGTGTATCAAAGCGTCCAATGATTGACTAATTGATAAGGTAGCTTATTTTAAAATTTAATCTTTCATCTTGTTTTTCTCAGGGGACCCTGGTTAATGATGCTTTTAAACAGTCAGAGGATTGGCACATAGAGCAGGTAATTATTTGTCATGTTGTTTGCAAATTGATTATGAGCTTCCATGTAAAAATTACCTCAAAAGATGGAGAGAATGATAAGCAACAAGGCCCCTGTTTTTCAAAGGAATAGATAACACTATCCACTCTGTAAATTAAAATCCAATAGATAAATAAATATAGTCGGTGAAGACCCAGTTCTGGCCAGGATGCATTGTGTTTTGCACAACAATGACAAAACAATAGAAACCTGACTATCATGTAAACCAAACCAGCAACAGATGCACAAAAAGCATAATGGTCAATACTAGGTCTTGAACTGTTATTATTATCCACTGCATGGTGATCAGTTTACCCACTCTGTGGATGGCAGTATTCATCTTTTGAATGACTGGGCCCTAGATGGGCCATAATTTTGCACAAAGCATTAATCACCCTGTACATGCAATTATAAGTAGAAATTTATTTACATTTAGCTACAAGTAGTTTTATAATGTATCCACATCGTCTTTACTAAAAGTAGACCAAATGTGTAGGCTTTGAGCAAAATATTTTTACAATCCAAGTGTTGAATGTATCTGACTTGTCTCTTGTCATATTATATTGCTATGTAGCAAATGTTGGCAGATAAACTTCGTTGTACTGATTGGGAAGCAACAAATGAGGCTATGGAGGAAGCAGTAGCACGAGAATCATATTTGGAATGGCTCAGGGACAGGGAGAAACGTGCTAGGGGAACCAGAACCTTGGTAATACTCTCCTCTGATTTCTTTTCAGATTTTAACCTAAGTACACCATGTCTGCTCTACTTGTTTATCATGTGCATACTTAGGGCTCGAAAAAATTCCTGTCCAGCCATCCGAAACAAGAAGATTCTCCTTTTGGGCAAGTACCTTTTCATTCTCACTTGCCTGATTGATGTGCAAGGGATCAGGCAAGTCGTCTGCCGACTAAATTAGTCAAAGAGCAATTAACCAAGACTTGCCCAGGGCAAGCAATATTTGAGAGATAGAGATACTTGTCCTAAGGGCAAGAATTCAAGTTGTTTTTCGAGCCCTGTATACTAAATTTTGTTTTCACAAGGTTGTAATTCTATGAGAAAATTGAGAAAAGCAGTTGTGGAGTAACAAGGAAAATTGGTTAATTTCATAACCTTATTGTGCCTATTTTGTGTTGCAGCCTCGCTCCAGTCCAACTGCAACCAGTAGCACATCAACATGCACTGAGTCCAAGCGTCCTACATCTCCCCACCACAGGGAGCGTGATCGTGATGCAGCAGAGAGTGCCCCTCCTAGCAAGTCCCCTCGTCATTCACCCAGTTCCCCTCGGCACGAGACATTTGCAAGCACCTCTTCGTCTGAAACTAAAGCGTGCCCAGCTGCAAGTAATGCAACAACCACTTGTACAGTTAGTAGCATGAAAACAACTTACTATGATTCCAAACCAGGATGTTCAACCGAGTCATCCAACCCACCCTCTCCCCCTGGGGCAACTGGTGGTGCTGAAGGGCCAAACTACCTCGACTATTTGCCTCCGACTGGATATGGTAAGAATGATGGCAGGATATAGCTTGGGAGGGACAGTAGTAATTCACTGCTCTTAATTTTTACATCTCACACACAACTAGGAGCCATGCAGCCAGATCTTTATTGCAAAAAAAAATAAAATAGGTCAAGAAAGCAACCAACAGGAAAAGATGCTCCAAGGATCACATGTTGCAAAGAACTCTACCTGTTAACAAAAATGGCCCAGAAGAGCTTCACAAGAACAAAAAGAGAACTAAATGGCTTCGAGAAGCAAACAAAAATTATCAAGTCATAAGGGTGGGTAGGTGGGAGGTTCATTATAAGGGTGGGTAGGTGGGAGGTTTGTTATAAGGGTGGGTAGGCAGGTGGTTAGTTATAAGGGTCAGTTGGTGGGAGGTGATATGACCCTCTGCACACCAGCAGTCAGATTCCCAGATGTGTGTGAGAAAAAGGTTTTCCGCTTCTTTCATTCTTCAGTCAGCAGAAAACAACGTCTATTGAAAGTTCTGTTGTTTATTACAGATAAGGGGCATGTATTGGAAAATGTCAGAGCTCTGTTTAAATCTAAAGTTGTGATATCGAAAATTTGCTGTAAAAATCAATATTGGAATATTGCATCTCGAAGGATAATGCTTTTTAAAAAAAGAGGGGCAATGACCTTGCATGAGCTAGACCATAGAGTAGCCATAGGAACACTTGTCGAACTCATTTACTTTGACAACACCATTTTATTTGTTTTTGTGATTGCAGGTTTTTCAGAGTGGGAGGATGAAAGCATTCTGGCTGCAGTTTTGGCAGAATCCCAAAAGGAATACTTGGAGAATCTCAAGAAAGGTGCTGCTAAAGATAAATCCAGTGATGAAGACTCCAAATCATAGCATTTTTACAAAAGTTGTTCTCATTTATCACCAATATATGAACTATGTTTAGACGTGTTATGCAATTTTAGAGCAATATAATTGTATGTAAATTGGTTTTTGGTTTGGAAAGGGTAAATAGGATTTTCAATATGGTTAATGAATTTTCCAATTCAAGTGTAATGCTTGTTTTACAATGATAAATATGGTTGTTCAATTTGCTTAATTTGGAAGGAACTTTGTGAGATCCATAGTAATTTTTTACCTTATGTGGTATAGCCCAAAATAAATAGTTCTTCGGTATTAGTATTTGTTATATCTGCATGCTGAAATGGACTTGTTCAAAACACCTTTTGCTTGTTGTTTAGTCAGTAAAATTACCATTTCATTGTTCACCGAGGCGTTTCATTACTCCGTTTCCAATGGGATTATACAACTGCTTGCTATATGCAATATTATGTTTGGGAAAGTTGTTACTTTAGACACTAGACTTTAAACGCAGCAGTTGGTATTCCGTGCGTACTCAGTCAATACTACAATTACAGTCAAGAGAAGAAAATTCTATGTTGGTTGGTCGACCCCTGTCAGGAAAATGCCCAATGCTTGCAGTCAGTATGGTCAGAGAATTCCAAAAGCAATTGTAGTGCGTGATAGATCATATGGTGAGAAGATGGGCTGGGTGAAGTAGAGTGTATGTTTTGTTAGCTGTTGTTGTTAGATTGAATGATAAGAATAGGCCATATTTGTACCCTCGGTATTGAACTGGAACTAGCATGAAATGGAGGCTCAACTATGAGCAATATCATTAAAAAGAGATTAATGTCATTTGCATTGGAAAGACTCCTCGCATTAGCCTCAGTTGTCAGCTAGTTCCTGTCTTATTCCGAGAATACGAATATGGTCTATTGGAAACCATGTGAGTGCTTCTTTATGGATTGGCTTTTTTGTCACCGACTATGCAATCTTGTACATAGAGTCTACAGGCCTCTTGGTCAGCAGTTGGTTGCCAAGTAGCCAATCACTGACCTAGGAGCCTTTCGGCTCTGTGTTCAAGATTACTGATTGTTTCACAAAGAATGAAACCGACCAAGATGAGAGCTAACGGATACAAATTAAAATATAGATGTTCAAAATTAAAAACTGATTTTAAAAAAGTCGAAATTGATGGGGCATGTGACCAGGAAGTAAATTATATGAATTCTGGTAGTAATGGCGTCATAGTGCAAGCGGCTTTGAAAGATTTTACAAAAGCCCGGGAGTAGAAGCAAATTACCGTCAAAAACCTCATAGGCCGGCAGTACGTCCAGATAGTTCTTTTGTTTTCGGGTTTTGTGAAATCACTCTAGCATTCCAATCTGGGGCCCGTTTCTCGAAAGCCCCGGAAACTTTTCCGGTCCGTAAAGCCATTTTTAGTTCATGTGCATCTAAAAACGGAGAAGTGTGTACGCCTGAGATTTCTTGTATGAAGAGAACCTCTGTTCATCTTAAGAATATGTGAATAAAACAGCTCTGCAATCATAAGGTTTGAGATTTTACTATGGCTTTCCGGGTGCGAAAACTTTTCGGGACCGAGAGAAACGGGCTCCGGCTTTTTTCATTGTCACACTTCAGATCACGTAATGTTACTTTGGAAAATCTTTGTCTCTTTCAAGGTATCATTCTGTCATTTGCACGAATTCATAATTTTTTACATGATCCTAATCAAAGTTGAATGAACCCCTGGAAATCAGTTCACTTTCTTTACTCACGTTACTTGATCTGAACGTCGTGATAAATACACTGTTAAATGCGCTTTTGTAAATAGTTTGTGTTATGTAGAGGTGTATATACATGTAACGAATATTCCTCCAAAAGTGCAAGAACGTTAAGCTTCGAAAATAAAACAAAGAATAGAAAAGTCAAGCAGTTTCGTATTCATTGATGCGTGGTAGACGTGGTCTGCTTACGCCAATTTCGCTACCTGTCGAGTTCACTACAGGTTCGATACCCACAGGCCGAAGTTTGCGACCTCGGCTAACCGAGGTTGGCTCGGCAGGGGATCCTGGGGGATGAAAGAACGAGGAATAATATATATATACGTTAAGGCCTGGCTCTATATATTTAATGGCTCGTTAGGCTCGGCAGTGGATGAAAGAATGAGGAATAATCTAAAAGTGCGTGAAGTCTTAGGTCTATATATTTTTGTTTCGCGAAGTTTTAGATTTATCGATACAGTGGAACCTCGATTTAACGAAGTCGCTGGGGACCGGCCAAATTTGTTCGTTAAATCGAGGGTTCGTTATATCGAAAACCTCGATATAACGAATTTGAGGGGAAACGACCAAAATGTTCTTTATAACGAGGTCATAGTTAATGATTGATTTGTAACACAGGTGACTTCTGTCACGCATTTCAATGCAGTTTTCGTCACCCAGAAGTGCCGCGTTCTGAGATGCAATTGATTAAGCATGGTGGCTTTCAATATCAATTATTTTTGAGTTATTTTTTTGTAAAAAAAATACCTCTTAGTCGGCGCGTCGGGTATGTTATGGACGGGTCAATGGGTGAGTGAGTGAGTGAGTGAGTGAGTGAGTAAGTGAGTGAGTGAGAGATGTATGTATGTCACACCAATCAGATTGGATCTACTATAAACAGCCAATCAAATTTCTTGTTGTAAAGGTAAATGGTATGTGAGAAGATTTGATCCCGATAGAGTTCAGAACGGCCATATTTATTCTTCTATAAAAGAGGAGGAAGTATTCATATATTGGGTTTACTTCGACATTTTCTGTGGGTTAGGCTGAGGATTTTAGTTAAATGAACGAGATGAGCCTTGAGGTTTGAAACAGTTCGTGAGTTAGTAGTATGCAAATGCAACGAGATATTTTTATTTTTAGTTACAAAGGTAACTTGATACTTTTGTTTTTCACAAGGAGTAAATTCAATTAGAGGTCACGAATCGTCGCGTCTAGTTCTTAGGACTTGCTTTAGAGGGGACGAGACTTTAGATTTGAAACAGTTCTAACGTTTACAATAGTAAGTGCGGGTAACAATTGTTTTGTTCTTGTTGCATGCAAATATAACGAGACATTTTTGGTTTTTAGTTGCAAAGTGTAATGTGACACTCTTGTTTTTCACAAAGGAGTAAATTCAATTAGAGCGGACGAATCGTCATCACTCTTTCCCACGAGATGTTTGCTATCTTTAGTAACAAATGGTAACTTAACACTTTTGTTTTTTATATGGGAGTAAATTCAATTAGAGCTGACAAGTTATCGGCTACTGTTTCCAGGATATTAAACAAAAAAGAAGGTTTTGTTTCTGGACGGTTTTTACGTCTCTGCAGTAGCGGTTTAATAGTTTTATTTGATGACATTCATTTCAGCCCGATATTTTTTAAGGGAAAAAGTATGAAAACTGTTCAAATGTTCTTTGAAGACTGCGTGGCACCAAGTCAAAGTGCATTTAATTAAATCAGATTTTCAACGTGTCAGAGATTTTTTTTTCTCTTTCTTTCTATTTTCGGTGAAGTTGTGTTGTGTTGTGTTGTGTAAAAAGGTAAACTTACGACTTGTGTAAAATGCGAAAAAGTCTCTAAATTAACTTGAGTATTTTTGAGCAAAAATTTCTCTTGGGGGTTGGAAGGGTTATGTGATCGGTGAGCGAGGGAGTTATGCATGTGCGGGTGTCACACCAATCACAGTGCGGGTTGTATCAAAGAGCGAATCAAATTGCCCGTTAGAAAATAAGATGATAACTACATTGATCTGGAGACATGTCAGATTACTGTAGTTTGTTCAGTCAAACATTTTATGGCTTACTATTTAGCTATCTTACCATGACCGATGTAACATCGCAACCAAAAAAACTTGTCAAATTAACCAAATCATTACTGTACCATGAATGCTTCTATCTACAAAACTTCACAGAAAAAAATAACTCTTGCACGTCTTGCGTGCCTATGTTTACTTTTAAGCAGACGCGCAGCTTTTGTTTACAAGAGAACGACACTTTCAGAGTAGCGATTTAAAAATGTTGCAACATAGAGGTTATGCCTAAGGATTACAAGGATTTATTGACTGTTGATCTGTTCAGCGTTTATCTTCTGTCGCGTGTTGACATTGTAATTCGCTATATCGAGGTAGATTTTACGTTTGGGCTTCCGGATTATGTTCATTATATCGAAGAATTCGTTATATCGAGGTTCTATTCCATACATTTTACCGTAACTTTGGCCGGGACATAGAATATCGTTCGTTATATCGAGGACTTCGTTAAATAGAGGTTCGTTAAATCGAGGTTCCACTGTAGTAAAGAATGGGAATTAAATTGATACCAGTTGCCAACGGTTACAAAAAGGTTATTCACTGCGACTGAGCATATATTTCGGAGCATATATTTCGGTACCATTTACCAAAAAATCCCGGAAATTTCGGTTGGATTGTAAATTTCCAAGACAGACGAAACTTATGGTAAGGTAGTCCCGTTTTTCCGGTTGGAACGTTCCGAATGGAAATATATATATATAAATATAAATGTTCAGCATGTAGACTACTCAATATGAATACCTACGGATTTTATATGTATAAATATAAATAAATATAAATATAAATGTTCCATTTACACGTTTCAGTGTTTTATAATAGTAGCTTGCAGTACAGGCAGATTAGCGGGCTCTAGCGCGATACACGAGCGCGCGCGCGAAGCGTGAGGCGTGAAAAATGTTTCTCGCCTCGCGCTTCGCGCGCGCTCGTGTACCGCGCTATAGCCCGCTAATCCGCCTGTTCTGCAGGCTATATAATAGTTTCAGACCTTAAGCTCTAACAGACGCTAACACAGAAATCTGTCGTGGGAAAATACGCAGACTGTTAGTTTTTTTTAATTATTTTAAACTTTTATGACTACATGGCTTGGAATTTTCTGACCATGTAAAAACATATTTTAAAGATGGATTATGTTGGTTCATACTCTGCATGAATATGAGGTCATTTCTCTGAGGAGAAAAAAGTCAAAATGCAACAGAACAATACAAAATGCTCCGCAAGTGAGCAAGATGAAGCGAATCCTGTGTCCTGATTGGTTACCCGAGCTTGCCCGCTCGGAATTGCTCGATTTGTTTCCGAAAGAAAAAAGCGTCTTTGGTGTTTGGTCATATAATAAATCCTTTAATGACCAAGATTGTGCGGTCAAGATGGCTGCTTTGATGTTATACCTACCAACTCTCAAGCATCCACGCATGCGTGAGTCTCACGCCTGCGTACAAAAGAAGTGTTCAAAGGTCTTCGGAACATCGTCGGATATTTTCGGCAACTCGCAGAAGTCTTCGGAAATAGTCGGAAAACTTCGGAAGTCGCTGGGACGTTTTCGGAAATCCTAGTTATGACGAAACGAAAATCTCACGCATTTGACCAAGAAAAAGTTGACAGGTATATATGATATGGCTTTTTTATGGGCTTTTCTTTTATGGGGTTTGGCTTCGTGTTAGTCGATAAAACCGAAAAAGAAATAACTAAAGCCGGGCTGTAGAGTGGTTTGGGGATGAGGGCTTTGAGTAATTATTGGCAATTGTTTTTGAGATTCGCTTTCCGCTCGGCAAGTAGTTGTCAGTTGACAGCTTCAAGGCATGGCATGTGACGAGCGTTAAAATCAACAGAAAGGTCTATAAAGCCGATCCTAAACTTAAAGGAAACATCTTTACAATTTGAGCAGGAATTCGCCGCCCAGCTCCTCTGCGTGAGTAGATGGTCTTCATATGACGGCACAGCGGCCATGTTGGTGCACAGAACAATAGAGAAAAAAGTACTTTGGTGATTTGACTCCATTTTTATGAAAATTTGAGCAATAAGTTGCTTTTGTTTTGTGCACCGACAAAGCCATCTCATCACATGATTGAAAACCATCTATTCCACCGTTGTTCCTACTTGGACGCCATTTTGTTACAGCCAATAGACCAATTTCGATATATTAAAATTCACCCTTAGACGAAAGACATCACCTCGAGGCTCCAGGGAAAAACTCATACAGACCCTTTTTTTTATTTCCTGGAGCCTCGGAGTCATGTTAATTGTTTTAAGCTGAATTATAATATATCGAAATTGGTCTATTATCCAAGGCACAACCAAATGATACCCAGACCCCCATGGCCGTGCTGGCGAAGGTACCACTCATTTGCATACAGGTCCTCACAATAACTCGTTTCCTATGCACGAGTTACAAATAAGGTTGGCCTGTGTCCAGCCATCTGGTACCCGTTTCTCAAGAGTCCCGAACGCTGTTTGGCCCCGAAAAGCCATTCATGCAACTTCGACCTGCTTATTCTGAAAACCTGGTCTTTTCAGGTGTTGCAAAAGGAATAAAAAGTAAAGTAATGGCGAGGTTATGTGCCTTGAGAAGCCTTCATTTTCAAGATATTGGAATTCTGGCACCCTAAATACGTTCGGGACTTTCGAGAAACGGAAAGTCCCGAAACTTTTCGGGCGATGAAGGAGACTCTCTAGCCCAGACACAGTATGCACACACAGCCAATAAGCTATCTCAACTCTCTGCGTCAGTGTTCAATGGACTTCTGCCAATCAAATCCATATATAGGAAGCAGGATGGGCAAGAGTTAAACAGCTAAACACAACATGGCAGCTTTGTAACCGTTGATATGACGGCGCCGCAATATTCGGTGAATTTGCACTGGAGAAAGATATTTTTGCTTAAGCAAAGGCAGAGTCGAGGGTGTCAACAGAATTCCGTGATGGAAGAAATTCTCACCATGTTCAGAAAAAAAAACATTTGGTGGAGTCGGTCGATGACATACCACGGTCCCCGAAGCTTTTGCATGGTAGGAAAAAATTGCTGTAGAATGTTTTAGTAAGATGTATATTTCTATCGGGTAATTCACGCAAATTGGGTTTTATCAAACGAGTTGATAAAGGTCCAATTCCCATCGTAAAAATATTTGGAGGGCAAAATCAATCGGGTTATTCAGCCTCAGAATCGTTAACCCTCTCAGACTCCTAATCCTAAACTGAGCACGAATGGGAACGAGGTTGAGGAAGCCAACTGCACAATTGCCGCGAAGAGTTTTGATTTCAGAGGTCGCAACAGTGAAATCGGTTGTAATAGCGATATTTCTCGTTACGTCACCCTTAAGATAAGATAAGAACTTTATTAACGTGTCGAAGTCGTTAGCATACAATGTATACTAATCATTAACGTGCTAACCAGAGGCTTTTTGGCCGTCGAGACAATGGCTTCTTTTATTCTGTGGTTGGTAAACTTGAATATCAGAAGAAATTTGACGTCATTGTTTGTTTAACTTTAATAACGCTGACGTAGTATGGGGCGCGGTCCATTCAATCAACATTTCCGGTATTTCTGGTCCAAAACTAAATGGATCGGTTCGGTCCGAGTGGAAATTTGCTGGTTAAAGTCTTCCGCCTACAGAAGTGGCCTCTTTGACCGGTCGGTCCGGTCCGACCAAAAAACTGCCATTCCATTCGACCATTTTCGTTACCAGTACCTCTCTAATGGATCGATCCTCCAATGCAAATTCAATCTGGATGGTGGGATGGAACTAAACTCTTGGCGCAAAAACTGGCCGAGAAAGGAATGGAGCGCGACCGATCCGAAGTACCGTTTTACAACCCTTGATCATAAATTCTGGGACGTTAAGGTGGTATGGTACCCTCAATATGGACCACAAAGTTTGTTTAAATATGGTGAAGAAAGATCAATTGTGTGCTATTGCACTCAAGAAGAGAAATTAAATTTCTAGAGTTTTACTCAAAATGGTTACTATGGAAACCATCCACAGCCTTTGCTCTTTTACAAAACAAGATTTGACTGTCAAATGAGCATATCATGTAAGTTTCTGTTTTGTTCTGTGCAATGAACCTAAGTTTTGACAGTTAACTCTTATTTTCAGTGCTTTTTACAGCTTTATTTGGAAATAACCTTATTTTTTATCACACCCAGTGGGCAAATCATCTCATGTCACGTGACAGATCTTAAAATGTTACGATTTTTTTGGTTTATATCATTGCGACACTATTGGTCTTTGATCAGCCCAAGTTTCGGGTATTCTACTTAAAAACCTTGCAAAGTAGAAATGTTGGCGCGAAGTCAGTCGGTACAAAAGTAAACTTTTGAGAAAAATGCACTTTAAGTTTCTTACACGAAGTATTAAGCATTTAACGAGCCACAAATAGCGGGGAAGGGGGGGTGCAGATTGGATCTCGGGGGAGGGGTGAAATGGTTGTTCTATTTTGTAAAAAGTTACCGCAGTTTTGGGAAATATTCCTTTTCATAAGGGAAATGAATGAGCCTGTGATGGCAATTTGAGGCAAAGCTTTTCACAAATAATTATACCAATCGAGTTGTGCATGTCTTAAAAGTTTCTTTCTAAATAGTTTCGTTCATATAAGTTAAAAATAATCTATATTTTTGGTCAGGTTCTAATAGTAAACAGTCGTTGCTATGGCCGTTGCTACGTGAAAAAACTTATACCAATGTGTACTTTCCTTAAATTTCACACTCATCTGGAAGGAAATTCGGCAAGATCGTTTCAAAATGTTTTTGACAAGTCCTCAAGGGTCTTAAGTCTTGTATTTCCAAGAAATTGAATTTTTCATGAACATCGTCATATTTTAGGGTACCATACCCCCTTAAGCCACATCAAAGTTCAGACCAAGTAACGCCAACAGCAGCTAGAAATGTCTAGTCCATTGCACGGCTAAGCCCTAAATTGATGTAGCTAAAGCTCTTTGCTGTCTAGACTGCAAAACAGTCGTATTTTTTGCGAACGCGAGCGACGGTCAATATTCGAACGAAAGGTCTGGAGCGAGTGTAACAACGGCGAGGGAGAATGGGGAGAGACGCTAAAAAATACCTCAAAAGCCCTACGGGCGTGAGGCTCGCGCGCTTCACACGCGAGGATCGCGCCTTCCGAAAACGTCCGAAAACGACTGTTTTGCAGTCTTTTTGCTGTCTAAAGCAAGCACAACATTATCGCCACAGTGCAAACGGCCTACTATTACAGGGCTAAATGTCGACCCGTCTGAAAACCTCAGGGCCATTTAATGTACGATAATGGCGATGCTTGCTAGCAATGCAAATAGTTAGACTTGCACCTTCATTAGACTTAATGATGTCCTCGGGCAGACGTCCTTTAGACAGCAGTTATAGGACGCTAATAGATCAGCGCGTTCTCCGAGTCACTGCGCGAACTAAAATTCAGACGAGTGTAGCCTGGGCTGAAACTTAACACCAATTGAAAAGGGGACGGAGTAGGGGTGAGGTAGCGATAGATAATTAAAAAATAGATAAATCAATGAAAAACGCAGCAAGAAGTTCTCTACATTTCATGCTAGATAAGCTCTACAAGGTGCTACCATTAGGAAAGCTCTCCCCCACTCCCCTTCCCCCACCTCAAAAAAAAAAACAAAAAAACAATCACTAGCTAAAGGAACGGAGGAGTTGAAACCTTCGGGCATGTTTTTGGAAAATCGGACATATATATATATATATATATATATATATATATATATATATATAAAACGGTTATAAAATGCCTCAAGCCAACAAAGAATGCCACTGCGTCAGGAGGATCAATGAATATTCACAGTCCAAGCCTCACCGCAAAAATGAATTTAAAAACGTTTGATAAAGCAAGGACGGACAACTTCTGACGGTAAAAAAAGTTAAAAAGTTAAAAATTTAATAGAAAAACGTTTCGGTCTTAGACCTTCATCAGCTTTTTCTCTTGTAACTGATGAAGGTCTAAGACCGAAACGTTTTTCTATTAAATTTTTAACTTTTTAACTTTTTTTACCGTCAGAAGTTGTCCGTCCTTGCTTTATCAAACGTTTATCTATATATATATATATATATATATATATATATATATATATATATATATATATATATATATATATTTCCATATATAATGAAAAAACAACAACAGCTTTGCACGCTGTGCACGTGCGTTTTGCATGTTAGTGTGGCGAAACAGATTTTATGTCACAACAGCGTAGACTTTATTGGATATCTTCGTCAGGCTTACAGAGGTTTTCCAAGTCTTTTACCAGTGATTACAAGTGAAGTTGGCATAGGTAACAAGTGAAGTTGGCATAAGTTGCACTCATATTTATGTCAGAAAAACCCAATTTACTAAAACTAACTAAATCAAATATCTTTGCTATGCATAAAAGGTAACTTCAGCTGTGCTAGTCGCCCAAAATAAGAGATTTCATCATCATATCTCCGTATGTTTACTTTTGCAAATATTCCTATTCCAAGAGATTTCTATTGAAAGGAATGCTTAAAAAAGAAAGTAAACAGACAGAAAGCTAACTATGATCTTGGTGTAAGGCCTGATGAAAAACGAATTAAGTTTTAGACTGAAAGAGCATGGAAATTTGAGCTTGAAATCTCGGATTGAGAACAAAGGACCTTGAAGGTGTTAGAAAAGTAGAGGTCAGCAAGATTTTAATAAGTTTCAGAAAACTCCTCATTATGCATAAATGTGTGACCTCGATTCAACCTAAGGTAAAGTTTTATTTTTAAGGATATTGCTTCTCAGGAGGCACGCCAGTTGAAATCACGTTTTTGGATGTAATGTTAGCTAATGTTTGTTTCCTAAATGAAAGCAATGTAAATGCCAACGGAAATAAAGTTCGTGGAAGTTTGGTTGTTTGTCCTGATTCACAGATTAAAGTAAACTCCAATAAAGATGGAAGAAATACGTGTTTGTAGAATCTTAGCCATAAGATTGAAGTTAAGCGTAAGTCGTCCGAAGACATTACGAATCGGTAACTTAAATTAAAATAATCATCAAATTCCAGAACATTCACATGGACAGTTCTAACATGGTTCTGGTGCTGTAAAATATTTTGTAAGCCAAAACAGACGGAAACACATAAAGAAAAGCTGTTGAAACACACTCAGCTACGATAAACACACAAAACTCTCTTAGTCTAGATAAGAGTATACTCAGTAAATATTATCAATTATCTAAAAGTAAGTAAACCACAAACGAGTTTCCTTCAAAAGCTACTAGCATCTTTTTCCATGTTTTCTTTTTGGTTTAACCTTTGATTGCCGGTTCAATTAACATAGAACGGAGCTCCGAACTTTTCTTAAAAGAACATATTTCTTTTCTTGGTGGTTTATTAACCATTTGATAATTTTCACGATAAGTCCCTAAAACGATCCCTTAACAATTGTTTACACACTACCAAGGTTTAGTAAATACCCGATTAATATATTCAATTCCCAAAAACGAACCCACAATAATAGAAATAGGAAAATCCTCTCCTACAAGCAAACCGAAGTACTGAAAGAATATCTGGGAATATGTCCCGTCATAATCAGTTCTATCTATGGCAGGGGAAATTCCTGAACAACTGAAATACCAAGTTAATCAAATATGAATAAATGTCGCTCGAGTAAATATCAAATGAAAACGACGCCAGTTGAACAAATATCAAATAGATTCCAAGCATATCCTAACATTCGTGCCAACATTAGTACATCTGTACATCAGTATACACGCAGACATTTACATTGTTGTTTCGTGCAAAACGACAACGTCAAAAGGCCAAATTTAAGGTTTTGTGACGAACCTCAGTACCAAGCAAGTACCGTCAGTACCGGTTTCATTCTTGGGCTAGTGGCACGGCTTTGAATTATTTGAAAGGTTGAAATACTTGCGAAGAGATCAGT
Source organism: Orbicella faveolata (assembly GCF_042242905.1). Classification (NCBI taxonomy): domain Eukaryota; kingdom Metazoa; phylum Cnidaria; class Anthozoa; order Scleractinia; family Merulinidae; genus Orbicella; species Orbicella faveolata. Next base: position 1,776,830 of record NW_028301578.1, on the reverse strand, counting down.
ACTACTAATAAGATTATATATAAGATGACGTTCTCGCTGCAACTGCCGTTTTCGTTGATTAGATTCTCTGCTATCGATAAGCAGAGAAATGGAGTTTTGAATCGCTATCGTGACGAAACCCAACACCGTATATTCTCCCAGCGTGGCCATATCACAAGATTAATCAAAGAAACTCTTCTTGTATTATATATTACTTATCTAATATCCTGCCGTCCATGCAAAGCATCTGAATAACCCTAAGACAAGATTTCAGAATAACACACGATGATTATATATTCCCAGAATTAGGCAAAAATGTTTAAAACTCCCCCGTAACATAAAAGACTCTCACTAAGCTTTAAACACTGTTTGTTCCTCGCTGAATTTCCAGCGATTGGCTATTTTTAAGTGTCACTCGAGCCCTCCTTAGTGTCCGTAATCAAGTAAATAGTCTAATTGCTCCAACTGTCCAAATCCGTATTTCACTCAGCAAACTTTACTGGCTGGCCGCCCAGTTCTTTGTTATTTTCGAAGCATCACCCGCTAATCCTTCTTGAACCTCTTCAGTTTGCTTGAGTCAGTTGTTCCAAACCGTTCTTTTACTTAGCCAACGATGGCTTTCTTTGCTTTACTTGCTGCCTGCTTTGTTTTTTTCCATGCTTGACTCATAATTCCTTCTTGAGCCTCTTCAGCCTGCTTCCGAAAGAACTGACGAGTCTCCTCGTTCTCTCGATATTTTTCCCACGGATCGAACCCAGGCTTTCCAAGACGATTGATTTCGACAGCTTGATCCCTTGTTTTCTGCAAAGATTTCACGCGATCTTGCCAACCAGGTTTTGCTTGTGATTTCTCAGATTCTATGAGCAGATTCAAGTAGTCCACTTGTTGTAGTGGATCCTTTTTAAGGGCAATTTCTGACAACTTCTTTAAACCACGCTGCATTTCGGCGACGAAGTTCAATACAATGCGATTGGTGGTATTAAAATCTTCTTCTACTTGCTTGATCACAGCCTCTGCCTTGCTCTGGCCTTTAACCGCTTTATTGTACCTTTTTCTGATCTCGTCATATTCCTTTTCCACGGTTTCATACTGGGTTTCATAGCGATATGCGTCATTCACGTGTTCTGACCAGTGACAGTTGTTTGGACATTCCCGGCAACTTCCATTCGACATTGCAGCGCATCCATCCTTATTCTCATTTCTTGGAATTGAACAAGGAAAGTGGCATGTGAAGTTGCAAACCAAGCAGTTTGTAGTATACGTACCAGTGTCCAGCTTTACTTGGACGCGTTTTGCTTCTTGAACAGTGAACCTGAAGTTCCTGTTGGCATTTATGTCGGCTGCATGTTGATTGCACACTCTCGTTAACTCTTGCAGTTCGCTTAGTTTGTTTACTCCAAGATCAATCTTCTCCCGCAAACCACTGAGTCGAACTTCCAGCTGAGCTCTTTCATCCAACACCTGCTTGGTAAGGACAAGACTTTTTTGTTCCATCTCGGCCAAGGCTTGAAAGAACTTCTCAAAACTCTTGATTCCCATTCTCCAAAACATTCTGTCGAAGTTGTCTTCGTCTTCTTCACCAGAGTTAGCGACAAACAGGGCGCTGTTGTTAAACTTGAAGAAGTTACTTTCATCCTCTAGGATTCCGGCTGCTAGCATTGCTGACAGGGCTTGTGGCTTTTGACCATCAGCAAAGGTAAAGAGTACTAAGATATTCTTCTTGATATCTTTTCCGAACATGGCCAGGATTCTGTCAAAAACATACTGCTGCGTTGGAGTGAGCCTCGGATTACCAGCCTGAGCCATGAAGCAGATGGCATCAACATGATCGATGCCTGCCGAACCCTTTGTGTTGAAGAATCTACGGATCTGTTCGGTGATCACTTTGTCATGGTCAATTCCTCTTGTATCTCCAAAGCCCGGAGTGTCCACAATAGTGAGGTTGTAAGGTATTTTGAATCCTTCCATGTGCGGTAGAGTGTAACAAGATACGAACTGTGTTTGACTGTGTGCTTGATTTCCGATTGTTCCGGCCCCTTGGTTGCTAGACAGCTCGTGGATCATCTTGAGACGAAAGTCATCCTTCCACTGTACTCCAATGACGTGGTTGATCATAGCATTCACCGTGGTTGTCTTGCCAGAACCCGTTGACCCAACAACCATCATCACTTTCTCAGGAACGGTCTCAAATTTACCAGGTAGCTGCATCCCTTTCTCTCCAAGATTGATAACAAACTTTCGCAATTGACTGCGGCTGTCTTCGTACTCGAGACTTAGAGGAAGAGTGTACACCGCTGGCTTTCCATCTTCTGGTGGTTGAACAAGGCTACAGTGGGCAAGGATTGTGCTTGCATCAAATTTTGCAGAAGGTACCATTGTTTGTAGTGGATTACTAAGGTCACTGGGGTTGCTGTCTCCTTCACTACCACAAATCGCGGTAACGCTAAAATTGTAGGGTACTCCTTCTTGAAGACCCTTGATCGTGCAAGTCAGCGACGCATCTTCTGTGTAGTGCAGGAATTGTTCCATCTGTTGGGAATTGAAGATCCATTCAATCTTGTACTTTTCAATATTAACTCCCTGTCCAATACTTTTGGGTTTGGTGAATGCAATGGTTATGGTGTCAGTCGTTGCAGCTGCAAAGGTTGGCTTACCAGGCGGACTTGTTGGTTTGGTAGTTGCGGACAAAGTATTACTGTATTGGCTAACCACAATCTGCCCCACAGCGCATACTCGCATCAGATAGCTGGTAGCTGGTTGAAGTCCAGATATGGTAGCAGTTTGCTTACCTTCCTTTCTACACGGTATGTACTGAGTGATCCAGTCGGAGTTGGCTTCATTTTTTCTGCACTGAACTTTGTACTTTTCAATTTTGTTCTCGCTCCAGTGCGGATCATTCCACCAAAGCTCGATTGAATCGTCTCGTACGCTCTCTGCTTCTAGGTTTTCTGGCTTTGGTGATAGCTTAAAATCATCATTTTCTAGTGCGCCCTCCTCGTACAGAAAGATGAAGGCTCCTGGGTTTCCACTGAAATTGTCAGACAGACAATTCTCTGTGGCGAAAAACTTCACTTCTTTGTGGTCTTCATTTGCAGATTTCAGTTCTGAGAACTGTTTCAGTGTCTGGCGAATTCTCTTATTGACATCTTTGTCATCAATACCTGATGATGCCTTTTTCTCCAACTGCGGCAGAACTTTTCCAGTGAGGTACCCATCCATATTCAAAATCTGAGGATCTTCTTCCTTGCCAATCTTGAATGTACAGCACAAAACATGCTCATTGCTTGGGTCGAACGCTTCATTTTCTACATCTTCAGGGCTAACGAAAGGAGTGTCTCCCAAGAAAGTGATCATACCTTGCAATCTCTTCATCTCTCTCTCTTTTTCCACGATCCAAGTATCAATGCGAGTTTGTGCGAATGGGGAACGCTCTTTTTCTTCAAAGATATCGCCAAGTGCTGATTCTTCTGCTCCGCCTCCTCTGATGCTGGGAAGCAAAGGCAACAACTTCTTCTGGAAAAAGATCTTGTAGCGCGCGATATTGCTTTTGAAACCTGATAATTGCTTCTTGACTCGAGGGAACGACGAACAAACATCCTCTCTCATTAAATCACTGCACTTAGCCTCGATACACTGTATGTGTTCTTGAATCTCACATGTCTTGCTGATATAATTGGCACTGATTTCTCTAACCATTCGTTGCCCCTTGCTATCGATTTCACTGAGCGGGCGTAAATATACTTGGACAGCAACTGCGTTCTGACCCTTGTCCCCAATCAATGATGGTAGCTGTTTGTAGACTCTCACTGCTTCTTCGTAAGTAGTTGGACTTTCCTCTGTTCTGAAATCTCCATACATCTTGCAATGCATTTTCTCTGTTTTCTTTTTCTGGTTTTCAGTTATGTCGACAGAGCCTCTTCCGTCTACAGAGATACCAGGCAATGATTTCACCAGTACTTCCATATTTCCATGCACCTCCTTCAAGGATTCATCTTTGGAAACTTCCTGGTCAAAGATCAAAAATGCTTTGGCTCCATACAGGATTCCAACCACTACATCAGTGGCAATATCTTGGTCAAACACCTCTGGATACTGCACCTTTCCTCGCCCCAAATGTTCCATGGTCAGCTGTTTCAACTCAGTTGTTGTCTCATACTTCAGAACAACGCGAGAATGGTGACTCGATGTCTTCCTGTCATCCAAGTATTTCGCTGCTCCTTGTACATTAACTAAGCCCCCAAGGAAACTCAATTTAATGCTTGCTTCAATATTGAGAGCACTTGTTTTATCATCAATTGTGTCTTCGGCAAGGACTTCTGAGTTGGTGTATGGTTTGGTTATCGTGTTAACG